>NC_090654.1:83978662-84297162 GCF_040937935.1 Hyperolius riggenbachi
AAGGTTTTAGAAGTTTAAAGAAATCTCAAAAGGTGGAGGGCGCTTATGTTGGCTTACTAGAGGCTTATTTCACCCGCGGCTAACTAGTCATGTGTGGGGACCCACTAACCCACACAAAAACACTATGTAATATTTGCAAACAGAAGAACCAGTTGCGCTGGGTATATATAATTTAACCAATCTAAATCATCAATAATAATTAGTGCTTATCCACCTGATTAAAGTTTTAAACATGCATAAATTCGCATAAATTTGCATAAATGTATTAGTACAAAAAACATATACAAAAAATGAATAAAAACTTCTACATAAAATGTTAAAAAGCAATAGTTGGTACCAGTAATTGCATAATTAATCAACCGTTGCAATGAATATCACACTCACGCATACCCAGACCATCCAATGTGTATGTTACGGCCAGAACCCGAAGTTTGGCCACTTCTAGTTCTGGCCGGCCACTTCGGGTTCTGGCCGGCCAATTCGCGAAGTGCCCGCTGCGCTGCGGCCAATGTTAGAAACGGATCGTTTACTCTGATATGAATGTATCTTCTGGCCGCAGCGCAGCGGCCAAACGTATTAATTTGTTGCAATTTTAAGCCGGCGGCAATGTAACGATTCAAGCCGCCGGCTTTTTCATCTGCCTCATCTCTCTCCCTCTCTTTCTTATGGGCAGCCGGGCGGGGACACGCGTGTCCCTCCGGAGTCGTTCGTCGCGGCAGGGAAGCCTGCCGTTCTTGCAGAGCGGGTGCTGGCAGAAGCAATGTCTGCAGCCTCCCCGCTCTGCTGCCCCTGCTGCGACGAACGACTCCCGGGGGGACTCGCGTGTCCCTCCCCCCCCCCCCCCCCCCGCCGGCTGGCCATAAGAAAGAGAGGGAGAGAGATGAGGCAGATGAAAAAGCCGGCGGCTTGAATCGTTACATTGCCGCCGGCTTAAAATTGCAACAAATTAATACGTTTGGCCGCTGCGCTGCGGCCAGAAGATACATTCATATCAGAGTAAACGATCCGTTTCTAACATTGGCCGCAGCGCAGCGGGCACTTCGCGAATTGGCCGGCCAGAACCCGAAGTGGCCGGCCAGAACTAGAAGTGGCCAAACTTCGGGTTCTGGCCGTAACATGTACAAAAAAAGAGAGGATGTGGTTGATCTTTGTATCAACCAATTGGAAAAATATAAAGAATGTGATAGATTAATTACAAAAGGGGAATTGATATGTTGTAGAATTGATGTATGGGGATGGACTTGTGTTGCTATGCACAGTCCTTCTCCGTAAACCCTGCTAGTCTATTAGGACTTCTCTTTATCTTCCCAAATGGGTTGCTGGTTTGGTGATACGAGGATTTTAACTGTATGTAGCCATGTAGGAGTATTCCCCTTGTCCTCGGTCCTGTTAGCTAGTGTAATACCTGTCCGATAGTATATACAGTACGGTAAGCATAAAGATCAGGAGAGTTCACTCTCTCAGAGTCTACAGTATTCCGGTTCTGTCCATCTCTTTTAAAAACCATCAAAAAAAGCATTTGCGTACATTTTTTTGACAAATATTCCCCCATTGATCTCCGTCTGCTATGCCACTGTCTGGGTTTTTGGACACTTTGTACCCCTTTTTTTTTTAAATTAAATAGCTACAGAGATGCCTTGAAGGTTTTAGAAGTTTGCCTGCCATGAAAGTCAATGGGGGCTCACCACGATAGTTTGTTTTGCGAATATTTGCAATAAAATTTGCAAATGTGTTTGCAATCTTCTTCAGCATCAGAAAAACTTCCTATGTCTATATATTGTTTTATATTCGTATGTAGCCCTGTCTCCCAGTTGATGCTTAGCCTATGCTGTTTAGCTAAGCAGAATTCTCTTCTCAGAGCATTCTGGGAGACCAGGCATTATTTTTACTAGATTCAGAACTCTCAGAAACAAACATTGTGTAGAGATCACCTGACACAACTAAAGATGTCGCCACTTGCGATAAATTTCAGAATGTAAATCAGGGTGAGGGAAAATTTTACAATGGGAAAAGACTGACTAAATAATCTACAACTGAATATTGTAAAAAATATTTCAATTTTATTCATTATGTTATTTTCACTACAGATCCCCTTAAATGTAATTCCACTTAAACCACGCTGAACTATATGTACACTAACACTTTCTATAGCATGCCCGAATCTGAAAGTAGTATCAGTGAATGAGCTCTACATCTGCCCAGGAATCCCAGCTACTGAATGAGAGCCAGGATCTCTTAGCGTGACCTTTATATAGGTTTCATGTAATGTTGTGAAGCAAAATCCAACATGACAACTCTGCACAAAATTCTCTGCCATGCAGCTTCCCCTCCTCAAAATATTGCAATGAAACACTACAGGGGGTGGGTCTCTGGTCCCGGTGTTTATTATTTATTTATTTATTTGTTGTATTTATAAAGCGCCAACATATTACGCAGCGCTGGACATTAATTGTATCACGTTTGTTGGCCTGTTGGAATCTGTGACCCAGCTAGTTCAGCGCAGGCAGAGGAGAAAAGAGGGACGTTTAGTGTGGCCAGGGGGAAAGTTAGATTAAGGCAGATGAGATGGGAAAGTAAGTGTGAGACAGGGGAGTGGGGAGGATAGAGGGAGGCAAAGGAAAGGGAAGGTTAGGGTTAGGCAGAGGAGAGGGGAGGTTAGAGTGAGGCAGATAGGATGTCAATGTTGGGCAGAGAGGAGGTAAGTGTTAGGCAGAGGGGAAAGGCTAGTATTAGGCAGATGAGAAGGGAGGTTAGCATGAGGCAGGGGCGAGAGTGGGAGGTTAGTGTTAGGTAGATGAGATAGAGAGGTTAGTGTTAGGCAGCAGAAAGGGCGGGTTAGTGATAGTTAGGCAGAGGAAAGGGCAGGTTAGTGTTGGGCAGAGGAAAGGGCAGGTTAGTGTTGGGCAGAGGAAAGGGGAGGTTAGTGTTAGGCAGAGGAAAGGGCAGGTTAGTGTTGGGCAGAGGAAAGGGGAGGTTAGTGTTAGGCAGATGTGTGGGAGAGGTTAGTGTTCAGGAGAGAAGGGGGGGGGGGGTTAGTGTTAGGCAGTGGAGAGGGCAGGTTAGTGATTGTTAGGCAGATAAGAAGGGGAGGTTAGTGTTAGGCAAAGGAGAGGGGGAGGGTAATGTTAGGCAGATGAGAAGGAGAGATTAGTGTTAGGCAGAGAAGAGGGGGAGGTTAGTGTTAGGTAAAGGGGGGGAGGTTAGTGTTCGGCAGAGGAGAGGGGGAGGTTAGTGTTAGGGACAGAATGTGAGGTTAGTGTTATGCAGAAGAGAGGGAGAGGTTAGTGTTAGGCAGAGAGGAGGGGGAGGTTAGTGTTAGGTAGAGGGAGGGGGAGGGGGAGGTTAGTGTTAGGCAGAGGAGAGAGGGTTAGTGTTAGGCAGAGAGGAGGAGAAGTTACCGTTAGGCAGAGAGGAGGGGGAGGGTAGTGTTAGGCAGAGGAGAGGGGGAGGTTAGTGTTAGGCAGAGAGGAGAGGGAAGTTAGTGTTAGGCAGAGGAGGCGGGAGGTTGGGGGTTAATGTTAGTCAAAAGAGAGGGGTGAGATTACTATTAGGCAGAGGAGAGTGGAGGTTAGTGTTAGGCAGAGGAGAAGGGGAGGTTAGTGTTAGACAGAGGAGAGGGAGGTTAGTGTTAGGCAGAGAGGAGAGGGACGTTAGTGTTAGGCAGAGGAGGAGGGGAAGTTAATGTTAGGCAAAGGAGAGGGGTGAGATTACTGTTAGGAAGATTAGGCAGAGTAGGGTGGAGGTTAGTGTTAGGCAGAGGAGAGTGGATGTTAGTGTTAGGCAGAGAGCTGAGGGGAAGATTAGTGTAAGGCAGAGACCAGGGAGAAGCTTAGTTTTAATCTTAGAAGAGGTGGCAGCAGAAAATTCTCATTACCACACCAGCACCAAACATCTTTTGGTCCCGCTGTAGGTTTATTCACCTCTTACCCACACTATATTTCTTCAGGATCAGACTGTAATGATGAGGCTTTCAACCATTGTAGATATCTAGCTATGGATTCAGCCAGCTGCAGAAGATGAACGAGGGGTGAAAGTTGCCACTCAGCAGTTCTTTGGGTCTCTTGTCAATTCCATTGTGGGAAATGTTCATGCCTGACTTCAGAGTGCCTCTAAACATGCATCAGCCGGTGAATATTGGCAACAGCTCAATGCACAGAGTAGAGGGACTCTGGTACGGGCGTATGCAGCTCCTCTCACTTTAGGTCCCTCCTACGGTTTGTTAATTAACAGCAGTGCAATATCAGCCTTGCAGATCTCCCAGCATGCACCATACCCAGGCTGGCTCTCCAGCGACACACTTGACAAATCCCGCTGTGCGGAATCGGGGGGACACGGCCCTCCATTACAGCTGTTTCTGGGAGCAGGCATATCCTTCTCTTCATTAGAGACTAATGAGTGACATTACGTTTAAGTGCTCGCATTAGATTTGCTTCTTTGAATTTAATGATGGGGCAATGAGCCCTGTAATTAAATAATCAAAAATCTCCACTGGGAGAAACAAAACAAATTCATCCTGTAATTTTTTTTTAAACATAGAATGGAATCATCGAAGCTGCCAGTGGAGTTTTCCCATTTAAATATGTGTGTTGATAATTGGGTGATTCCAGGAATCAGGTCGGAGTTGGAAATATCTTCACGTTCGGTTTTCAAACAGAATTCCAACCGTTGAAAATATCTCAGTTATTTTTCCTGTGGACAGTAAAAGACAACAGGCAATGCAGGATTTGTAGCAGCTACAAGTCTCTAGCACAGCTGCTGCTCATGTTATACAATGGAGGTGCTACGAGCCAAGGCACACTAGAGACTACTTGTAGCTCTATAGACTTGTAATGTGGCTGCTATAATCCGCTGCATACCCTCAAAAGCAGTAGAAACAGTCCACGGTTGGCTAGCACACCGATAAAGTTTTGCAAAATGCGTTTTTATGTCTGCACTTTATGAAGAAGGGGCCCTCCGTGGCCCCGAAACAATTGTCAAAACTAGTGCTGACAAATGCAGAAAGAATAAGCATGCATTTTGCAAAACTTTATTGGTGTGCTAGCCAACCTTGGACTGTTTGTACTACATTGGATGTGGCTTTTCATCATGGCTATGCACCCAAATACCTACAGTAAGGTGTGCCTTCTCCAAACCTACTACTGCTCTATAGCAGTAGGTTGTGGCAGCTACAATACAAGCATACTTCCCAACATTTTGAGATGAAAAAGAGAAACACTTTAAAGGACCAGTGTAACGTTTGCGGAATTGTTTTCGCAGTTAGCGCACAAGATGCGCACTGACACAGCGAAAACCCTCCACAAGCGTATAATTGGGTGAACCCAGGCTAGGTGCAATGCACCAGCAGAGGGCAATTCCCACCGGCAGATGGCGCTGTGGAGTGCAGACGAGCACAGCCTCTGCACAGCCACAAATGCCAGATGGGAATTGTACAGATCTAAGACAATGCGGGGCTGAACAGCCCTTAAAGAGAAAGAGTAGTAAATACGAAGGAGGCACTCAATTGGCTTCAAACTTGCGTTTTATCAAATCCCAGTAATACACGACATGTTTCGGGGCATATCCCCTTCATCAGGTGCACCTGATGAAGGGGATATGCCCCGAAACATGTCGTGTATTACTGGGATTTGATAAAACGCAAGTTTGAAGCCAATTGAGTGCCTCCTTCGTATTTACTACATTGAACCGTGTGTGGAGTGGTGACCCACAGAGGGATTGTGCACCAGCAACATAGACCTGACTAGGCCTATTCCACAGGGACTCGCTGCAGTTTGCTTGTTAAAGAGAAAGAGAACAGATACAGGATGAATGTGTGTTCACCAATCTAGTCGCGACCCTGCGACGGTGAACACACATCAGCAGAAACAAAAGCAAGAACGCGATCGCGAGAAAAGCGATCGCCAGAAGTGACACAAGACTGATCAGAACAGAATTCAAGAGTAGCAAAGGCACAGCAAACGACAATGAGAAAACAACGAAAATAACAAACGCTAACTAAACGCGAACACCGCACTCATTCGCAACAGCGAACGCGTTTACAGCGCAATCTCCGCACGTTAAGCGCAACAGAGACAAGCACACCTAACTAACCACCGACAGACAAACACGAAACAGAGAACGCGAGCGCTTGCTTAACGGTTACCTCACCGAGCCTACAGCAAGCGTTCATATCAGACAAGACAGACAGATCAACAGAAAACAGGTATAGGTCAGATAAGATCCACTGCTCTTTCCGCCAGAGCGAGTGCGATCCAAGTAGGACAACAGAGCTTAGCAGGATCCACTGCTCTTTCTGTCAGAGCGAGTGCGATCCAAGTACAGGGACAAGAAGGCAGATCAGAAGGATCCACAGCTGCTACCGCTAGGGGCTAGTGCGATCCAAGCAAGACAGGCAGATGAGATGGCAGGTAGCAACCGCCGCTCCAGCTATACTCCAAGAAAGCAGATCAGAAGGATCCACAGCCGCTACCGCTAGGGGCTAGTGCGATCCAAGCAAGACAGACAGATGAGATAGACGGTAGCAACCGCTGCCCCAGCTATACTCCAAGAACGCAGATCAGAAGGATCCACAGCCGCTACCGCTAGAGACTGGTGCGATCCAAGCAAGACAGATGAACAGAAGGGGCTACCAGTAGCAACCGCAGCTCTGGTTAGCACCCCCAGACAGACAGAACGATTTCCTGACGACCACCGTTGGCGACAGGACAATCGCAACAGAGAGGCAATACAGACAAAACAGATAACAATCTAACTGCACTAGGGAAGCTGCCTAGTGCAGTCCCAAGAATTACTCTAAGATAACTTTAACAAGCAATAGCACGGCTGACACTCTAGGAGTGTTTCAACAAACCATGAAGGGATGACCAGCCAAGGACTCTGGGAAAACATAGCTTTTTATTAGGGGTGGGACGGCGAATCAGGCGAATCCACGAATCCCTCGAATATTGAGAAATATTCGAGATTCGTGGATTCGAATCCTGACGCCATTTCCCCCTTAACGAATCCGCCGAATACCGCTGCATCCCCGCGCGCAACCGCCGATCCCCCGCTCGTCCTCTTCCGAACCCCCCCGCGCCTCCTTCGCTTGCCCCATGCATAGATGTGAGCATCGGCTCACCTAAAACCTGCCCTGGATTCTCTACCTGCCACGAGCGCAGAGCCGCAGACCCGCAGACCTCTTGTTTCCTCCTCTGTTCCCTCTAGTAACTGCCCGGCGCTTCAGTGATGACGCGATGCAAATGCCGATCACTAGGGGGAACAGAGGAGGAAGCAAGAGGTCTGCGGCGCTGCGCTGGCGGCAGGTAGGGAATCCAGGTGTTATGATCGCTTCTGCAGCGTTTACTGCTGACTGCAGTGGTATTGCAAACCAAACAGTTCTAATGTCATTACATGCATTTGCTTGCATAGTTTGGTTTGCACTTAAACTAGTTGCTGATTCCATCTGCAGTCGCTCTGAAGTTAATGACAGTTTAATATGCTTTTGTGTAAACAAACATTGTCTGCTGCAGTGGAGGGGCGGTCCCTTTCCTGCAGGCTGCATATCATTGTCTGCCTTTTCCTGCTATCAGCCTGTGATTAATTACCATTCACTTGTGTGGGAATCTGCAGGTCTGCTCCCATTGGATGACCTCAGTATAAAGAACTGCTTCCTGCAATGCCTCATGGGCTACCATAGTTTCAGACTCTATCTGTTACTCTGCTCGTGCCCCACCTCGTTCCTGGTCCGTGTGGACTGCGCTGACTCCTGCGAAGGGGTCAGCGAGTCCTCCTAGTTCTGCTCTTGTTCTAGAAGTTGTTACTTGCTTGTCTTGTGTCATATATTGGTTCATCGCCAATATATACGCATACTTGCGCATTTTGTTATTTTCCTTGTATCCGTGTTACGTTGATATATCAGTGTTGCTGATATATACGTACACGAACTGTTTATTTCCTGTGTTCAGTTAGTCAGTTTCCAGCACGTTTTGGTAGTTTGCGCGTATCGTGAACACCCGTGCTGAGCTAGTTATCCTGTTCCTGGTCCTGTTTGTGGATTGCGTTCATCTCTGCGAAGAGATAGCGAATCCTTCTGAGTCCTGTTCCCTGTATTACTCCAGTTCTAGTCAGCGTTCCTGCTTATGTCATATATCGGTTCATTGCCGATATATACATATGTTAGTCAGACCTTACAAATAGTTTCATTGATAGCTGTAAGTGTAATACGCTAGGAAAACATACTTATTGTATATTTATCTGTGTTACGTTCATCTATCTCGATCCTGCTATTTCCTGTCTCTCCTGTCCTGTCTTTGTGAGGCACGCCATCGCCGCAACGCATTGGCTGCCTCATTCCAGTCTGTCTGGTTTTGGACGCTTGCTGTCGCTAAGTAATCGCTAGCTAGCAAGCGTTCATTCTGTCTACCTGTCCTGATCTCCTCAGTCCTGGTTTATGCGCTCAGCGCTACTTTGCGCTGAGACGTTATTACGGAAGTGTTTGTGGCTGTTCAGATCTGCACCGGCTCTGTGCACCACAATCTCCTATTGGAGTCAGTCCTCTCCTCCACTAAACTGGGGATATCCTGATCCCTTGTGCTGGTGTGTGTACCTCCTTCACGTCAGCTTATGTGTTGTATGCTGACTGTGGAGATTACACCCCCAAGCTTAACATTATGGTAGCCCCATTACCAATCCCCATTGTGGGGGGGGGTTCCCAGCAAAAATGACACTGTTTGTTATGGTTCCTGTTCCTTTAAGAAATTTGAGAAGCTCAATTCTGAAACAGAAAATGAGTTTTTTTCTGAATGTGCCAGGTTCCTGGCCAACCCTGAGCTCCAGGCTACTCCTGTTTCAACGTGGGCCCCCCAGCTAGTTTATGTTTTATTTAAGGGAAGATTGTTTCAGTGGGCCTACGATGTCTTGGATCATACCAATTTAAAAGAAAGACCACTGGAATTTCTAGCGTTTGTGATCCATAACTGGCTGCGCAAAACCGATTTGCCTAGCCCTTTTGATAAGCTCCTGGCAGCTTGTCAATCAGCTGCTCCTTCTACTGCCTACAAAAATAATCAGCAAGCAGATAATTGTTCTGATAACTTTTCTTCTGCTAAGGCAGCAGGGTCTAAAGCCAAACGTAAACGCTCCAAAAGAAAAGCGTTACAATCAGCGGAGTCGTTGCCCTTGGCGACTGCGCATCAGATCTGTAATGAGACTCCGCCAGTAGCAGATAATGAAATTCAGTCACCATTCAGGGGAGTCAAATGGACCTATGAAACTACTAATGAACTTTCATTGCTAGCCAGGGAAAATAAAAGTTCTTGTTTAAATGAATTATCTGAATATGATTATGAAGATATATTACAGAGTATTGAACAGATCAATTTATTCGTGCAGCAAGGGAAATTTGCATACACTACAGTTCAACACTTGCTACAGGTATTGGAAATCCTTAGGAATAAGAAATCGGCCAATTACCTGCTAAATAACCCAATGTATGTTTCTGCCACTAACACATTTGCAAACTATGATCAGCCGGAATGCTCAGCTGTTAAATATGCATGGGATCCTCCATTTGAGAAAGGAGAGATGGAAGCTCTGGTCTATGAATGGAAGAAAGATGCAAGTTCATTTTGTCAGTTTTACAGTGCAAAAAGTGAATTAGTATTGAATGCATGCATTAAGTCTGCCTATAACCTAATAAAAACTGGTGTGTGTGGGTATGACTTTGTGGCTCCATTGATCGATGTGTGGAGAATGATTCTTGACGATTTTTATGCGATTCAATCAGTTGATACCAGGGAAGACACACTGTCAAGTGGAGATTGTTCCACTTCCTCAGTTCCTGAGGACTCGCCTGCTTCAGCACCTTTGGCTGATTCAGCGAGTGATTCAGAGCTCCTTTTGTGTGAAATTGAAGTTCCTGTAATTCCACCCTGTACCATGGATAACTCAGTGTTACTTCCCAGTAAGACAGAAATTACTAATACTTCCTTAATCTTGCCCTGCACAAATTTCTCAGCAGAGGACCCAGAGGTCCTGCTGACTTTTGAGTCCAGCCTAGCCAGTACTCATGACTCTTTGTTTAGTGAAACAGACACCAGAAAAATCTTGCCTGTCTCTGCAAACATTTCTGCAGAAATTACCTGTGTTAATAAAGTTCAACTCCTGTCTGATCCAGCAGATGCCAATAGATGCACTACATCAGTTTCTGAGTCCCAGCAATCCTGTCCAGAAATCTCAGAACCCCAGCATCTGAATTTTCCAATTTCACAATTGAATGGTGATTTAGATGCGCAAACATTGTGTTTTGATCTTCCTGTTTCTACACCTCGCTCTAGTTTCATGAATAACTCAGAGCGTCTGCTATGTGAGTCCGAAATCGCAGAATTATTACCGTGTTCAGAAAATGTTCCAGTGAACTTGCCCTGTACCATGAATTGTGCAGTAGATCTCTCCAATGAAACTCAGGTCACAGAGTCATTATGCTGTCCAGCAGGTGCTTCCATGGTTTTGCCCTGCAGTGTGGACTGTTCGGTGATCCTGTCCAGTGAAGCTGTGGTCGCAGAGTCTTATGCTTCACCCAGTACTTTGGATACTTCAAACCCTCTAGCAGAACAGTCTGAGGCACTGCTTACCTCAGTTGGTGTTGCAGTAATATTCACTTGTCTAGCAGCTGTTTTGGAATTACAGTCTGCTCTAATAAAACTTGATGAATTTCTGCCCAGCGAAGCAGAAGCCATTGAAATGTTGTCCTCGTCAGCAAGTGTGTTAGATACCTTGCCCTGTACACAGTCTGATTTAACCAATGTTGTTGAGTCCCTCTCCAGTGTTGTAACAGCCGAGGAACTCCAGCCCTGTCCTCTGAATGTTTCAAAAGTCTTGCCCTGTAACATGGATAATTCTGACTCGCTGGAAAAAATAATAGAAATCTCAGAATTTCAGTCCGGGTTAATGAGTGTTTCTGAAACCCAGCCCTGTATCCTGGAAAATTCTGGTTCTCTGGCCGGTGTGGCAGAAGTTCCTGAGTCCCCTTCCTGTCCAGTGAGTTACTCAGTTTTGCCTAGTTCAGTGGGGATTGCTGCACTACTGACTTGTTTTGCAGCCCTTCATGAGCTCCAATCCAGTGTATTTGATGAGTCTCTGTCTAGTCCAGAAGAAGTTATGGGAACCCTGTCTAGTTCGGTGCATACATCAGAAGATTTGTCCTGTCTTGTAAATGCCCCTGAACATGATTTGTTAATAACTTTGCTGGAATCAGAGACATCTAAGTCTGATCCTGCATTTTTTAGTGAGAATCCAGTAACTGTGAAGTCTAGTCATGATGATTTTTTTTTGCCCAGTCCTGGTTTCGGTCCTACCTTGACTGACTTTGAGGTTTGCAGTTCCTTGACATGCCCAGAAGTCTCTCTTGTGCCGGTGTGCCCAGATGTGCTTCGTATGCCAGAGTGCCCAAGTGTGTCTGTGTTGGCGTGCTCACACGCTTCCCTAGTGGAGACATGTTCTGATGTTGCCGGTTGGCCTGCATGCCCGGAGATGGTTCTGGTCCCTAAAAACCCTGATCTTGATGTTTGTCCTTGTGACCCTGACTCTAGAGTTGCCCTGGGTTCCATAGGGGTTCTTGATGGTTCTCCATGTGAGCCTAAGGGGCGTTCTGACCTGTGGGGATCTCTTTGGAGCTTCCAAGTGTTCTGGGAGATCTCTAAGGAAACTTGTCCTGGTACCTTGGACTGGTTCAACGGTGGGTTTTGTGTTGGTGGGGACAGTTCCGGTGGGCATTGCAAAGGCTTTGGCGTTTTTGGACAGTCCCGGGAAGGCGGTGGGTATCGCTCAGAGAGTTTCTGGGGGCTTTTCTCTGGAAGTCGTGGTTCTGATGGGTATCACACTGAGGCTTGTAGTGCTGACGGGCATGGTTCGGTAGGTTCTGGTTCCAATTGGTCTAGTTTTGGTGAGACTGATTTGGGAATTTGGTTTTGTCGGACGGATCCGACCTTCATGAATTTTCAGTCAGATCAGTTTGCTGGATTTCCCACTTCTGACTTTTTGGTTTGGGTGGTTCAGGAGAAATATGTCAGTTTTCATAGGCGTCCAGAGGCCGCGTTTAAGGGAGGGGGTACTGTTATGATCGCTTCTGCAGCGTTTACTGCTGACTGCAGTGGTATTGCAAACCAAACAGTTCTAATGTCATTACATGCATTTGCTTGCATAGTTTGGTTTGCACTTAAACTAGTTGCTGATTCCATCTGCAGTCGCTCTGAAGTTAATGACAGTTTAATATGCTTTTGTGTAAACAAACATTGTCTGCTGCAGTGGAGGGGCGGTCCCTTTCCTGCAGGCTGCATATCATTGTCTGCCTTTTCCTGCTATCAGCCTGTGATTAATTACCATTCACTTGTGTGGGAATCTACAGGTCTGCTCCCATTGGATGACCTCAGTATAAAGAACTGCTTCCTGCAATGCCTCATGGGCTACCATAGTTTCAGACTCTATCTGTTACTCTGCTCGTGCCCCACCTCGTTCCTGGTCCGTGTGGACTGCGCTGACTCCTGCGAAGGGGTCAGCGAGTCCTCCTAGTTCTGCTCTTGTTCTAGAAGTTGTTACTTGCTTGTCTTGTGTCATATATTGGTTCATCGCCAATATATACGCATACTTGCGCATTTTGTTATTTTCCTTGTATCCGTGTTACGTTGATATATCAGTGTTGCTGATATATACGTACACGAACTGTTTATTTCCTGTGTTCAGTTAGTCAGTTTCCAGCACGTTTTGGTAGTTTGCGCGTATCGTGAACACCCGTGCTGAGCTAGTTATCCTGTTCCTGGTCCTGTTTGTGGATTGCGTTCATCTCTGCGAAGAGATAGCGAATCCTTCTGAGTCCTGTTCCCTGTATTACTCCAGTTCTAGTCAGCGTTCCTGCTTATGTCATATATCGGTTCATTGCCGATATATACATATGTTAGTCAGACCTTACAAATAGTTTCATTGATAGCTGTAAGTGTAATACGCTAGGAAAACATACTTATTGTATATTTATCTGTGTTACGTTCATCTATCTCGATCCTGCTATTTCCTGTCTCTCCTGTCCTGTCTTTGTGAGGCACGCCATCGCCGCAACGCATTGGCTGCCTCATTCCAGTCTGTCTGGTTTTGGACGCTTGCTGTCGCTAAGTAATCGCTAGCTAGCAAGCGTTCATTCTGTCTACCTGTCCTGATCTCCTCAGTCCTGGTTTATGCGCTCAGCGCTACTTTGCGCTGAGACGTTATTACGGAAGTGTTTGTGGCTGTTCAGATCTGCACCGGCTCTGTGCACCACAATCTCCTATTGGAGTCAGTCCTCTCCTCCACTAAACTGGGGATATCCTGATCCCTTGTGCTGGTGTGTGTACCTCCTTCACGTCAGCTTATATGTTGTATGCTGACTGTGGAGATTACACCCCCAAGCTTAACACCAGGGCAGGTGTTAGGTGAGCCAATGCTCACATCTATGCAAGGGGCGAGCGGAGGAGGCGTGGGGGGGTCGGAAGGGGACGAGCGGGGGATCGGTGATTGCACGGGGATGCAGTGGGAATCGGCGCTGGATCCCCTTGTTAGGTGAGCCGATGCTATCTTTTTCTATGTAGGGGGTAAGCAGAGGAGGCGCACAGAGGGAGGGGTACCCTGGCTAGCTATACTGAGGGTCCCTATACCTAACTAGCTACACTGAATGCGCCTATACCTAACTAACTACACTGAATGCCCCTATAACTAACTAGCTATACTGAGGGTCCCTATACCTAACCAGCTATACTGAGGGTCCCTATACCTAACTAGCTACACTGAATGCCCCTATACCTAACTAGCTATACTGAGGGTCCCTATACCAAACTAGCTATACTGAGGGTCCCTATACCTAACTAGCTATACTGAATGCGCCTATACCTAACTAACTACACTGAGGGTCCCTATACCAAACTAGCTATACTGAGGGTCCCTATACCTAACTAGCTACACTGAATGCCCCTATACCTAACTAGCTATACTGAGGGTCCCTATACCTAACTAGCTACACTGAATGCCCCTATACCTAACTAGCTATACTGAGGGTCCCTATACCAAACTAGCTATACTGAGGGTCCCTATACCTAACTAGCTACACTGAATGCCCCTATACCTAACTAGCTATACTGAGGGTCCCTATACCTAACTAGCTACACTAAATGCCCCTATACCTAACTAGCTATACTGAGGGTCCCTATACCTAACTAGCTACACTGAATGCCCCTATACCTAACTAGCTATACTGAGGGTCCCTATACCTAACTAGCTACACTGAATGCCCCTATACCTAACTAGCTATACTGAGGGCCCCTATACCTAACTAGCTACACTGAATGCCCCTATACCTAACTAGCTATACTGAGGGTCCCTATACCAAACTAGCTATACTGAGGGTCCCTATACCTAACTAGCTACACTGAATGCCCCTATACCTAACTAGCTATACTGAGGGTCCCTATACCTAACTAGCTACACTAAATGCCCCTATACCTAACTAGCTATACTGAGGGTCCCTATACCTAACTAGCTACACTGAATGCCCCTATACCTAACTAGCTATACTGAGGGCCCCTATACCAAACTAGCTATACTGAATCCCCTTATACCTAGCTATACTGAATGCCCTTTTACCTAACTAGCTATACTGAATGCCCCTATACCTAACTAGCTATACTGAATGCCCCTATACCTAGCTATACTGAATGCCCCTATACCTAGCTATACTGAATGCCCCTATACCTAGCTGTACTGAATTCCCCTATACCTAACTAGCTATACTGAGGGCCCCTATACCTAACTAGCTATACTGAGGGCCCCTATACCTAACTAACTTTACAGAAGGCCCCTATACCTTGCTAGCTATACTAAAGGCCCCTATGCTTTGCTAGCTATACTGAAGGCACCTATACCTAACTAGCTATACTGAAGGCACCTATACCTAACTAGCTATACTGAAGGCACCTATGCCTAGCTAGCTATACTGAAGGCACCTATGCCTAGCTAGCTATACTGAAGGCACCTATGCCTAGCTAGCTATACTGAAGGCACCTATGCCTAGCTAGCTATACTGAAGGCACCTATGCCTAGCTAGCTATACTGAAGGCACCTATGCCTAGCTAGCTATACTGAAGGCACCTATGCCTAGCTAGCTATACTGAAGGCACCTATGCCTAGCTAGCTATACTGAAGGCACCAATGCCTAGCTAGCTATACTGAAGGCACCTTTACCTAGCTACCTATAGTGTGAGCACCTAGCCTGCCTACCTATACTGTGGGCAACTATTCCACGGATCGCAGGATTCGTTAGATTCGGGATTCGAAAGGTTCGAGATATTCGAGAACCTTTTTAGATTCGGATTCGGATTCGGATTCGAAGAAATTGTGGATTCGTCCCATCCCTACTTTTTATACTGCCAGCCTACAAAGGAGGCAGCTAGGTGATTTGCATAACCAATGTATGCAAATCCCTCAGCACAGTGGCGGACACAGGCAGCAGTGGGCCCCTGTGCAAAATGGCAAAAAATGGGCGTGGATAGAACCTGCGGCGCGTAGCGCCGCGGCAAAAAATGGGCGTGGCAATGACCGGATAAGGGCGGAGCTAACTGTAATTTAAAGTGATCCCGGGGTGAGAGTAATATGGAGGCTGCCATATTTATTTCCTTTTAAACAATACTAGTTGCCTGGCGGCCCTGCTGATCTATTTGGCTGCAGTAATAAACTGAATTACACCAGCAACAAGCATGCAGCTTAATCTTCTCAGTTCTGACAATATTGTCAGAAACCCCTGACCTGCTGCATGCTTGTTCAGGGTCTATGGTTGAAAGAATAAGAGGCAGAGGACCAGAACGGCAACCAGGCAACTGGTATTGCTTAAAAGGAGAGAAATATGGCAGCCTCAATATTATTCTCACCTCAGGTTCCCTTGAAAAGTGCAACGCAAAGACAGTGGGCCCAAGTTTTGGTGACCCTTTCCCCAGAAAATTCACATAATTGTGCAGGTTTTCTCAAGAAAATACACATAATGTGAGCAGATTTGCCCAGAAAATACATTCAATCATGTCGGCAGATATGCCCAGAAAATACATTCAATCATGTCGGCAGATATGCCCAGAAAATACGTGCAATGATGTCGGCAGATATGCCCAGAAAATACGTGCAATCATGTCGGCAGATATGCCCAGAAAATACGTGCAATCATGTCGGCAGATATGCCCAGAAAATACGTGCAATCATGTCGGCAGATATGCCCAGAAAATACGTGCAATCATGTCGGCAGATATGCCCAGAAAATACGTGCAATCATGTCGGCAGATATGCCCAGAAAATACGTGCAATCATGTCGGCAGATATGCCCAGAAAATACGTGCAATCATGTCGGCAGATATGCCCAGAAAATACGTGCAATCATGTCGGCAGATATGCCCAGAAAATACGTGCAATCTTGTCGGCAGATATGCCCACAAAATACGTGCAATCTTGTCGGCAGATATGCCCAGAAAATACGTGCAATCAAGTCGGCAGATATGCTCAGAAAATACGTGCAAGCAAGTCGGCAGATATGCCCAGAAAATACGTGCAATCATACGTGCGATGACGGGTACATGAACTTAGCAGCAGTTAATTCAGCAGTTGACATCAACAGGGAACTTTGAGTAAAGCCCTGTCTCCTAATAAAAAATTATGCGCTATTTACTATACATATAGAAGATATTAGATAGTGAGCTCCTCTGAGCACAGTCAGGACATGACTATGTACTCTGTAAAACGCTGCAGAAGATGTCAGAGCTATATAAATACATAATAATATGATAAGACATTCAACTATGACTATGGTAGGAGTAGTGTGAGCTCCTCTAAAGGACAGTGAGCGACATAACGATGTACTCTGTAAAGTGCTGGAGGTGGGTGGGTGCTCTAAACGATTACCTGGTCGGGAGGGTGGGTGAGCTAAAAGATTATCTGGTCGGGAGGGTAGGTGGGTGTGTGGGCTAATAAAATTACCTGTGAGGGTGGGTGGGCTAAAATATTACCTGTGAGGGTGGGTGGGCTAAAATATTACCTGTGAGGGTGGGTGGGCTAAAATATTACCTGTGAGGGTGGGATGGAGGATTACCTGGGTCTGGGTGGGTGGAGGATTACCTGGGTCTGGGTGGGTGGAGGATTACCTGGGTCTGAGTGGGTGGGTGGGTTATAGGATTACCTAGGTCTGGGTGGGTGGGCTATAGGATTACCTGGGTCTGGGTGGGTGGGCTATAGGAATACCTGGGTCTGGGTGGGTGGGCTATAGGAATACCTGGGTCTGGGTGGGTGGGTGGGCTATAGGAATACCTGGGTCTGGGTTGGGCTATAAGAATACCTGGGTCTGGGTGGGTGGGCTATAAGAATGTCTGGGTGGGTGGGCTATAAGAATACCTGGGTCTGGGTGGGTGGGCTGTAGGAATACCTGGGTCTGGGTGGGTGGGTGGGCTGTAGGATTACCTGGGGGGGCTGTAGAATTACCTGGGGGTGGGCTGTAGGATTACCGGGGGGGGGGGGGGGGCTGTAGAATTACCTGGCGGGGCCTTTAGGATTACCTGGGGGGGGAAGCTGTAGGATTACCTGGGGGTGGGCTGTAGGATTACCTGGGGGGCGGGCTGTAGGATTACCTGGGGGGCGGGCTGTAGGATTACCTGGGGGGGGGCTGTACGATTACCTGGGGGGGGCCTGTAGGATTACCTGGGGGGGAAGCTGTAGGATTACCTGGGGGGGCGGGCTGTAGGATTACATGGGGGGGGCTGTAGGATTACCTGGAGGGGGGGCTGTAGGATTACCTGGGGGGGGGCCTGTAGGATTACCTGGGGGGGGTGAAGCTGTAGGATTACCTGGGGGGGCGGGCTGTAGGATTACCTGGGGGGCGGGCTGTAGGATTACCTGGGGGGTGGGCTGGTCGGTCTGGGAGGGTGAAAGATAAGATTACCTGGTCAGGCGGGTGGGTGGACTATTTGCCGAGGCTGGGAAGAGGGCCCGATCACTCCCTCACCTCGGCGGGCCCCCCTCCTGTTATGCGCGGCGCCGAGCGGGAGATACAGCTATTAGTCTCCGGGCTGCAGCAGACACTAGAGCTCCAGCCGCCTGTCCACTCCTGTCTCCTCCTCAGCAATACCGCTCTGCACGCACTGAATCAGGAAGTAGTGCGAGCGGTATTGCTGAGGAGGAGACAGGAGTGGACAGGCGGCTGGAGCTCTAGTGTCTGCTGCAGCCCGGAGACTAATAGCTGTATCTTCCGCTAGGCGCCGCGCATAACAGGAGGGGGGCCCGCTGAGGTGAGGGAATGATAAGAGTCGGGCCCCCCGGGATAAAAAAAAAACTTAAAAAAAAACAAAACAAAAAAACGCCTGCAATACCTAATGGGCCCCTCAAAAACGGAGCTTGAGGGGCCCCTGTGCGCTTGCACGGCCTGCACGGCCGTATGTCCGCCACTGCCTCAGCAGCAGAACAGGTCTGGAACTTGCAAAGAAAAGACAGATCTCTCTTCCAGAGACCTGCAGCCCACAGACTAGAGGAATGGTCAAACAGCTGTCTGCCTGTGCAGCCAGCTGAGCGGATCATTACAGTACCCCCCCCCCCCCTAGGGACGGATTCCAGACGTCTCTCAAAACTGGTATTTAAACAAAACTTTAACTGAAGACTCATGAAGGTCAGGACAGCCCGACAAGGCCCAATTCCAGAGTCAGTCCACCCGAAACCGACCTCATCGGAAGCAGAAGCCACTGAAACATGCCCATCAGTACTACAAGTCTCAGTGTAACACCCATCAGGACTGTGAATGCCAGAGAAGAAGCCATCGACACCCTCCAGACAATACCCACCACCTTCCAGGGAGCGTCCGAAAATACCAAACCTGCCACAATACCTGTTCGAAGTGTCCCTTTCAACACAAAAGCCACTGTTGATCTTATCCAGGGTACCAAGCAAAATTTCTCCCGGAATCTCCCAGAACCCTTTGAAGCTCCGCAGAGATCCCAAGAGGCCAGAACGCTCACCAGGCTCACATGGAGAACTACCAAGAACCCCTATGGAACCCATGATTATTCTGGATTCAGAATTACCAGGACACCCATCAAGATCAGGACTTTCAGGGACCACTTCTGGGCATGCGAGCAGGCAGGCAATATCAGAGCATGTCTCCACCGAGCAAGCATCTGAGCATGCTGGTAACCATCTTTCAACACCAAAACAAATGAGCAGACATCATTAGATAATTAGTATATCTCTAATTGCCATAATAGGCTAATTCGGGGGAAATGGGTCACCGACCCAAACAAATACACTACAAAATACAAGAAAACTAGAAATCCCCCTTGTATATATGTATTGAAACACGCAAATGAGCAAAATGCAAACAGGATGTCAAAAAAAGGCAAAAGATTCTTTATTGTGAGCCAACTACAGAATTAAAAAACAATAATTTAAAAACAAGGTAGCCAGACCTGGGCCATGAGCCCCTAAGTAATAAGATAATAGAAGTGAGCTCCACAGGTAATAATAATATATTAAAAGCGGTTTACTCTGGAGTTTCTGTGAAATAAATAAACCAGTACCACAAGAAATTATTATATAAACAATGGTGGGACTGTGTCACAGAAAATCCCCAGAGGACCACAAACAAATGCATAAGATGGTAAGAATCCTCAATAACAAACTGCTACTATAAAATTGATAAGTGCAAGTGCAGATACAAAGATACAAAAAATGCAAACTTTACAAAATATGACCATCTAATGAAGATGAATGGCATAGAGGTGAAATAAATAGGACTAAAGGTAAATCGATGAATAAGTACAAATAGTTAATGGGAGGAGAAAGGGATTATCTCCCTTAAGGTGGAGCAGTGATAATGTGCATAAAGGAAGGTAGCAGTGAGAAGAGAGAATATAATGCAATGCTCACCTAAAGTATTGAATAATAGGTCACAGGACTGGCTAAGCGGGCGCTGCATGTCCCCTTGCAGCTTCGGCGGAACTAGTCGGACGGCGTAGGCAGCGCCCGCTTAGCCAGTCCTGTGACCTATTATTCAATACTTTAGGTGAGCTTTGCATTATATTCTCTCTTCTCACTGCTACCTTCCTTTATGCACATTATCACTGCTCCACCTTAAGGGAGATAATCCCTTTCTCCTCCCATTAACTATTTGTACTTATTCATCGATTTACCTTTAGTCCTATTTATTTCACCTCTATGCCATTCATCTTCATTAGATGGTCATATTTTGTAAAGTTTGCATTTTTTGTATCTTTGTATCTGCACTTGCACTTATCAATTTTATAGTAGCAGTTTGTTATTGAGGATTCTTACCATCTTATGCATTTGTTTGTGGTCCTCTGGGGGTTTTCTGTGACACAGTCCCACCATTGTTTATATAATAATTTCTTGTGGTACTGGTTTATTTATTTCACAGAAACTCCAGAGTAAACCGCTTTTAATATATTATTATTACCTGTGGAGCTCACTTCTATTATCTTATTACTTAGGGGCTCATGGCCCAGGTCTGGCTACCTTGTTTTTAAATTATTGTTTTTTAATTCTGTAGTTGGCTCACAATAAAGAATCTTTTGCCTTTTTTTGACATCCTGTTTGCATTTTGCTCATTTGCGTGTTTCAATACATATATACAAGGGGGATTTCTAGTTTTCTTGTATTTTGTAGCATGCTGGTAACCGAGGCACACTTGGGCTTTCTGGGTCACAGAGCACATTGGGGTACACCAGCACAGGAGAAACCTCAGGACATGTCGGGGAACTGCCAACCTCAGAGTCCCTCACGACAAGACCAAAACCAGGACCGGGCAGAAAATCATCACGAGTAGAGGTCACAGGTACTGGTCTTTCAAAAGAAGACTCGGACTTAACTTCAGAATTTTCTGTGACTGTAATATCATCATTGACTACACATGAGTGAAGCTCCACAAGAGCTGCAAAGGTAGTCAGCACAAGAGCAATGGCTACCGAAGTGGGCAAAACCTCAGACGGATCAGGGGGGCAGGAGACATCTCCTAGAAGTTCTGCACTCTTTAGGAGGGACTTGGAAACCTCCAAAACATCAACCAAGACCTCAGAAATGTCATTTTCCAAGTTTTCTATGAAGGATTCTGAACTTTCCATGTTACAGGGCTGAACATTAAATACCTCCTGCAGGCAGGGCAGATGTCCCAGGAATGGTTCCACCATAAGCTGAGACTGAATTTCATCATCAGGACAAAGAGACACAGGAATATCTAGTGAAACTAGCTCTGACTCTCTGAGTTTCGTTTCACTGTAGCCAGAATTTATACAAGGCAAAACTGACTCATCCAGAGTACAGGGTGGACTCAGAGAACCCTTCTCTGGACACAGCAAGGATGCTTCTGTGTCAGATTCGCAAAACCAAAGTGCTGTCTCACTCTTAGACTCGGCTAACGATGTCGAATCCAAGGAGACAGAACGCAAAATTTGCGAATCCACGATTGCTTTAGGTTGCGAAACTGACGCTTCCAAAGCGCAAGCCTCCGCAATCTGTGGAGTGGACTGCAAGGTGTTAAAAGGGTTACTTTTGAGGCTGCATGGTTTAGGAGTTTTCTCCATAACAGGATTATAAGAAAAACAGGCATCAAATCGCACAGATTCAACCTCCAAACAAACAAAAGAGGATTTATCAGAATTCACACAGGTGTCCACAAACGAGGCACACCCATTCATCTCAGGTCACACAGTGCTTAAACTCACTTGCATTACCCCAGGAAGACAGGAATAATCATGTGACAATGGTGTCTCTTTATTGGAAGTAATTGGTTGGTGTGTGTGCAATTCATCCAAAATAGTCTGCCACACACAAATCACCGAATCCACAAGACACTCGTCACACTCATCAGAATCAATCAAATCGTACATAGAATCAAGACAAATATTCAGAACATCTTCGCTTTTTGCAATGTAAAAATCGCAAAAGGCCTTCCAATCAAAGTCAAATTCTTCCACCAAAGCCCCAATTTCCCATGAGGCAAATGGCAGTTCAAACAACCCTGTATCAAGGTAATCTTCATATGGGTTGGAATCAGGAACTTGCACAGATTCTGTAACGTTTGCGGAATCGTTTTCGCAGTTAGCGCACAAGATGCGCACTGACACAGTGAAAACCCTCCACAAGCGTATAATTGGGTGAACCCAGGTTAGGTGCAATGCACCAGCAGAGGGCAATTCCCACCGGCAGATGGCGCTGTGGAATGCAGACGAGCACAGCCTCTGCACAGCCACAAATGCCAGATGGGAATTGTACAGATCTAAGACAATGCGGGGCTGAACAGCCCTTAAAGAGAAAGAGCACAGATACAGGATGAATGTGTGTTCACCAATCTAGTCGCAACCCTGCGACAGTGAACACACATCAGCAGAAACAAAAGCAAGAACGCGATCGCGAGAAAGGCGATCGCCAGATTTGACACAAGACTGATCAGAACAGAACTCAAGAGTAGCAAAGGCACAGCAAACGACAATGAGAAAATAACGAAAATAACAAACGCTAACTAAACGCGAACACCGCACTCATTCGCAACAGTGAATGCGTTTACAGCGCGATCTCCGCACGTTAAGTGCAACAGAGACAAGCACGCCTAACTAACCACCGACAGACAAACACGAAACAGAGAACGCGAGCGCTTGCTTAATGGTTACCTCACCGAGCCTACAGCAAGCGTTCGTATCAGACAAGACAGACAGATCAACAGAAAACAGGTATAGGTCAGATAAGATCCACTGCTCTTTCCGCCAGAGCGAGTGCGATCCAAGTAGGACAACAGAGCTTAGCAGGATCCACTGCTCTTTCCGCCAGAGCGAGTGTGATCCAAGTACAGGGACAAGAAGGTAGATCAGAAGGATCCACAGCCGCTACCGCTAGGGGCTAGTGCGATCCAAGCAAGATAGACAGATGAGATAGCAGGTAGCAACCGCGCTCCAGCTAAACTTCAAGAAAGTAGATCAGAAGGATCCACAGCCGCTACCGCTAGGGGCTAGTGCGATCCAAGCAAGACAGACAGATGAGATAGCAGGTAGCAACCGCTGCCCCAGCTATACTCCAAGAACGCAGATCAGAAGGATCCACAGCCGCTACCGCTAGAGACTGGTGCGATCCAAGCAAGACAGATGAACAGAAGGGGCTACCAGTAGCAACCGCAGCTCTGGCTAGCACCCCCAGACAGACAGAACGATTTCCTGACAACCACCGTTGGCGGCAGGACAATCGCAACAGAGAGGCAATACAGACAAAACAGATAACAATCTAACTGCACTAGGGAAGCTGCCTAGTGCAGTCCCAAGAATTACTCTAAGATAACTTTAACAAGCAATAGCACGGCTGACACTCTAGGAGTGTTTCAACAAACCATGAAGGGATGACCAGCCAAGGACTCTGGGAAAACATAGCTTTTTATACTGCCAGCCTACAAAGGAGGCAGCTAGGTGATTTGCATAACCAATGTATGCAAATCCCTCAGCAGCAGAACAGGTCTGAACTTGCAAAGAAAAGACAGGTCTCTCTTCCAGAGACCTGCAGCCCACAGACTAGAGGAATGGTCAAACAGCTGTCTGCCTGTGCAGCCAGCTGAGCGGATCATTACAACCAGCAAAAAAACCCCAGAGCAGTTAAAATTTGAACTGACAGTTGAACACTGCTGTGTTGAATCACACCAGAAGCCAGCATGCAACTAATCTTGTCAGATCTGACAATTTTGTCAGAGACACCTGATCTGCATGCTTGTTCAGGGTCTATGGCTAAAAGTATTAGAGGCAGAGGATCAGCAGGAAAGCCAGGCAACTGGTATTGCTTAAAATGAAAAAAATTTGGCATATCCCTCTCACTTCATTTGTCCTTTAAGGAATCATGTGGTAATCCAGTATTGGATGAATTATTGCAAGGTTGCAGTGCAGGAAAAATGGATGAAAGATAGAAAACATTTTTTTAAATTATACTCACAAGTAACGTACAAGTGTAAGCTAGAGATGGCCTGAACGATGACCACCTGAAGAAAAGCAGCACACAAAAGCAAAGCCACACCCCGAGTGGAAGATACCAGGCCGCAATTTTTTCTCAAAAAAGGCGATACCTAAACTGTACCGTGATGTTGAAAGGCAAGTGGTGACATCTCTGGCACACAGCATTGGGTCAAGGGTCCATCTGATCATGGATGCCTGGTCTGCAAAACACGCTCAGGCCTGCCCAAAGACTAAGTCAGTCCCCACACACAGCATCTCTGCCTGCACACCGTGTGACTGCCTGCCCCAAGACTAAGTCGTCCCCACACAGCATCTCTGCACGCAGGCCGCTTGACTGCCTTCTCCGCCACCACCAACAGGGTCCAGGACTCCAGGCGGATTCCTGAATTTTTAAGGGCGCTGCTAGCAGCGGGCGCTATAATAAGTTTGCTGGTGCATGTACATGCCTGCCTAATTTTTCTGGCTGCACTGCAGCTGCAACAACAAAACAAAAGGCACGTACATGTGCCCATTCCCCTTCGTAATTATTACCTTGCCGCGGTGAAGGAGCTTGCATATCACAATGATGCAATGACCGCCGGCTATATGAGTGTCTCGGGGGATGGCACACCAAAGATAATAGGGTCGTAGCTTCATTGTGGACAGACCAAATTTGATCAGCTGGACAGTCACTGTTTTTCTATCATTGAGCTACCTCAGCCCGGCGACCATATGGGCTTGAACACTGCCATAGCCTGCACTCTCGCCATGGTGCCAGCACAGCCGTCACTACACAAACAGCTGTTTGCAGTGCGTTACACAGCTCAAAACCATAAGTATCTTATAAACCATTTTTAATTACGACATAAGAATATTGTGAAATTAGGGATAAATGTTTTTACTATTAACTTTCTTATTTTCCTGAATAGCGTGCATGAAAAAAGGGCGCCATGAAAAAAGGGCCCGAGTTGATAACGAAATGGCGCCAGTTATTAACGATTACGAAATCTGATAAAGATAAACATTGTTGTCAAGCTTTGTTAACGATAAATAACATTGTAAAAAGAGACGAGAAATAATGATGAAAAGATATTAATGTTAAATATCGTTACGTAATTCAACAATACAGCTTAACCCAACCCTACCCTCACACAGAACCCTCTCCTGGTGGTGCCTAAAACTGACCACTCCCCTGGTGGCGCCTAACCCTAACCACCCCCCCCCCCAGTGGTGCCTAACCACTAAAACTAACTGCCGCCCGGGTGGTGCCTAACCCTAACTTTCTGTGGTGCCTAACCCTAACCACCCCTCTGGTGGTGCCTAACCACCCCTTCTGGTGTTGCCTAAAACTTACTGCCGCCCGGGTGGCGCCTTAACCTAACCACTCCCTCTGCAGAAACACCCTTTTACACATAGTAACAATAATATCTTTGATAAAGTAAAATCTGTAAATATAAACGAAATAATATGACAAAAACTATAACGTTGCAAGCTTCTAAAACGATAACATACTTCAAAAACTATAATGTTCTAATATTGTTAATGATATTTATCATGGCGCTCTTTTTTCAGTTTTTTTAAGCCGTATTAACGATAATTGCAATAAAGTCTATGGCGGCGCCCTTTTCGTCCACCCTCAGCCGGCACCCTTTTTTCCTGCTACCTATCTATAACCTTCTGAATGACTGTTTTTGTTAGTTGGGCGGGTGAAGGAGCCGGGGCCGCTGCAGACATGCTAGGCAGAGGTGGTAGTTATCAGCCACATTAGCCGAGTTTCATCTAGTGTGAGTATGAGGCTTTAGTTGGGAGAGTCCATGACGTCTTGGTCTCTTGCACTAAAGAATCTTGTGATCTCCCAGGGTAGACTGGTTCCCCCTGCCTCAAGTCGTACTGAAACTTTACAATGCTGTGCTGTAGTCCTACACAGGAAGCCCTTCCCCGGCTACATGCAGCAATCCAAGGGTCTGCTAATTTAAATCCAGAACTTACCCAGATGTTGGTTTTTTTGACTGGTCATGAATTTGTTCTCAAATAATGATGGTGAAACAGATTTCAAAATTGTAGGAAGTGTTTGATGGTCAGCATTAAGCAGTTAAAGAATTAATATGGATTTAATTTTTTTGAATAGAATTCTCAGTATCTTCTTAGAATTCTCAGTTTCGTCTTCTTTGCTCCTCCATCATCGTACGGTACACAGGGGCCTCCGCCAGGGTGAAGAACAAGCTTCAGAGAGTTACCAAAGCAGCTGAGAAAATCATCGAGACCACCCTCCCTTCTTTGGACCTCCTGTACTCCTCCAGACTTCAATCCAGGGAAGCCAGGATTGCAAAAGATCCCTCACACCCCGGGAACCGCTACCTCAATTTACTCCCATCTGGCTGCCGCTTCAAAACCATCTCCACCAGGACCACCAGGCACAGGAGCTCCTTCTTTACCCAACAAGGCCGGATTTATACTTTTTCCACCCCTAGGCCAACTTTCTTGTACAGAACTCTGTGCAGACCCTTCAGTTATATACAGATCTATAGTGCAGCAGCTCCTCTCTTTTATGTGTTTCTCCAATTCCATTTGCGGCAATCCCTCTTCCATGTCCAGCTGCCCCTTGGCTAGCTGCCGCCCAAGGCCTGGGCCTTGGCAGCCTTCCCAGAATTCTGACCATGTTCCCCAAGCCGCCCTGGCCCTCAACTCTGCCCCCGCCCCACCCATTCAGCATCCCCATTCTGAAATGCATTATGTAACTAGCAATCTACTCTGTGCTATGTAAATTGCTTTATGTACATGTCATTTCACTGTGTTATGTGTACCCCATGTATGCGTTTTGTATACCCACTGTGCTGTACGTGCCGAAAAACAATTCCTTGTGCTTGGCAAATAAATCTATTCTGATTTTGATTAAAAAAAAAAACCTGATGTGAATATTTATATTGATGCGATGGAAGAGCTTGTTGTGTGAATCATCTCAGCGCTGGCATTGACATATCTATATTTTTTAGGCCCGCATGTCACCATCTTGCTGTATTTCTGCTGATTTCTTATGAAAGCCATGGTGCAGGTCTTCCGGGAACTGCCATTAGCTTAATGTTGCATGCTGTACTACCTTCTCTTTTTTCCTAATTAGGCTACCTGTGACAATATATTTTATACCAAGATCTGGATCTACAGAAAGGCTTGAGGCAGCAACAGCATTATATATACAGTATATATACGCCTCCAAAATGAAATCAGGAAATTCTTTGTTATCCTTTGAACAAAATTCATGTTTTTTACAGGAAGCATGTTGTTCTGATAGCTGTGCATAGCCATTAGCCACTGCTGATCTGCAGGAGATATGGATTGGTCATGGAGCCTCTTGTTAGTCACGCATCTATAAACAAATCACAAGGCTACTTAGAGGGAGCAACCAGGTTTTAGTGGAGAGCAGGCCCGGTCCGGCAATGATGCCAAGTGAGGCGACTTCCTCTGGCGGCAGAAGTCTGGGGGGCTGCACCAGGCAGAAACAGGAAGTGAAAAGAGTGCCTGGCCAAACTATACTGGGGCCACTGTACCTAGCTACCAATACTGGTGGCTCCTATACTTGGCTACCTAGCTATACTGAGGGTGTTTTCTTGGGGGCTCACCGCAACGAAAACGTGCGGTGCAAAATGTCGGGTGCTGTGCGATCATTCCAAATCGGCGGGGGAGGGTGCGTCCTTACATGTTTATGTTTGCCTCAGGCAGCAAAAAGTCTAGAACCATCCCTGGTGGAGAGGGTAGGGAATAAGGTATATGGGCAGTTCCAAGGGTTAGAATCCCATTAAACAGTCGGGAGTCTTTAGGCAAGGCACCCTAATGATCCTGGTCACCTGTGGAGCACGCCTTAAAGAAAAGCTTTAGTCTTATTTTTAAATGCAAAAAGCCTACATGGGTATGTCCCTTTAGTTAAAACATACCTTACATTACATAGATCCTCATGTTCCTGCTTCCGGTGTCTCCCGTATACTCTCCATTTGAGATGTCACGAACCTCCGATTTTCGATTCGTGAACCCCGTTCGCTAACTTTTGCGGAAGGTTCGGTTCGCACAAACTTTCGTGAACCGCAATAGACTTCAATTTGGAGGCGAACTTAAAAATGTAGAAAAAATTCTGCTGGCCACAAAAGTGATGGAAAATATGTTTCAAGGGGTCTAATACCTGGAGGGAAACATGGTTGAGTGGAATATACATCAAAAGTACCAGAAAAAATCTGGATTTCACACAAAGCAGTGTTTTAAGGTCAGAAATCTCATTGAATGTTCAATTGCAGGCCTACAATGCTTTACATTATCAGGCAGTGTATTCCTCCCTCCCTGTTCTTATCTTCCAGGGAATTGTAGGAGTTCAAAAGCCAGCTTACATACCTTGGCCGGGAATTGAACCCAGGTCTCAGTGCTTAGTAGGCAGCTCTCTTCACCACTATACCACCACCAACACTACATGCTGAAGCCAGCCTAGCATGTACCATTATGATATATCCAAGAGAAAAATGAGCTTGCTTAGGGATTTGTAGGATTTCAAAAGCCAACTCACATACATTGGCCAGGCCCAGGAATTGAACCCAGGCCTACCGCTCTGTAGGCTGCTATCCTAAGGCTAATCGGCGGGTAGCGGCGGCGATCGGAATGCACACGCAGCTAGCAAAGTGCTAGCTGCGTGTTGCAAAAAAAAATTATGAGAATCGGCCTTGTACTGGTTGAACTCGATGGACGTATGTCTTTTTTCAACCAAAATAACTATGTAACTCACATTGGCCAGGAATTGAACCCAGGCCTACCATTCTGTAGGCTGCTATCCTAACCATTATACCACCAACACACCAAACTACAATGCTACATGCTGAAGCCAGCCTAGCATGTACCATTGTGATATATCCAAGAGAAAAATGAGCTTGCTTAAGGAATTGTAGGAATTCAAAAGCCAACTCACATACATTGGCCAGGCTCAGGAATTGAACCCAGGCCTACCGCTCTGTAGGCTGCTATCCTAAGGCTAATCGGCGGGTAGCGGCGGCGATCAGAATGCATGCGCAGCTAGCAAAGTGCTAGCTGCGTGTTGCAAAAAAAAATTATGCGAATCGGCCCAGCAGGGCCTGAGAAATCCTCCTGCGCGGCATAGCCTGAGCTCAGCTCGGGCTTACCGCCAGGAAGGTTAAGTAATTACTGTAGGCAGACGAGTGAGTAAAACAGCAGGAGAACCTTGCCTTTTATGAGGGGGGTGGGGCTCCAGGAGTGAGTGTAGTCTGCTTGGCAACAATGTGCCTGCTGACTGTGATGTAGAGGGTCAAAGCTGTGCTCAATGGAGCATTATGGGGGCAAACCGAACTTCCGCAAAAGTTCGCCGGCGAACGCGAACCACCTAAAGTTCGCCTGGAACCGTTCGTGGGCGAACCGTTCGGGCCGTCTCTACTCTCCATTAGATATTCATCTAAAAAGTTGGAAAACTAGTCCAAAGGAAGAGAGTTGTCCACTTACACCCACATACTTCACATCATCCATGACCCCCTCTGCGCATTCTTCATTTGCCTGGCTTGTCCCTGCGTGTCGCAGCCCAGACAGTGAGAGAGCTGCTATACACTGCCTCTATCACCGCAAGGTGTGTCAAGCAGAAATTACGCCTGTGTGTAATGTCGCATTTACGCATCGTAATCGTAATGCAAAATTTCAGGGAAAAGCGTAATTAATTTCGTATGCAGTTGTAAGCATTCGTAATTACGCCTTAATTTACGTGTAATTTATGACTAATTTAGTGCCAACTTTGGCGGTGAATAGCAAAGCCCCCATACATGGTATTGCTACCATAATTTCTACATCTGTTAAGGAGTTGAGAATTTAAGAATTTTTCAAAAAGACCTTGTAGTTTCTGAGAAAATCGATTTTAAAAATACAAAGAAAATGGTTTTTAAAGGGAACCAGAGAGGAACGGGGGGGGGGGGGGGGGGGGGGTGAAAAAAGAAAAAGATTTTATACATACCTGGGGCTTCTTCCAGCCCCATAAGCCTGAATCGCTCCCACGCCGCCGTCCTCAGCTTCCTGGATCCGCCGGTACCGGGCCCGTCACTTCCGGCGGACGCGGCCAATTGTCCGCATCACAGGGGCTCCCTCCATACATGTACGCATGCGGCTGCGCAGTTAGCAGCCACATGCGTATCTGTATGGGGAGAGCACCCTGTGATGCGGAGAATTGGCCGCGTCCGCCGGCCGACTTGCCGACTCGCGGCAATGATGGGACCCGGTGGCGGCGGATCCAGGCAGCGGAGGAGTGCGGCGTGGGAGCGATCCGTGCGTATGGGGCTGGAGGAAGCCCCAGGTATGTATATTGCATCCTCTCTGGTTCCCTTTAAACTCATTTTTTTGAGCTTAAAAAGCATTTTTCTTTGCATTTTCAAAATCGATTTTCTCAAAATGCTTATACAAAGTCAATTGAATGAACAATTTGTAAGTATGTATAGGTGTAAATGCGAAAATGCATGCTTAATTTAGTGTAATCATAATAGGCTGATTACAATCATCACTGCACGCCACATTGCCCCGGAGATACTTCCGGGGTGGCAGCCGTATCGTGGTTTATTTTATTTTAAAAATGAAAATGTAAAATCATAGGAGTGGTGAGGAGTGGCGAAATATGTAGGGTCAGATGAGGAGCCCGGAAGATTAGGATTGTGGAAATATGTTTTATTTTAGGACATTTAAAACGCCCAGCAGGGTAGAACAACACAGATCTGCATTAAAGAGACACTGAAGCGGAAAAAAAAATTATGATATAATACATTGATTGTGTAGTACGGATAATTACTAGAACATTAGAAGCAAAGAAAATATTCTCATATTTTTATTTTCAGTTATATAGTGTTTTTAATAACATTGCATCATTCTCTAATATTTGCAGTTTACACACTACTGAACAATAATGATTTTGCAGAGCAGGCAAGTGAAGTTTTGACCTGTCCTCTGGGGAAGAAAAAACAATACAGTGACTACTGACTGACAGTTGAGATAACGAGCTTCAGAAGACAGAACTCTCTGTGACTTTCAAAGTTGTGGAGCGCAATGGCTTTTTTGCATAGATAACAACTGGAGTTTCTTAACTCTTTCTGTACTGGAAACAACATTAGACTAGTATATCTGCTGCTAATGTTTGATTTCTTAGCTGTACTACACATACAAATCATATCATAATTTTTTTTTTTGATTCAGTGTCTCTTTAAGTGGGTGCAGCTATAGAGAATATGGTAATCCAGAAAGGACTAGTGCAGGCCTGACTTGTCATTCTTGTTTTTTGGTTGAAAATGCCCATTTCCCATTCCATGGAAATTCCAATATCCGCCAATGCCAATTTCCGTTTTCCAATTTCCGGCTTTGCAATTTTCCATTTTACGAGTAGTATTTATTTGTCATTTTTTGCATTAGAGAAGAAACAGAGTTTTGCGGAGAATTCTGCTTTCTCTGATTGGTCCAATATTTCCAAGTCCTGTGATTGGGCTAAAATAACCGAATTGTGGTAAATCAGATTTCCGCGGGATTCCGAATTATGATTGGTAAAAAAGTTGTATTTGGACAGGCCAGGTATTGTCAGGAATTGTCATGTCGGTACCTAACCCGATTATTACACCCCACAACAATCCTCAATGTGATATTTAACAATTTAAAAAACATTTTTTGGAGGGGGATGGGAGAGGGAAACTGATGGCATTAGTATAGCCCAGGCTTGGGCAAACTTGGCCCTCTAGCTGTTAAGGAACTACAAGTCCCACAATGCATTGCAGGAGTCTGACAGCCACAGTCATGACTCATAAAGGCAAATGCATTGTGGGACTTGTAGTTCCGTAACAGCTGGAGGGCCGAGTTTGCCCATGCCTGGTATAGCCTGATACATATTTAGTCTGGAAATCAGAAAATAAGGCAGAATTTTGGTGGATTTATAGTCTTTGTAAAGTGTAATGACTGTTAAGCATTCCACTCATCTGGTTATTATTTATCAGTCATCACTCCCCTGCAGCACTGAAAACTCTCTCACAGATAATGATGAAACTCTTGCGGGGCTCGGCCAGTCCAGGGCACAGATCCAGCTTACGCTTCCAGCAGTGCTTGGGTCTGTCATCAACATTTTTCATGCTGTCTAAATTACGTTCCCCTTTCCCTACCTTCAGGTGCTGCCTGTAAGATGTGTCAAGAGATGCTGTCTGGGATGGCCAATGGGACCAGAAGGCAGCAGGAAACACCTTGACAGAACTTTTCCTTCTCTACTGACTCTGTCACTGTTGGAAGATACATATTGGGATACGATGTCATGAGCTGGTGATGGGGTTAGTCTTGTGCTCCCTCAGAAAACAATTTAGGCAGATGCATAAATACGTTTTCTACTTGTAGTACCTTGAAATCATACTGTGATGCTAGTAAGACGTATACTAATATAATACTTTGGGTCCAGGAATTTGACCACTCAGTAGTCATCCCTGCACTTGATGTCCTATATCTATGGATCTCCATTCATGCTTTTCATCATAAAGTAGCATGTCATCCATGCTGTCAGTACCTGATGATAAGAAAATCACTTTGTGAATGATGGACAAATTAACCTCCACCAGCCAAGGTTCTGCAAGAGCTGACAGCTCCCTTTGTTTATTTCCTCTTTATCCTATTCTACACACAACACTTCATTCTCCTCCATCACTGCTTAAGGTAGCCATACACTGGTCGATTTGCCAACAGATTCGACCAACAGATAGATCCCTCTCTGATCGAATCTGATCAGAGAGAGATCGTATGGCTACCTGTACTGCAAACAGATTGTGAACCGATTTCAGCCTGAAACCGTTCACAATCTGTTGTGGTGGTGGTGCTGCTGCCGCCGCCCCCCCCCCCCCGCCGCATACATTACCTGCTCCGCCGGCGCGACTGCCCCCGGTCACTGCTGCTCTGTCTCCGCTCTGGTCTACAGGTCCGGCATGCTTTACTTCTTCCTCTACTGTTTAAACTTCCTGCCGGGCTAGAAGTGAAGCATGCCGGACCTGGAGGCCAGACCAGCGCGGAGACGGAGCAGCAGTGACCGGGGGAGCAGGTAATGTATGCGGGCTCTATTGCGACGGTCGTCGGGTACTCGAACGCTGCTAGCGACGCACTCCCTACCCGCGGGCGATCGGCGGTAATTTTTCGCATGGAGCGATCGACGGGATCGGATGAAATGGATCAAAATTCGGCGTGTTGCGGGAACGATGTGACAGCAGATTCGATCCCGGTGATCGAATCTGCTGTCGATCTGGCGGGAATCGGCCTAGTGTATGGCCAGCTTTAGTCCTTTATCCTTTGGGTCAGGTGTTTAAAGAACTGGCACATTTGACCTTTCCCCTCTTCACTTTTCATCTCCTTATCCTGGCTGGGTCAACTGTGTCTCCCTTTTCACGCTGTCTTGGAGGCTGTGTTATGGCAAAATAATCAAGGGTAGTACATCATTCTGGCCTGCTCAGTCACAGCTCAGCAATTTGGTTGTCTACATAAATCGATGTAGTACCAAGCAGGCATATTTGATAGTTTGATGAGTATCCATTTCTGACTGGTGTGAGACTAAGTTGCCTCTGACATGGTCCTGGATTGGTGGTGAACCAGTTAGTTCAAAATGGGCTGATACTATTTGATACTATTTATAAACAGCGCTGCATAATATGTTGGCGCTTTATAAATACAATAAATAAATAAATACTAGTGGTGCAGTCTATCCAGCAGCGGCATTTCTAGCCCCAAAGATCAGTGGCACATGCCCCGAATCTATTCTGGGGTGCCCCCCAATGTCCCCCAGAGTCAGGCAGTGGGCGGCAGTACTCACCTCCGTCTGCTTGGTCTCCAGATTCTGCAGACATCTTCTCCCCTTTAGGCTTCTCCCCCTAGTGTCTGAGAATAAATCTGACACTAGAGTTCCTAGCGTCTGATTCTTGGATGCTAGGGGGAGAATTGCCAGCGACAGAGGATGCCTCCAGACTTGCAGAGAGAATGGAGGAGATGAGTAGTTCCTCCCACTGTACTACTCTACTGGGGGTAAGAACGGTGAGGACACACATAACAAAGCATACTCCCTATGGAGTTAAGTTCATGTAAATTTGGCTCTACCCATGACCACACCCACATTCTGGTGCTTGCCCACATCCATTTTTCACGTGGAGTGCACAAAAGTGCCCTGGATCTCTTATGGTGGCCACTAATGATCCAATCTATTTCATCCAATCTTACCATTTCTATGTAATATGAGGGAAATGCCTAAATTATGCATTCAATATATTTACTTAATTTACCCTTATACTACATAGATTTGGTAAAATTGGATGGAAAAGATTGGATCATTAGTGGCCACCTTTAGGATCCTAGCAACACCCCTGCTTTCCAGCATAAACAACATTGTATTTCAGCAAACCGAAGTGTCACAGATTAACCCGTTTGTGGACAGTTTGCCAGTCTGTATTGCTGCTGCAGCTCACTCAGCATGGCTCAGCTTAGAAGAGGCAAGAGTCATGGGTTGAAAATGTCCTTATCCCTGCACCAGTGGCATAGCTACAGAGCCATGTGCTCCAATGAAAACAAACCCCACCCCCTTACACACACACACAATGGCAGCTCTTTGCTTTTTGGGGTTTTTTTTTGGGGGGGGGGGGGGGGATAAGACAGCTGGCAGGTCCCATTCAGGTAATAAAAATCAATGTTTGTATGGTGAGCTTTAGATATATGTTTTGCCTAACTCAGGTGATAAAACTAAGGCTACCTAGTTCAGCAATGATAGTAACCAAATGTTAACATCACAAACAGAACTCAGAGGTTTTTGAGCAGAGCAGATTGTCCAAATGATGGTGCTATTATGGAAGAAAAGTTACCTACAGATGTGCTTGGCTAGATAGCTGGCATGATTTAATCCTTACTTGCTAGCAAGCTGCTCCTGTGTGGGCAGATCACAGACAAATCATTCCAGCCCCCATCCTGTGTCTGAGTACTCTTCAAGCAAGGGGAGTGGGAAGAGGCAGGAGGGAGAGAAATACTGGGTAGTGGGTGCAGTGCCCCAGCGTACCCCAGTGTAGCACTAGCACTGCACACACACCTCCAGCACTGTATAGATAATACTTACATGATACATTACACCAAAATTAGCTTTCCAAGAACATCTACATCGTAAAACAAGTGTAAACATAATAATAAGCTTTGACAATGACTTCTACTATTCAAAGAACATGTAGAGGTGATCATTGCCATTACAGCACCAATAATGACCCAGTGTAGTGACCTGTGGAGGCCTCTATGTGGTCCCCTTGGGTCCAGGGGCCCTTGTGTGGTTGCCACATCTGCATCCCCAGCTGCTAAGTCACTGCCATGCAATGTATAAGAAAGGCCTTACAGTATGTTAGGACTGAGAGCGATGGACAGGTGCTCCTACACAGAAAGTCCAAGGACAGGTTCCTCTTTCATATCTCAGCGATTGAGAAGAAGTATGAAACAGTAGTAGTAACAGTAGTAGTGGTTGCATTAGAAGCAGTACTATTCCTGTATTCTGGTACTGCTGGTGATTGAATAAATAAGGGACCAGCACAGGAGTGTTGCTGCACCTCTGGTGTATTTATATTTCTGTCATTCCTCATTCCCCGCTAGCTTTGAGTCCTCTTCTCTTAGTGTGCATAGCCGTACGCTGTTCTGGAATATTTGCCTTTCTCGCTAATTACCTGTTATCGGTGTCAGTAGCTGTCAGAGTGGCATCTGTACATCAGCCTTGGCAGTGCGGCTCCTTTCATTATGGGTGACAGTCGCAGCACTTGGCTCTCTTGTTAGTCACTTATGTTAAAGACATTTCGAATCTTCCACTCCGCGCCTTAAATGATAATCGGCTGCAGTCTGCCAGCACATTAATCAGCCTCTGCCAGGCAGAGGACGGCTGCTTCTCATAGCCGGTGAAAACTCTGAAAATTAGCTGTTTTGAAGTCCTACTTTAGACACAAATCGAAATAGTCTATCTAATAGCTTGGTATTAGTAACCAGAGTGCCTAAATGTTGACTCAAATTAAACTGTTGCAGCTAAAACACGTCTGTAAGTTCGCTCACATGACATTTCATAGAAGACTTAAGAGTAAATTCTGGAAATTATCATAGGCGAAGCTGGTACTATGAGCGCTGGTGCTATGGTAAGATAGGCACAGCATAGACCATAATATTAATTCCAGCTATAGCAGTGCCCAGGGGGCAATTTGGGCACCATAGTCACCTAGTAAATACTGATGAATAATGGAGGAAAGTATTTAGGCAGCACTGATATCAGTGGAAACTGCAGCGGAGGGAGGGTAGGTTAGTGTTAGGTATCGGTACAGGGAGGGTTCATGTAGTGGCATAACTACAGTTCATGCCCCCCCCAACAAAACTTGGATGGAGCCCCCAAAGTTCACATCTCTTTCCTTGCCTCCCCTTGGTGCCCTTCACAGCCATGTGGCCCATCTCACAAGAGTCACAAAAGTTGGACCATCATGACCTTCACACCCATAACAAGTGTAACCACAAAATACACCAGATATGAAGTATAGACCCCTGTATCGGAGAAAGGGAAGGTTAGTAATTGGGCCCCCCACAGTTCTGGTTCCCCTTGCAATTGCAGGTGCTGCTCCCCTTTAGTTACTCCCCATATTAGAGGAAGGGAAGGTTAGTAGTTGGGGGAAGGCAAGGTATCGGAAGAAGGGAAGGTTAGTAGTTGGGGGAAGGCAAGGTATCGGAGGAAGGGAAGGTTAGTAGTTGGGGGAAGGCAAGGTATCGGAGGAAGGGAAGGTTAGTAGTTTGGGGAGGGCAAGGCATTGGAGGAAAGAAAGTTTAGTAGTTGGGGAAGGCAAGGTATTGGAGGAAGGGAAGGTTAGTAGCTCTGGGCCTCCCTGCGATTGCAGGTGCTGCTCCCCTCTAGATACACCCCCATATCAGAGGGAGGGAAGGTTAGTAGTTGGGGGAAGGTGTCGGTAGAAGAGAAGATTAGTAGTTGGAGCTCTAGTTATGCCCCGTATTGGAGGAAGGGAAGGTTAGTAGCTCCGGGCCTCCCTGCGATTGCAGGTGCTGCTCCTCTCTAGATACGCCCCCCCCCCCATATCAGAGGGAGGGAAGGTTAGTAGTTGGGGGAAGGCAAGGTATCGGAAGAAGAGAAGATTAGTAGTTGGAGCTCTAGTTATGCCCAGTATTGGAGGAAGGGAAGGTTAGTAGTTGGGTAAGGCAAGATATAGGAGAAAGGGAAGGTTAGTAGCTCTGCTCTCGTACCCCCTGCGATTGCAGGTGCTACTCCCCTCTAGTTATGCCATATAGCAGAGGAAGGGAAGGATAGTAGTTGGGAAAGGCAAGGTATTGGAGGAAGGGAAAGTTAGTAGCTCTGGGCCTCCTTGCGATTGCAGGTGCTCTTCCCCTCTAGATACGCCCCCATATCAGAGGGAGGGAAGGTTAGTAGTTGGGGGAAGGCAAGGTATCGGAGGAAGGGAAGGTTAGTAGTTGGGGGAAGGCAAGGTATCGGAGGAAGGGAAGGTTAGTAGTTGGGCAAGGCAAGGTATCGGAGGAAGGGAAGGTTAGTAGCTCTGGGCCCCCCTGCTATTGCAGATGCTGCTCCCCTCTAGTTACGCCCCTGGGTTAGTGTAAGAATAGGGTGAGGTTAAATATTGGCAGATTTTGCGACAGGGGCTGGCTAGGGATAGGCATCGGTAGAGGGAGGGTTCGTTTGAAAATAGGGTTAGGTTTAACGATACAAAAATTTTGCTTAAAATAACCTATATTTTACAATCAGAATTACCACTGCCCAATAATGGAATATTGTTTATTTTACCAATATTCTACTAGCGGCTATCTACGGCACCCAAATTACTGCGCTGCACTTTTTAGATATACGTGTCATAGGAAATAGCTTTAATTTGACCTTCAAACTAGAAAATAATGTTTTTTATGAACTTAGAGTTAAAGATGTTTCTGCAAAGTTGTTTGTTCAGGCATAAGCAGGAATAAACTGAAGCCACGTGATATTTTGTGTGACATATGATACCTGCAAGGTGTGACATCTCTGAAGGTGTGAGAGATATACAGTCTTGGAACAGCACTTTTGTCAGCAAAATTAAAAGGAAATGAATTTTAAATTCACTTAGTTGCATCTGTGTACCGAAAGTCTGTTACCGGTGATGAATTCAAATTGCGCATAACAGTAATTTTCGAAGCAAATTTCAGAACTATGATGCAAAAACGTAATGCAAAATTTCAAACTGTAGCAAAATTAATTTTGCATGTAATGGTAATTATGGTCCGTAATTTTGTAATGACGTGTCATTTTGCCGAGTTATTGTTTTCCTATGCCCTATAGACTTCAATGCATTTGTGAGAAAAAATTGGTAAAATGACATGAACTTATGCAAAATCAAGATAACCCACAAAATCATATTTACCATCAGAATCATAATTGCAAAAATTATTGAAGACCAAAACTACTATTATCAACACTACCTGTCTGTGATATGTAAATATACAATCTTCAAAAGAGGCATATAAGTAATGTTGCTGTTTGGGTAAAAATCAAATTCTTTGCAAATATTAGCAATTTGGATTATATTGGTCAGGATGTTTCAGGAAACTTTGGGGAGCTCTGTGAGTTATCCCATAATGCGTTGGTCCTTCAATTAACATCCAGGAATGAGCAGGGAACTCTGGCAACAATTTTGGAGGTGGGAGGTGTACTAATGAATATCTGGATCGCTTAGAAGATACCCCACCCAGGCTTTATAAAAAGAGCTGGCATGTGGTCAAGAGCATGGATTACACAACTGCGGTATTTTTGCTAGCCAGCTAGATCTGTTGCTGCCGATAAAATAACTCACTAGCTAGGACATTTGATGAAGTCTGAAGAACAATCTAGTGCTGTGCTGTGGGGGGTGTTTTAGTATTTAAAACTTATCAGAACTTTGTGCAGGCAGAATCTGTCAGATAGAGGAGGGATTTGTATATAGCTGTGATGTAAAGCACTGATCATCATAATTGTTTTTTGCTGTTTGTGGAGATTATTGTAATTCGTTATTTGCAAGTGCATCATATTATTACAAGAATTTTGCAACACTGCTGTTTCTCTGCACATTGTAGCCCTAATTTATGTTAACTGTTCATCATCATCGATTTGTGATGTCAGTGGGGCTTATTGTAGCAGTTATTTGCATGCATATAAGACCATTTTAAATTGTGTGCATATATTTCTTGTTACACAGACTACCCAGACTAGTTTTTAGTTGCATAGATAACCACATTCTTTGGTGATCATTTGTTATGAAAACTAGAGAAGATCAATGAGATAATAATAATTCTGGCTTGCAAGCACATTTGTGGTCACAGTGGGCAGGTCTAGCCACAAGTAGCACCTAGAGGCAGTACTTGTCAGCGATGGTAAATAACTATGTCAGTCCCAACTTGGATATTAACAACCCTCACAAGCGAAGGCCCCGTGGACTTCTGGGTGTCCAAGATGAACCAGTGCTTTGCAGAACATGTGAAAGAGGTGCTTGACTCTACTCAGAAGTTATTTAGAGCACCAGGGCGGTGACTGATATTTGCATTTGACTGTCCATAACCGAGGTTGACCATTTGACCATAATTAAACGGAACCTTCCTTGACTTCTAGATGCCTTCTTCCAAACCTTGTGCTGGATTCCTCACGGCTAAATCTTTATCTATTATGGGGCATATATTTACAGAATTAAGAGCACACACTTTGCCTTCTGTGTTATGGTTGCAGTACTGCTGTGGTCACTGCTGTCTCTATATTGGTACAGATGATCTCTGCAAATGTTATAAGAAGTACATGTTGACTTCACCTGTCATCTGAGAGATGCATGACAACTGACACTTGTCACATGCTGTACAGGTTAGTTTTACTTGTTATATGTATAAAGTTAGTGATGACCATCCATATTATAGAGGAACATGACATTATAGCTGCATATTTAATGTGGAGGGCATGGGAGATTAGATATGATGTCACTTGTTGTGGGTGACATAATATGATGACTGCACTTGTAAAAAGGGGGCTACACTAGTGACTACACTAGCTATATGGGGACAGTATGACTGCACACATTATGTAGGAAACACATAATGGCTACACCTGGAATATGGAGGACATGTGGCAGCACTTGCTAGAGCTGAGCTACATGTAGCTCCGCTGCTCCTGATTGAAATTATGAGTACAACTTGCTGGCGATGCCGGTGTTTCCTGTCTCATCGTGTCCAGTGGCGAGGAGGGGCGGCATCTGAGTATGTATTTCCAATCACAGATTGGCTACAGGTCCGGCTAGGCACAGACCTCTGTGATTGGCTGAAGGGCTTTGGCGTACGTTAAAAAGGGGCGCTGGGAAAAAAGGGCGCCGGGTTTTTAACGATAAGCATGGATAACGTTTAAAAATGTATTGTACTGTATTTCGTTTAAAATTAATGTTTTTTAAAGTTATAAATCATTAAATAATGTGCATTAAATCGGCAATTGTAAAAAACGTTAATCTTTCAGTTAAATACTGAAACGTATAATAACGTTTAAAAAAATAAATTACTAAGTAACCCTCCCTGTACCTACCCCTAACCCCTAGACCCCCCTGTTGATGCCTAAACCTAAGACCCCCCCTGTTGGTGCCTAAGTAACCCTCCCTGTACCTACCCCTAACCCCTAGACCCCCCTGTTAGTGCCTAAACCTAAGACCCCCCTGTTGGTGCCTAAACCTAAGACCCCCCTGTTAGTGCCTAAACCTAAGACCCCCCTGTTGGTGCCTAAACCTAAGACCACCTGTTGGTGCCTAAACCTAAGACCCCCCTGTTGGTGCCTAAACCTAAGACCCCCCTGTTGGTGCCTAAACCTAAGACCCCCCTTTTGGTGCCTAAACCTAAGACCCCCCTTTTGGTGCCTAAACCTAAGACCCCCTGTTGGTGCCTAAACCTAAGACCCCCCTGTTGGTGCCTAAACCTAAGACCCCCCTTTTGGTGCCTAAACCTAAGACCCCCTGTTGGTGCCTAAACCTAAGACCCCCCTGTTGGTGCCTAAACCTAAGACCCCCCTGTTGGTGCCTAAACCTAAGACCCCCCTGTTAGTTTTTTCGTTTAAAAATAATGTTTAAAAAAAATGTACTGTTTTTCGTTTAAAAATAATGTTTAAAAAAATATTGTACTGTTTTTCGTTTAAAACAGTACAATATTTTTTTTTAAACATTATTTTTAAACGAAAAACAGTACATTTTTTTTAAACATTAAATAATGTGTAATCATGAGAAACAGTAATAAAACATTAAGTCTCCGGGCGCCGCTTTTAAAACGTTATTTTTCTCCGGCGCCCTTTTTTCCTATCGGGCGCCCATTAAACGATATTTATTATAGGAGTGAATGGCGGCGCCCGATTTGTCCACTAGCCTCAGGCGCCCGAATTTACTGTTCCCGCTTTGAGCCCATTCATTGGCTGATTTCTGATTATTTTCAGCATATGAAGGCTGTTGTACAAATGTTCCTGGTCTTCATGGAGTATAGCTTGAGAAAGAAGCTATAGGCTGCAAAACATTGCTGAGGTGTGCTGTATGTTCATCCTTCTGAAATAAAGAGCATATGATACTTCAACTCTGGAGGTTGCTGGTTTTTAATTTGTTATTGGGGGACAGGGAATGATGGCTGCATTGATATTAGGGGACATAAAGGCTGTGCTTGTTATTGGGTGACATGAGATAATGATTGTGCTCAATATTGTGGAATATGAGATGATGGCTGTGCTTGTTATTGGAGGACAGGAGGTTATGGTTGTGCTTGTTATTGGGAGACATGAGATGATGGCTGTGCTTGTTATTGGGGGACATGAGATGATGGCTGTGCTTGTTATTGGGGGACATGAGATGATGGCTGTGCTTGTTATTGGGGGACATGAGATGATGGCTATGCTTGTTATTGGGGAACACAAGATGTTGGCTATGCTTGTTATTGGGGGACAAGAGATGATGGCTGTGCTTGTTATTGGGAGACATGAGATGATGGCTATGCTTGTTATTGGGGACATAAGATGAAGGCTGTGCTTGTTATTGGGAGACATGCGATAATGGTTGTGCTTGTTATTGGGAGACATGAGATGATGGCTGTGCTTGTTATTGGAGGACAGGAGGTTACGGCTGTGCTTGTTATTGGGAGACATGAGATGATGGCTGTGCTTGTTATTGGGGGACATGAGATGATGGCTGTGCTTGTTATTGGGGGACATGAGATGATGGCTGTGCTTGTTATTGGGAGACATGAGATGATGGGCTATGCTTGTTATTGGGAGACATGAGATGATGGCTGTGCTTGTTATTGGAGGACAGGAGGTTATGGCTGTGCTTGTTATTGGGAGGCATGAGATGATGGCTGTGCTTGTTATTGAGGGACATGAGATGATGGCTGTGCTTGTTATTAGGAGACATGAGATGATGGCTGTGCTTGTTATTGGGGACAGGAGGTGATGGCTGTGCTTGTTATTGGAGGACAGGAGGTTATGGCTGTGCTTGTTATTGGGAGACATGAGATGATGGCTATGCCTATTATTGGGAGACATGAGATGATGGCTGTGCTTGTTATTGGGGGACATGAGATGATGGCTGTGCTTGTTATTGGGGGACAGGAGGTGATGGCTGTGCTTGTTATTGGGGGACATGAGATGATGGCTGTGCTTGTTATTGGGGGACAAGAGAGGATGGCTGTGCTTGTTATTGGGGGACAGGAGGTGATGGCTGTGCTTGTTATTGGGAGACATGAGATGATGGCTGTGCTTGTTATTGGGGGACAAGAGAGGATGGCTGTGCTTGTTATTGGGGGACAGGAGGTGATGGCTGTGCTTGTTATTGGGGGACAAGAGATGATGGCTGTGCTTGTTATTGGGGGACATGAGATGATGGCTGTGCTTGTTATTGGGGAACATGAGATGATGGCTATGCTTGTTATTGGGGGACATGAGATGATGGCTGTGCTTGTTATTGGGGACAATGAGATGTTGGCTATCCTTGTTATTGGGGGACAAGAGATGATGGCTGTGCTTGTTATTGGGGGACATGAGATGATGGCTGTGCTTGTTATTGGGGAACATGAGATGATGGCTATACTTGTTATTGGGGGACATGAGATGATGGCTGTGCTTGTTATTGGGAGACATGAGATGATTGCTGTGCTTGTTATTGGGGGACAAGAGATGATGGCTGTGCTTGTTATTGGGAGACATGAGATGATGGCTGTGCTTGTTATTGGGGGACAAGAGATGATGGCTGTGCTTGTTATTGGGAGACATGAGATGATGGCTATGCTTGTTATTGGGGACATAAGATGAAGGCTGTGCTTGTTATTGGGGGACATGCGATAATGGTTGTGCTCAATATTGGGAGACATGAGATGATGGCTATGCTTGTTATTGGGAGACATGAGATGATGGCTGTGCTTGTTATTGGAGGACCGGAGGTGATGGCTATGCTTGTTATTGGGAGACATGAGATGATGGCTGTGCTTGTTATTGGGGACAGGAGGTGATGGCTATGCTTGTTATTGAGAGGCATAAGATGATGGCTATGCTTGTTATTGGGGGACATGAGATGATGGCTGTGCTTGTAATTGGGGGAAAAGAGATGATGGCTGTGCTTGTTATTGGGGAAAATGAGATGATGGCTGTGCTTGTTATTGGAGGACAGGAGGTGATGGCTATGCTTGTTATTGGGAGACATGAGATGATGGCTGTGCTTGTTATTGGGAGACATGAGATGATGGCTGTGCTTGTTATTGGAGGACAGGAGGTGATGGCTATGCTTGTTATTGGGAGACATGAGATGATGGCTGTGCTTGTTATTGGGGACAGGAGGTGATGGCTATGCTTGTTATTGAGAGGCATAAGATGATGGCTATGCTTGTTATTGGGGGACATGAGATGATGGCTGTGCTTGTAATTGGGGGACATGAGATGATGGCTGTGCTTGTTATTGGGGAAAATGAGATGATGGCTATGCTTGTTATTGGGGAAAATGAGATGATGGCTATGCTTGTTATTGGGGACATAAGATGAAGGCTGTGCCTGTTATTGGGGGACATGCGATAATGGTTGTGCTCAATATTGGGGACATGAGATGATGGCTATGCTTGTTATTTGTAACGATTGGGGAATTATCTCCATGGTCAGCGCACAAGATGTGCGCTGACACTGCGGAAGTCCTCCACAAGCGTATAAAACGACAGAACCCAGCTTTGGTGCAATGCACCTGTAGAGAGAAAGTGAGCACAGAGACAGAATGTATGTGTGTCCACCAATCTAGTCGCCTCCTGGCGACGGTGAACACACAACAGCGGAAACGAAGTGGGAACGCAATCGCAAGAGTGGCGATTGCCAATAGTGACACAAGACCGAGTAAGACAAAACACAAGTGTAGCAAGAAAGACACAGCAAATAACAATAATCAGAACGCCAAGGAAAATAACAAACGCACTAGCTAAGCGCGGTCGCTGTGCGAAAAGCGCAACAGCGACAAAGCACGCTAATGGCACGGTCTCCGCATGAAAAGCGCAACAGAGACAATGCACGCCAACCCTAAATAACCAATGTAACACAAAAACGAAAAGAGAATGCAAACGCTTGCTAAACGGTTGCCTCACTGAGCCTACAGCAAGTGTTCGCTCCAGACAAGACAGACAGAAGGAGTAGCCATTAGCAACCTTAGCTCTGGCCTACCCTCCCAGACAAAAGGAACCACCGCCACTACCGATAGGGCGAATGCGATCCCAATAGACAGCACGATTTCCTGTCGACCGCCGCTGGCGACAAGACAATCACAACAGATAGACAGCACAAGGCAAAACAGATAAGTACAACCTGACTACACTAGAAGGGGTGCCTAGTGCAGTCCCAAGAAATACTCTAATATAATCTTAGCAAACAGTTAGCAAAGGCTGAGACTCCAGGTGAGTTAGCAGGAACAAACCATCATGACCAGCAAGGAATTCTGGGAGCAAATGGCATTTATACTGCAAGCCATCAAGGAAGCAACTAAGCAATTTGCATGACAAGCAGATGCAAATTCCTCACCAGCAGAGCAACTCTGAAACTTGCAAAGTGAAGACAGGTCTCTTTTCCAGAGACCTGCAGCACTCAGACCTAAAGAATGGTCAAACAGCTGTCTGCCTGTGCAGACAGCTGAGCAGATCATTACATTATTGGAGGACATGAGGTTATGGCTATGCTTGTTATTGGGAGACATGAGATGATGGCTGTGCTTGTTATTGGGGACAGGAGGTGATGGCTGTGCTTGTTATTGGAGGACAGGAGGTGATGGCTATGCTTGTTATTGGGAGACATGAGATGATAGTTGTGCTTGTTATTTGGGACAGGAGGTGATGGCTGTGCTGGTTATTGGAGGACAGGAGGTGATGGCTGTGCTTGGTATTGGGGACAGGAGGTGATGGCTGTGCTTGTTATTGGAGGACAGGAGGTGATGGCTATGCTTGTTATTGGGAGACATGAGATGATGGCTGTGCTTGTTATTGGGGACAGGAGGTGATGGCTGTGCTGGTTATTGGAGGACAGGAGGTGATGGCTGTGCTTGTTATTGGGGACAGGAGGTGATGGCTGTGCTTGTTATTGGAGGACAGGAGGTGATGGCTATGCTTGTTATTGGGAGACATGAGATGATGGCTGTGCTTGTTATTGGGGACAGGAGGTGATGGCTGTGCTTGTTATTGGAGGACAGGAGGTGATGGCTATGCTTGTTATTGGGAGACATGAGATGATGGCTGTGCTTGTTATTGGGGACAGGAGGTGATGGCTGTGCTGGTTATTGGAGGACAGGAGGTGATGGCTGTGCTTGTTATTGGGGACAGGATGTGATGGCTGTGCTTGTTATTGGAGGACAGGAGGTGATGGCTATGCTTGTTATTGGGAGACATGAGATGATGGCTGTGCTTGTTATTGGGGACAGGAGGTGATGGCTGTGCTTGTTATTGGAGGACAGGAGGTGATGGCTATGCTTGTTATTGGGAGACATGAGATGATGGCTATGCTTGTTATTGGGGGACAAGAAATTATGGCTGTGCTTGTTATTGGAGGACATGAGATGATGGTTGTGCTTGTTTAGGGAGGGACATAACATGATGGATGTATTTGTAGGACAGGGAGAAACCAGTGCAGGACCATCCACAAGGCAACCTAGGTAGGTGCCTGGGGCCTAGTGGGTGTCAAGAGGCCCACCAGCCACCTTCTCTGACCTCCCTCCACTTTAGCTTACCAAAAAGACCACAAGGGGGTCCAAACCTACTACCTTGCCTAGAGCCCCATCTTAATCCACCTCTGTGTGGAATACATGTAATATAATAAATAGGAGGTAATTAGTGCCACACATGTACATTGCAGGGAGGTAACATTACTACATTAGAGACATTACGGAGGTGGGAGACTCACACCAGGGTCAAGCCTTGGAATCAGGGGGATGGGTGTTAACGAGCCAACCCCGCCATTGCCACATAACACCAACCCTGAGCTCACTCAACTGGCTACCGATAAAATGGAGAATTCTGTTTAAGATTGGCTTACTGACATTCAAATCCTTGCACAATCTGGGCCCTGGATACCTGAAGGACTTGTTGCAACTGCTTCACACCCCCCACAATCTTAGATCAAAAGGACGTAACACCATGGTCACCCCCAGAGTCCACCTCAAAACCTTTGGAGACAGAGCCTTTTGTCATGCTGCCCCTACACTTTGGAACTCCCTGCCACACCCAATCAGGACAGCTCCATCCCTGGAAGCATTTAAGTCTAAACTGAAAACCTACCTCTTTAGTCTGGCACTCATGAACATCTGACTATCTCCTCTGTAACACAACCCAGCCTGCAACCCTGTATTAATCCGAGACACAACTATGCGCTTTGAGTCCTATGGGAGAAAAGCGCTTTACAAATGTTATTGTATATTGTATTGTATGGGTGCTTGATTGGGGCACAAAAAGCTCATACTAGTAGCCCAGCTAGTAGTATGATGCTATACAACATTGTCTAGAGACAGGTCTTCATTAATGCTTCACCATAACCTTGACAAGCCCTTCAGTTTCCCGCCCCCACTGGCCCTAATCCCCGTCTCTTCTCTTTGCATAGCTTGTGTTTGCATTCCCCTCCATCAAGGTGATTCGAACTTTGAATTCCCAGCTACAGCCGACCATAGCTAAACATCACAGGAAATGTTCATAGCACAGCGGAGACCCCCCAACACACCAGTCTAATAAATCTCATAAAATACACTGCAGGGAGCGCTGCGCACAGATCTCTGCATGCATAAGTAATGGTTCTGTGCACCGGAGCTTCCTCCCTCCCCCCCTACTACCAGTGTGACTGCACTGCCAAGCAAAAGGGCAATTCGAGGCATTTTGTGTCACTGCTCAGCCATGCCAGGCTAATTCTGACCCTTGTAATGGCAGAGGCATCTAATAAAGCAGGGGGTCTGTGACATTCTGCAACAGGCCCTCATCTAACTCTGATGACTCCCAGGACTCACCAACTTATACATCATCAAACCCAGAACTAAAACTATTTGTAACACTTTATTGCATAGTATACTGCTGTTATATTTAACAGAGAAACACACATAAAGTGAATCATTCAAACATAAAGCCTTAGCTCACCTATGCTCATTCACATCATTTTGATCTATGACGCAGCTGTGTACACGCAATTCCTTAGGGAAAAGCCTGTCACTTGACTTAAGCTCAACACACACCATACAATCTTGGTTGTACAGATTTACCAAATCTATGTAGTATAAGGGCCAACAGATTGAAAATACCTTGAAAGATTGATTGGATAAGCTCTTATACTACATGAAAGTGGTAAGATTGAACAACCAAGATTGTATGGTGTGTGTTGACCCTTAGAGATTAAGGATGGAACTACCAGCACAGTGGGAGTTGCTTCCCCAACACAGAGCCATCACTTGACTCCACCTACCTCCTCACTTTGCTGCTAAGAGAGATAAAAGAGGAGCTCCAGTCAAATAATGTAATACAAAAAGTGCTTAATTTTTACAATAATTATGTATACATGATTCAGTCAGTGTTTGCCCATTGTAAAATCTTTTCTCTCCCTGATTTACATTCTGACATTTATCACATGGTGACAGTTTTACTGCTGACAGGTGATGTGACTGGAAGTAGCTGCTGCTTGCTTTTTTGGCTGTTGGAAACAGCTGTAAACGGTTATTTCCGACAATGCAACGAGGTTCACAGACAGGAAACTGCCAGGACCATGGTCCTCAGCGTTTCTTGTGGGAGGGGATTCACCCACAATAACAGCCATACAGAGCCCCCTGATGATCCGTTTGTGAAAAGGAATAGATTTCTTATGTAAAAGGGGGTATCAGCTACTGATTGGGGTGAAGTTCAATTCTTGGTTACGGTTTCTCTTTAAATCTTTGTTTCAATCTCTGCAGCTATAATAAAAGTGTACCTGAACCGGGGGGGTGGGGGAAAAATTCATACATGCCTTGGGCTTCCTCCAGCCCCCTTGAGACCTTTGGCTCTCTTGCCAGCCTCCCAGGCTGCCTCTATCCGCCACTGGGGTTCTTTGAATTTTCTCCAGTAGGCACAAGCGCAGGTCAGCTGCTTGTTCACTGACATAGTGCTCCTATCAACAGGAGCCTTCTGCGCCTGCACAGTAGCACTGTGCAGCACTCTCCTGGTGAAGGAGGATCCTAGCAGTGGAACAAGATGGTCTGGGAGAGGGGGAGGGAGCCAAAGGTCTCAAGGGGTCTGGAGGAAGCCTCAGCTATGTATGAATTCCCCCCCCCCCCCCCCTTCATCTCAGAAAAAGAGAGAACACCAAGAGCCCAATATAGTGTAGTATGTACTGGTAATGTATAATTGGAAGAGTAATCTATATTGTGTAGGGTCTAGGGCCAATTTAGGTGGAAGCCAATTAACTTATCTGTATGTTTTTGGGATGTGGGAGGAAACCAGCGTACCCAGAGGAAACCCACACAGACACGGAGAGAACATCCTTGCAGATAGTGCTAACCACTACGCCACCGTGCTGCCCATACTCTGTTCCTGCCATTAAATCCACACACTTAGAGACTTGTGCTAAATGAGGCTAGCTACCGCTTTGTGAAAAGAAAGTGTTCCTGGGTGTTATTCTTAAAACCTTTCTTTACAATATGAAGAGGCAAAAAACAGCTGCTGATTTATATACTGTGTTTGGAGACGCTGTGTGCCATTGTGGTTTTTAGCATGGAGCGCAGTGCAGAAACACTGGTAGACATTGGAAGACGGTCCCTGGCATCCCTGAACTACTTGTCACAGTGTCATTTAGACGCAGCAGCGGTGTCAGGATTCATGAGGCCCCTGCACCTCGCTGATAAGAAGCTTGACTCTTGCAAATTGACTGCAGAGTGTGAGGCATTTCCTTCATTACCGCCCGCCGTCCTCGGCATAATTCCTATGAAATTGTCTGCGTTCCTCCATTCTGTCACCGCCTCCCACTCGTTCTGCTGGGAGGGAGCGGGTGGTGTTATCCTGTGACTTCAGATAGGGTCATACTGACCATTTATAAGGCAAGAGGGAGAATTATTGTAGGTGAAGATGGCTTGTCTGTGATAAGACTCCCTCAGCAAACAGCACAACGCAGATGCCGGCACCTTGTGCATGTTAACCTGCTTTTCTATAATAGCCCGGGGTCTTACAGAGGAACTGTAACCAAGGTTTGAACTTCATTCCAATCAGTAGCTGATACCCCCTTTCCCACAGGAAATCTTTACCTTTTCTTGCATAGGTCATCAAGGAGGTCTGTAGGGCTGATATTTTGATGTAATTCCTTCCACAATGTAATGTCATGACCATGGTCCTGACAGTTTGCTGCCTGTGAACCTCGTTACATTGGCCTCAATTAATTAAGATCATGCTGGAGATAATAAGGCAAGAGAAAACTTACCACCACACATCGATCTTGATTTGTTAAGGTGTAGAGATACGTTTTCACAGGGAGAGAGAGGTATCTTACCTCTTCAGTCCTTAAGATACCTCCTCTGTAGTTAACCACCCTGGCGTTCTATTGAGATCGCCAGGGCGGATGTGGGAGGTTTTTTTTTTAATTAAAAAAAAACTATTTCATGCAACCAACTGAAAGTTGGCTGCATGAAAGCCCACTAGAGGGCGCTCCGGAGGCGTTCTTCCGATCGCCTCCGGCAAGCAGAAGTAACAAGGAAGGCTGCAATGAGCAGCCTTCAGTGACGTCATGGACGTCAGCCGACGTCCTGACGTCAGCCGCCTCCGATCCAGCCCTTAGCGCTGGCTGGAACTGTTTGTTCCGGCTGCGCAGGGCTCGGGCGGATGGGGGGACCCTCTTTCGCCGCTGCTCGCGGCGGATCGCCGCAGGGCGGCGGCGATCAGGCAGCACACGCGGCTGGCAAAGTGCCGGCTGCGTGTGCTGCTTTTTATTTCATCAAAATCGGCCCAGCATGGCCTGAGCGGCACCCTCTGGCGGTAATGGACGAGCTGAGCTCGTCCATACCGCTAAGGTGGTTAATTTCACATGCAGTTAATTAACCTCCTTGGCGGTAATCCCGAGCTGAGCTCGGGATATGCCGCTGCGGAGGATTTCTCAGGCCCTGGTGGGCCGATTTGGATAATTTTTTGTTTTTAAAAATTACCTGATCGCCGCCGCTCGCCGCGCCGCTACCCGCCGCATACCCCTTGCGCAGCCTGGCCAATCACCGCCAGGCTGCGCTATGGGGTGGATCAGGACTCCTTGTGACATCACGACGTTGATGACTTCAATGATGTCACTCCGTTCGTCGCCATGGCTACGGGGGAAGCCCTAAAGGAAATCCCGTTCAAAATGGGATTTCTGGATGGGCTTGATCGCCAGCGGCGATCGAAGGGGTGGGAGGGACGCCGCAGGGAGGGGGGAATCATGTAGCTAGCGATAGGCTAGCTACATGATAAAAAAAATTAGGCTAAAAAAAAGACTCCCACAGTCGTGCGGCTGCAAATCAATTGAACGCCAGGGAGGTTAACAGCCTGTCTTTAACTTTAGAATTCTGGAGTTATTTTAAGGATTGAAGAGCTAACTTTAGAGATCTCTCTTTAACTTAAAGACAAAAGAGTTAACTTTAGGTTTGCCTGAGGTAAAATGTTTTCTGAATACGACATGCCTCATCACCATGGTGATCACTCTAGAAGACAGGAGATAAGCTTAGTGAATTGAGGCCATTATGGGAAATAACAGCTTTTTCCAAATGCCAAGCAAGCAATATCCCCCCCCCCCCCCCCCCGTGCATAGAACTCTCAGTAATGAACATTCTGGACAGATCACCTGGCAGAACTAAAGATGTTGCCATCCAAGGGAGCCCGCGCACCTCATGGAGCTAGAGGAAGCCCCAGGTAAGTAGAAATATACCCCTAAGCGACACCTTGGGTACACTTCAAGAAAGCTATACACTGGCAGATCTGTAGTAAATGTGGGAAATAAACATTGATCAGTTTACTGCCTTGATCACCTTGGTATTACTCAGATCTCAGCAGAAAATATCAGTCAGAACATCATTACTGCTAGTAGCTTTGTATTTCTCAATGCAGTACAAAGCTATACGACAATTAACTGCCTACAACTTTCATCTCCCTTAACTAGGATAAGCACAACCTTTCTCAGTCAATGTTGTTTGTACCAGAAACAGTTGGAAAAGGCCAGGGATGTAACTAGAATGTATGGGACCCCCCCCCCCCCTTCCCCCTGCAAAAAGATAGATTGGGCTCCCTGAATCCATAGGCCTCTTAATCCACCTTCCTCCAGGCCCCACAAGTGCAACCAGCCATTTAAGAATAAGAAATACTCCCCCCACCCACACACACACAAACTCCTCCCATCATGCAGAGTAGCACAGGGATTGGTGTAATATTCACCTGCTCCAGTGTTTAGGCTTCAGCTCTGTCATTCCCCTTGTAGACATTCAACCAACTGGTCAAACTTGCCTTGGGGGAACCTCGGTAGGCACCCGATTGCTTGCAAAGACGGGTGGCTCCATACTGCGCTTGGGTGAGCATGCACTTGTGCATGGGCAGTATGGATCCACCCATCTTCAGAAGCAATCGGGGACACAAGTGCTTCTGAAGCCTTCTGAGGGCACCCAGAAGTAGAAAATTAGAACGGGGAACAGCACCAGAACAAGGACATCGACAGAGGAACGAGCAGGCTCTACAAGATCCACAGCCTTACTTCTCCATAGTCTTCAGACTTGCTTTAAAGTAAACCTGAGACAAAAGAAGGCAAATGTTTTATACATACCAGGGGCTTCCTCCAGCCCCTGCTACGCAGATCACTCCCTTGCAGCCATCCAAAGCCTCCTGGATCCCCTTTTAGCAGCACCATTCTCCTCGGCCAGTTGGGTGTACTGCACATGCTTGGCCCAGACGCGCTCCCATCTACACAGGCGCAGAATGCTCCCAGCCCTGGTAGTAAAATGGAGGAGCGTGCTTGGCCACACTGTGCTTGCGCCGAGTGGTCTCAACTGGCCGAAGATAGCAGTGCTGCTACGGGTGGATGCAGGAGGTTTTCAACGGCGGAGAGGGAGCGACCTGCATGGAAGGGGCTGGAGGAAGCCCCGGGTATGTATAAAACTTTTGCTTCCTTTCGTCTCAGGTGAACTTTAAACCTTTTACAATTGTGACAAATCAGAACTTCTGTTCCGTCTTTATTGCTCTCTCTGTTCTCTGGAGATTTCTCTTGACTTCCTGCCACTGGTTTTCCATGTTTTTTATGTTTTCTTGTACAACAGTTTAGCCACGACTATCCCGGATGTGTAAATCACAGTGACACATACCGGTAGGAACGTAACACTTTCTCTAAACACACACTGACATTTAACCCCTTCTCAGCTGATGCATTGCTCTGTGCGCTGCGCACCGTCATGTCACTTGTCCCGACAGCTAACAACATCTGACAAGAACGTTCAGCAGTTACAACATCCGTGTGCCTATGAAAATAGCGCTGTCATATTGTTATTGTCACATTATGATAACACTCAGACAAATAACATTATCACATGTCACGCCGTGCTTCAAAACAGTGACGGCGTGATTGTGATTTCTTTTTTGTAAACATTTCTGTGAATGTAATTAATGAGTCTTCTGCCTCTTGTCCCAGCCTGTGAAGTCTAATTGGTTCCGCCGAGCGGTGGAAAACCTTCCAAAGCTAGTAGATTGGGATGAGGCTTAATGTGAAAGTCGTTACGGGAAGAAGTTAACGATGTAGGAGAGGATGGGATGTTGTCAGTAGCTTAGTTCTAAAGCTCCCAATCAGATGTCAGCATCAACACACCACTTTTGTATTTGACCCTATTTAAAAAAACAAAACAAAAGAAAAAATGATCATCCACATCATAATATGATTAAGCAGGCTCCTAGACTTCCACTTAATTGTGTTAAAGGACTGGCTCACACGAACATTTAATGCAATGTTTACCCTTTGTCCCCCCCCCCCCCCGTGCTGCCTCGGGTACACTTTAACCGCTTCCCGTCCCCCTAATGCAGGATGGCGGCGGGACAGTGGCTCTCTCAGGTCTCAGCGATGTCATATGAAGTCATCTCGCGAAGCGCAGGCCCCAGCGATCAGCCTGCCAGCCAGCGATTGCCACTGGCAGGCTGTTTATCTCAGTAATTATGTATTTATATTGTGCCGATATCTTACGCAGCACTGTACAGAGTATGGTTTAGTCACTGAACTGTCTCACAGAGGGGCTCACAATCGAATCCCTGCCATAGTCATATGTCTATGTATGAATCATGTAGTGTATGTATCTTAGTCTAGGGCCAAATTGGGGGGGATATAAAAAAAAAACCAATTTTTTTTGTGTGTGCAAAAATGTCTGTGTTTCTTTATTAATAATAATACAAAAAAAAAAACTAAAACTAGCAGCAGCAATCAAATACCACCAAAAGAAAGCTCTATTTGTGAGAAGAAAAGGAGGTGAAATTAATTTAGGTGCTAAGTTGTATGACTGAGCAATAAGCCATAAGAGATGAAATGCCGAATTGTAAAAAAAATGGCCTGGTCACTGGGGGGATATAAGCTTCTGGTCCTCAAGAGGTTAAAAGGGATCTACCGCCTTTCCATTCAAATGAATAGAAGTGTTTTTTATACAACAGTGACAGCAGTTGGCATCCATGTTCTCTAAGTTACAGTAGCATACATTTACTTAGTAAAGATTGTTCTCATTGGCCAGGTCTTCAGTCACCCTCACCCCACCTCACACTGACCCTCATGCCACTCACTGATGGGGTTTTTTTTGGGGGGGGGGGGGGAGTTTTAGTTTTTTTCTCATGTCACAATATAAAACCAATGAAACAGAGCAAATACAGTATACGCAGCATAATAGAGGTCCAACCATTAAAGACAAAAAAGGCTACAAAATATGAACATTGACATAGTCTTTCAGAAACAAAAGGAAACATTTAAGATAATGATGATCAGATAATAAAGTTTGTCTGGCATAAATATGCTCAATCATGTTATAGAAAGAACATTTATAAAGGAGTTATATAGTCATTATGCAGATGAACAGAAGCCTCCTATCCTCCAAAGGAGAAAAAACCCAAAGCATAGGTAATACAATAAGAAGAAAGAGATAAGGACAGGCCCGGATTTACATCACAGACATGAGCCTATAGGCACAAATGTCATGGCACCCTAGACTTCGCCCACCAAACCCCCGCCTAACCGCACCTCCCTTACTCCCTTGACTGACATAGGTAGCTACAAGTGCCATCTAGTATTAGGTAGACAAGAGGTGGCCTCAGTATTAATTAGCTAGAGGTGACCCAGAGTATTAGGTAGCTAGAGGTGCCCCCAGTAGAAGGTAGAGTAGAAGGTAGATCTCGTTGGAATGCTAAGAGTTGGATGAGTAGCCTCTCATTTTCACTCCATTCGAGACTCTACATAGGTAAGAGAGGGAAACACTCATAGAGGGGAGTGAGCCTTTCCATCATAAGGTGCTTGTAGGCACGTGCCTACAGTGCCTTATGGTAAATTTTGTCCTGGATAAGGTCAATCACCCTGGTTTGCCCCCAAGTAGAGATAGTAAGTCACAGTTTATAAGAAAGTCAGGTGACAAATCATAAAACAACGTAATGCACAATGGCCATATAACTGATGAAGCCTGGAGTTCCTCAGTATGGATAGAAAAATCAGCGGTGGGGAAAGTCATAGGAAAAGTATCATGGGGGGGGGGATATAATTATGAAAATAGGTCTCATAGCTCCCATATCTTGTCATATTTGTGTTCAGTGTCTCAATGGAGAGCAGTAAGGCGTTCCATTGGTGTGGGCAAATTGATTTTAATGATGATTAAGCTATTGTATGGGGTGTTATATTTCTCCAATGGGATGTGATGGTCTAGAAGCTGTTAAGATATGGGTGAGGAGGAGACGCATAGAACGCTTACGACTTTGTGGAATGGGCTTACTTAGACATACACAGTATGGAGTGGCTGCAGGGGCTCTGATACTCCTAGAATGGTTGATATCAAGGTCTGTATTTCCACCCATAGATGGGTTATTATTGGCAAATATCAGATAATATATTCCAAGGACATCAGGGCCCATATGCAATTCACGTTTTCTCCTGAGTTTTCTCCCTGGTGATATTTTTAAACTTGACAATAAAATGCCTTTTAATCCACCAGCAAACAAGAAAATACTCCAAATAATTTTGTTAGTACTTGTTCACCTACTTTTTGGTGCTTTTTGGGTTGAAAAGTGCTGGAAAGTTATTTTAAATTGAAAATGAAAAATTATCTCCCAGTAGAAAAATCAGGTGAAAAAGTGGCCCCAGGTGTCCTGTACAGAAGAGAAGTTTATTTGTATTTGGACTTAATGGGCTCGATTCACAAAGCGGTGCTAACCCAGTAAAAGACTTTAGGCGTGATAACCATTGCACCACGCTGGTGAAAAGCCAGTTTAGGCGTGATAAGTTTAGGCGTGATAAGTTTAGGAGTGATAAGTTTAGGCATGATAAGTTTAGGCATGATAAGTTTAGATAAGTTTAGATCGCGCGGTAAGTCCCGCGAGCAAAGCAGCGCCATTAAACTCTATGGAAGTGCACCAGACTTTGCTAGTGCAAAACTTTTGATCAGCTGTGCACTGCAGTGCTAACCCAGTTGGTGCTTAAACTTATCACGCCTAAACTTATCACACCTAAACTTATCATGCCTAAACTTATCACGCCTAAACTTATCACACCTAAACTTATCACACCTAAACGTATCATGCCTAAACTTATCACGCCTTGATATGGCATCCCCTACTACTGTCCCCTTAAAGACATAAATCAAAACCCACCTTGTTTAAAACGAAAACCAGGACTGCAATTGACGATGGAAAATAAAGGCCAATGCAGCCCAACTTTATTCAAATTTTTACTTACAAAATTTTAATATAAAACATAACTTGTAAAACATTAACTTGTACCAAATAATGGTAAAACCAGTAACCTTGGAGCAAGGAAGAAACCGGAGGTTATAAAATAAGAACCTTGGGAATGCAGCTATAAGAACCGGCCCCCAGCCGCATACTCCGGCTCGGGGACAGCTGCATGCCCATAAAACTCTTTGCAGGCGATCTCTTTACTGTGAGGAGTTCACACGCGTGAACTCCCCCAAAACCTAACCACCATCCTCCGGCAACCTTGCCCCGCCACCAGCCAGCAAGGGTGAAACCTTACCCTTGCGCCGCCCATAAAGCTAAGCCTCTCTGAATGCCTTCTTCTAAAGCTAAAGCCCAAATGTCAATGCCGATGTCATTGAGATGCACACCGTCTCGACACAAGAACATTGCTGTATCTTCCTCTAACTCCTCGTGCCTTACTGCCACCCCTCCATTCCTTACTACAAATCGAGACACCCCACTGTTCAGTTTCTTCCGGGCCCTGTTGACCTTGTCAACAGACCGTGCCATTCGCCAAAAGCTTCTCCCGATGATTTCTGACCACACGACCACCGTGCGGGGAAAAGTGGTCCGAATCCTCATAAAGTCACATTTGATGTCCTGCCTAATCTGCCTCGTTGTTTTTGAGGCCAGATCATTGCCTCCGGCATGGAGAACCAAGACCTCCGGAGCTCTATCCAATGCAACGAACCTCTGAACCTCTGACAACACCTTACTCCACAGCATTCCTGGAATCCCTATCCATCGGACACTTGCCGTCGACCTCGGAATACCCAGCTGGCGACCGTTCGGCCGCACTGCGGCTCTCCGAGCACCCCGAGCAACGTATGAGTGTCCCAGAATCCATACTAAACGCGGATGGACGCGGTTATCTGTAACAACAAAAACACCAAAACACTAACCAACATCCCTCCTGAACATGCACTACAACTATCTCCTTAGATTAAATGGGGCCTGACGTATGACCGGAATCTAGCTGATTCCCAACGTCCTATCTTTTTTATCTGATCGTTGCCTAACCCCCACCTGGCCGCCTCCGTTGCTGCCCCTATCCTAAAGGAGTGTGATGCATATTCCATTGCCGGCAGACCCAGATGTCCTAATGCCTTCCTAAACACTACTACGAACTGAAACCTGGTCAGTGGCACTCCGTCCGCATGACATAAGAAAGGACCCGCTGTTCCCGAGCGCATTTCCGTGAAACGTTGCACTACCCGGACCGGGCACGCTAGTGACCCCGGTACCGAAAACAGTGTAATCGTCCGGCCCTCCCCTAACCGATCCGTCTTTGACCTGCGTGAATAAATGTCAACTACCTCCCGTGACTGTTTTACCTCTCCCCACATGACACCCCCCAATTTGGTTTTACTCGGGCAGACCAACTCACTGATCCTAAATGCCCCAAAGAAAGCTAATGCAAACGCTGCCCCAAACAAGCACTCCTCATAATGGGAACTGCATACCGACTGTAAGCAATCCAGAATGGAACCCAGTAAACAAAAGGTCACCGGGCGCCTGGAATCCCGAGGCTGCTTGCGCTGAGCTCGCAGTCCCCTCATAGCCATCCGGACTCTAAAGTCCTTGGTAACATCCTCCAACCCGTGCAACTGAAACCAAAAGGATAATGCTGATAAATTCTTAGCTAATACCCCCGAAGAAACTCCTGTTCCTCCCTTTTCCGCCATAAACTGCAACAACAAAAACAAATGCTCCTCAACTGAGTTGCAACCTCCGACTTGTCGTAACCTTTCGTTCCAAGTCGCCCACACCGCAGAATAGGCGGACCAAGACGAGGTGGACAAAGACTGAGTGATCCAATTCTCTATGCACCCACGGGTATCTCCCACAAGGCCCGGGGGCAGGAAGCACCCTGCCGTTCTGCTCCTGGAGCCAAGTTCCGAAACCTCTGCCATTGGAACCAAGAAAGAGCGTCAGCTACATCATTCTCAGTGCCCGGCAAATGGACAGCAAAAATCATCAAATTAAACCTCAAACAGCTAAGAACCAATTGTCGAAGCACTCTGACAACCGGGCTGGATGACGCCGTCAGCCGATTGATCACCAACACCACTCCCATGTTATCGCAGTTGAAACGAATCCTCCTATTCTGCAGCAATGGGCCCCATAACTCAGCCGACACCAAAATAGGAAATAACTCCAACAGGAGTAGATTCCTAGTGAAACCTAGTGCCTCCCACGATTCGGGCCAGGGCTCCGCATACCACTTACCTGAGAAGAATGCCCCGAAGCCACATGATCCTGCCGCATCTGTGAACAGCTCTAAATCATGATTCCCACGCGTCTCGTCCATCCACATGGATTTACCATTGAAGTCCGTCAAGAAGACTAACCATGTGCGCAGATCTTCCCTGTGCTCGGCCACCAACCGAACACGATGATGTGGCGCCCTGACTTCAGACGTGGCTCGTGACAGTCGCCTGCAGAAAATACGGCCCATAGGCATAATTCTGCAGGCAAAATTCAGTTTCCCCAGAAGCGACTGTAGCTCCCGTAAGGGGATTTACCTATGCTCGAGAACTCCTGCAATAGTTCGACGCAAGTTGTCCACTTTGTCCTCAGGCAATCTACACTCCATGGCGATGGAATCAATCACTATGCCCAAAAACTTTATGGTGATCTGGGGGCCTTCTGTCTTGTCTTCCGCTAAAGGGATCCAGAAACGAGCGCAAACCTGCCGCATGGTTGCCAGCAGATACCCACACTCAGACGTCCCCTTCCTTCCAATGAACAAGAAGTCATCCAAATAATGAATAACTGACTGAAGACCAGAGACATCCCTTACCACCCACTCGACAAAGGAGCTGAACCGTTCGAAGTAAGAACAGGAGATAGAGCAGCCCATAGGGAGACAGCAATCAACATAGAATCCTTTCTCCCAAAAACATCCTAACAAACAAAAACTGGAAGGATGGACAGGCAACAGGCGGAAGGCGGATTCTGCGTCGCTCTTTGCCAGCAACGCCCCATTTCCTGCGCATTTTACCATCCTGACAGCTGTGTCAAAAGATGTATATGCGACTGAAGAGGCATCCGGATCAATGCCGTCATTCACTGAGGAACCTTTCGGATACGAAAGGAGATGAATACGCCGAAAAGAGTTAGGGTCCTTCTTTGGAACCAAACCCAGGGGCGAAACGATCAAATCCTCCATGGGAGGATCACTGAAAGGGCCTGCCATCCGTCCCAAACGTACCTCCTTTTTTAGCTTGTCCGAGACGACTTCTGGACGTAACGCGACAGACTGTAGATTCCTATAAGGGGGTTGAGATCCTGATGCTCCGAAACTGGGAATGATAAATCCTTCTGAAAAACCTCTACGCAGGAATTCCGCCACCTCGGAATCAGGATACTTACTTAGGTGTAGCTCCATCCTTTCCACCCTCACCGGACTCCTCCCTTTTTCCTGTAGAATCTGTGGAACGTCCCTTGTTTTTCTTATAGCACTTTGAAACCGGGTGGTTGCCTCCGCAGGAAGAGCATTCATGCTTGAACGAACCGGCATGAGCTACCAAACCTGCATGCTCCCTCATTGAATTTCCAACACACTCCTGGTTTTCTAGAGGCCAGCTGCCCGGCTGAACCGGAACCGCTGGCCCCCCCTTGAAAGGGCTGATTGCTTTTTGTCCCTGGGATCATCAGCTCCATCCATGTGCCAATGTCCTTCTGATCCCATCTCACTGAAGGGCGGATGGCTTTACACTGCCTGAAGTGCTCGTCGTAACGAAGCCACGCTGTGCCCCCATACATTCTGTAGGCCTCGCCTATGCATTCTTGATAGCAAAATAAGGAAGAACAGCACTCGGGCTGTTTCTCCCCAATTATGCTGGCATAAGTGGAAAATGCCTGCTGCCAATTTTGAAATGTTCGGGGTATTATCCGATACCTTCTGCCCTCCTCCTCCTCTTTCTTACTCTCGTCGGGTTTAACCCGATCCAGATTAAACTTACCTAGAGGCAGCAGCGAGAAGATCTCTATGTACTCCCCTTTCCATATTCTCTCCTTCACCTCTTGCTTGACATGCAGTCCTAATGGCCCCGAAAAACACAGATACAATTCGCCTTTCGCTGCGTCAGACAAGCGAACTGAATCAGCATCCTTGTCCCGTGCCGGGGTCTGACAGGAGACTGACGGCCCAGCAACGTCTGTGTTCGTCACCAGGCTACCATTCCCCCCTACCAACGGAGTGGTTGGCACCACTGTAGGGGCCAAATTGGGCCCCGTCCATGCTTGTACTGGCGTACCATTGTGGCCCACCGTATGCCCTGAGGTAGAACCCTGTAACACATCCCTTATGCCTACTAACAGTGAATTGATAAGTGACAAAGCCGGCAATGTATTGTCCGGCAGTGAACTAGGGGCTGCTGTCTGCCCTGAAGCTGCCAGCCCGCCCGCTCCACTCACCCCCATCACGTTAACCTGATCCCCCCTCCTAGCCTCACTCTCCCCCGACACAGAAAACAATGCATGATTATTACTGGGAAGCATCTCACCTGGCTGCACCGGACGGTCACCCCGATCAGCCGACACCCTTGGCCTCGCTGGGCTCGCTTGACGATTGTCGCCAGACCTTCCGGAAGCGGCATCCGCAAAGGATGCGGATCCACTGCTGCCCCCGCGTCCGGGACTCCTCTGTCGTCCCTCCTCGTGTCTGTCGCTGGTTCGCACGCCATCCGCTGGCTGCCCTCTGCTCGACCCTCTGTGCCCTGCACCCCCGCTGGTCCTGGGCGCGTTGCTGTGGCGAGGTGGTGATATTGATGGGGGCCTGCCACGGCTAGCAGCCGTGCTTCCATCACTATCATCAGAGCTGCTGGACCTGTCTCTGTGCCGTCTCGCTGGTGGTGCTGGAGCTGAGCCCTTCTTGCTCGCCGCCTTCTTAGTCTGCCGCTGGGCCCTGGCCTGACTAGAAGTGGAAGCACCAGGATCAGTGCGCTGATCCTTGCGTCCAGCTGTGCTCCCATTTCCCTGTCTGTGGCCACTTCGCTCGGTGAAGCTGCCGCATTCTGCCGCTCTCCCTGCTCCTGTGGTTGCTGCCCCCTCTTCGGCCTCTGCGCACGTGGGGCCTCTGCTGCCTCGGTCCCTCCGACCTGTTTTGCGCCGGCTCCCTTCTTCTTTGCTGCGTTGCCCTTCTTAGGTGGGGGGGCTGGGGATGCCTGCGTGGGGCTGCCGCTCCTTCTCCTACCCCTGGGTGATGCGCTGGGACTCAGCCGCTCTGGCGGCCTGGATATGCGCGCACTCACCCTGCCAGATTGCGTGCCGCTGCCGCCTGCCGCCATCCACTCGACCTGCTGGGCCACCCACTGTGGACCCCGCGCTGCTGCCTCGCTCCTGACTAGAGCGAGCAGGTGATCCACGTCCTCCATCTCGCCTGCCGGGGAAGCCATCTAGGAGCCAGAGAGAAGAAGCAGCCACACTTTCTTCTTCCCTGCACGTTGCCTAACTCCTCCCTTTCCTCTCACTACCTTCACTCAGCTTCCTTTCCCCGCAGCTCCGCCTGGCTCTCCTATTCCGACCCCTCCCTCCTGAAAACTTAACCCCCTGCACTGCTGGACAGGAGGCTAGCCCTATCATGGGGGGCCCTCCTGAGTCCGCTGCGCTCCCTAATCCAGGCCCTGCTAAACTGAGTTTAGGCGTGATAAGGGACTTTTCACCAAGGTGCTAACTGTTAGCACCGCTTTGTGAATCAAGCCTAATGAATTTAACATTTTCTAGTTCTACCTTATTTGGACCAAAGTATATAATAATATAATAATAATACATTATAATATAAACTTATAATAATAATACATTGAGGTGATCATTAAATTACAGACATTGAACAAATATATGTCCAATTTGCAAATCAAACAAGTTTGGCCCATATGCAATTAACTGTTTCTTCTGAGTTTTCTCCTATGTGATATTTTCAAACTTGTTTATAAAATGCCTTTTAAACCATTAGAAAGCAAGAACATGCTCAAAACTATTTTGTGAATACTTTTTCACCTACTTTTTCGTATTTTTTTTAATTACAAAAAGCTGAATGGTTATTATAAATAAAAGATGAAAAGTTATCTCCTAGGAGAAAACTCAGGAGAAAAAGTTACAGTAATTGTATATGGGCCCTTGTCACATAAATGTTATGGTGATGAGGTCAACATTGTATGTGTTCATTTGGGTGTTAAATTATTTTGTTGGTTAGGTATTTAACCTGCCTGGCGTTCTGATTCCCGCGGCCCTGCGGGCGCGGGAACGTTTTTTGCAATTTTTTTTTAAATATATCATGTAGCTAGCCTAGCGCTAGCTACATGATTCCCCCCTCCCTGCGGCGTCCCTCCCACCCCTCCGATCCCCGCCGGCGCAATCACCCATCCGGAAATCCCGTTCTGAACGGGATTTCCAGGAGGGCTTCCCCCGTCGCCATGACGACGCACGTCGTGACGTCATCGACGTCGGCGACGTCGTGACGTAACAGGGAGACCCGATCCACCCCTCAGTGCTGCCTGGCACTGATTGGCCAGGCAGTGCACGGGGTCTCGCCTGGGGGGGGGCCCTGCATCGCGGCGGGTAGCGGCGAATCTGCGGTGGGCGGCGGCGATCGGACACAACACGCAGCAAGCAAAGTGCTTGCTGCGTGTTATTAAAAAAAATTATTCAAATCGGCCCAGCGGGGCCTGAGCGGTGACCTCCGGCGTCTCTGGACGAGCCTAGCTCGTCCAGAACGCTAGGGAGGTTAAGTTGCCGTTTTTATCTCCTTGCCCTATCACTTCCCTTCTGTGAGGTAACTGGCATCCATATATATTAATTCATAAAGAATACAGTACCTGGTGTGATTATTTCACACCTCCTTTGTCAGGTGGTGCTATAGGCAGCTGCCTAGGTTGCCTGAACATGAAAATGTCCCTGCTTGTTGGGGAGATTGGCTTTGTCTCTCAAATGAGAGCCACAGAAAAGTAAAATCCCTTCAATTAGAATCCAGTCAGCGCAAAAAATAAAAAATACTGACAAAAGTCCCAATTCTTTCTCACTCTGGCCAATGAAAAAACAAAGGCAGTTATGTTTTGAAGTACTGATCTCAATAAACCTCACTGTAACCACATTGCACTGCAGAAATTAGGCTTTCTCTGACCCTGCGCCATGGGGCGGTGACAGAGTCACATGCTTAGGCACACACTCTGGCTAGTTATGTACTTCCTGCTGGGCAGGAAGTACATCACTAGGATGATGGGATTAGATGATGGGGATCATGCATGCCATGCTGCACCGCACCCCGTCCTGCACACTGCCTGTATCGCCCCCTGACTTGCATTACTGCATGAGCCATGCGGTAAGCACAGTTCATGCGGTAAAGTGCTGCAGCCTTTGTGGCAATTTAGATACTTCTGCTGCATAGCATTGCGTGAACTGTAAGCGAGTCTCCATAGATTTGCATGTCCCTTGCGGCGGGGAAGAGGCCAGTGTGCTAGGGCCAGTGAGCCTGGCCACACACAATACAATTTTTTAAATATCAGTTCAATTTAAGAATTGTAATCATTTTTTCTGACTGATTGTAACATTTCAAAAATATGACTAATGTACCACACACCTATGTGCAATTTTTCCCCAATTATGATAAAAATGATTGGGAACGCTGAGAAAATTGCTAAGGTGTGTATATTAATAAATTGACAATCTAACACACACCATACAATCTTTAGAAAAATTGAACAAAAATTTCCAGCATTCCGGATCGATTAAAAAACCCCAAAGAACAGGAAATCCAATCACCTTTTTCAGTTGAATGAAAAACAAAGCTTTAGATTTTTTTTTGGGAGATCCGATCATATTTATCGAATTGCCGTAAAATTGGATCATTTTATTTTATCATTTGTGGCCACCTTAAGGGTGGTATAAATGTTCTCTCTGCTCTGCTCAGCAAACCAGTCTTGCAGGGAGAGATGAGAGTTTGTTCTGTCTCAACGGTCCAACATTACTATTATTATTACTATTATTATTATTAGTGGCGTAGCTGAGGAGCTGTGGGCCCCGATGCAAGTTTTACAATGGGGCCCCCTAAGCACTCTATACATAACATTTGATACAGAGCACCAAAACCTGCCAATGGCAACTACAGTGTCAGAGGTGCAAGCAGGGGATGGGGAACAGCTTGTTAATGACTACCACTATTCAAAGTATCTATAGAACTGATTATTATGAACACAGGACCACTAGAGAGCTAATACTGAAGTTTATGGAGGGCCCTACAGGGCCCCTCTGGCCCAAGGGCCCAGATGCGGTTGCAACCTCTGCACCCCCTATTGCTACGCCCCTGATTATTATTATTATCATTGTTGCTAAAAAGTAAAATTTAGGCTCCCTGCACACTGCATGCGATTCTGATTCCGATTTTAAATCGGTTTTTAAATCCGATTCCGATTTTTAATCTTTACAGCATGCTGCGTTTTTTCCTCCGTTTTTCTGCTGATTGCATTCAGGGAAAATCGGAATTGCAAATCGGAATCGGAAATGGAAGCGGAATCGCAAAACGGATTTGCAGTGTGCAGGGAGCCTTAGACTTCCTGACAAATTTCGAAACCTTTAGCTGGCTAAATATTAAAAAGGAAGTGTCCTTTTCAGTAATGATACATTAGTAAACGGCTTTTACTACTGAGAAATTGTATCATTTTTGTCAAAATGAAAGTTAAAGTCCACTATATTTATTGTTCAGCAGGCGGTTCCTTTAACGACCCCCTCGATTTGCACCCATGGAAGGCGTAGAGGTGGAGAGTAGCGCCCCTCCCGGGAAACGCTCCAGTGTAAACAGACAGTGTATAAAGCAGACTTTTTTTCTATTGATTTAGCAGAAATCCTTTTGCAGCGCCAAGTGGCGTTCTCACCTCATCAGCGTGAATTATTTAGTTCTTATCTCAGCCTCCTTAGCAGCGAGAAGCGGGAGAATCACCTCTCGGCAGTTTTATTTCAGAGTCGCTGACCTTGTGTCACATTGCAATGCTGGAAAATCATTAAACTCCATCTGGACGGCACCCAAATTACAGCTTATTGGAGTCCTCCGTGGCACAGGGGGAGAGGCCGGCCGCCGACTGTGTGTCAAACACAGAACATTCCGCAACGCAAACAAGCCACAGAACTTTCCGCACAGTGTGTGCGCTCAGCATGGGGCTCGGCACACACTGCGCGTGGGCAGAGGGGATGGAGGGAGCCGTCTGTGCGCCTAGCATGCCAAGTAGAGCATGGCACCCGTTCCCAGGGTGCTGTATGTGTGTCAACATCACCTTGAAGTGTGTTGTGCTATATAGAAAATGGAGTCATTTTCTCTTTCTAGATACAGTATATATATTTAGTCATATGCATTGCAGGGATGTTTAAAAAAACAAAAGAAAAAACGAATGAACATCTCAAACTGGAGAAATGGTTCCATTTTGTTTTAACCCTTTCTGATCCAAATTCGCAATCCCCCATGCACACCCCAGCACTTACATTTTTCCTGGTGTGCTGGGGGGGGGGGGGGGGGGGGGGGACATGGGTGATCGTGAAATAGCAGAGGCAGTGGTGACCCGGAGGTCTAGTGAAAGGAGGCCACCCGCATCAAGGCGCTGGGCTGAAGCTTGCGTGCTGTAGCTCCGCCCCCTTGCACGCACACCAGTGTAATTTTGTTATTAGGTGGTGCTGGAGGGAATGTTATGCCGGACTAGATCTGGCAAGGGCGACCCTAGTGACAGCCCATAATGCACCCACATAATAGTTATATTACATGGCGCAATGGCGGAGGATGGGGCTGGTAGTGATCAAAGTGTCGGACTTGGTCTGATACTTTGATCTGAAGGGACTGATGCTTTTATCCGGTGACAGAGCCAAATAGCGGCAGACAGTTTTCCTGGGCAATGTGTCTATGTGTAATATAAGGCTGTGGTCTTGTCAGAGTCAGCGGCCTAAAGTATGCTAAAGAAAGCTCCAGTTAAGAATAAATACTTTAATAATTTTCATCTCGGGTTTCCTGAGACTTTTACTACTGCTCAGTGGCACTTGGATACCGAAATTGAGTGCTGCCTGCCCACTGCCCAGCCCTTCTCCGCTCCCAGGCAACTTCAACTCATGACTGTGTTGTCAACTTCAGAGAAACCATGAATGACTCCCAGGCAACTTCCACTCATGATGCAATTATTACTTAAAGAGAAACTCTGACCAAGAATTGAACTTTATCCCAATCAGTAGCTGATACCCCCTTTTACATGAGAAATCTATTCCTTTTCGCAAACAGACCATCAGGGGGCGCTGTATGACTGATATTGTGGTGAAACTCCTCCCACAAGAAACTCTTGAGTACGTACTCCTGGCAGTTTCCTGTCTGGGAACCTTGCGGCATTGTGGGAAATAGCTGTTTACAGCTGCCAAAAAAACATGCAGCAGCTACATTACCTGCCAACAGTAAAAATGTTGCCATGTAATAAATGTCAGAATGTAAATCAGGGATTTAAAGATTTTACAATGGGCAAACACTGACTAAATCATTTATACATAATTATTGTAAAAATGAAGCACTTTTTTATTACATTATTTTCACTGGAGTTCCTCTTTAAGCGCTCACCCCAATAATTACTCTGGGGGGAGAAAAACCAACACCCCTACCAGGCCCAACAATGCCTTTTCCCTAAAAACATGATTGTATATAGACACAAATATAGTTATGGTCTTATAAAGCACAATTAGTTGTAATCATGTCCTAGATCGCACTATTACAGTCCTTAACATGCAGAGCACAATAGAACAGTTCTAAAATGACTGGTTCGCTTATCATCAGATCCATCTGAAAATGGCGCCTGCGAATAATGGTGCACGGTGTTGCCGGTAATCCGTTTGCCGCTTATCGCTATTTAACGTTAAAGCCTTATTGTTATTTAACGTTAAAGCCTTATTGTTATTTGTTAACACACAGAACCCTCTCTGTACCTATCCCTAACCCCTAAACCCCCCCTGGTGGTGCCTAACCCTAACCACCCCCCACCCCCCTGGTGATGCCTAACCCTAACCACCCCCCTGGTGGAGCCTAACCCTAACCACCCCCCTGGTGGTGCCTAACCCTAACCACCCCCCCCCCTGGTGGTGCCTAACCCTAAGACCCCTCTGGTGGTGCCTAATCCTAACCACTCCCTGGTGTTGCCTAACCCTAAGACCCCCCTGGTGGTGCCTAATTCTAACCACCCCCCTGGTGGTGACTAACCCTAACCACCCCCCTGGTGGTGCCTAACCCTAACCACCCCCCCTGGCGGTGCCTAACCCTAACCACCCCCCTGGTGGTGCCTAACCCTAACCTTTACAGTGTTACATTAAATCCATTCACCGTTTTGCAGTTAAATAACTTCTGCAGTTTGGCTTATGTAGGGCGCTATTGATAAATAACGTTACTGTGGGCAATAACGTCTGCTGTTTGGCAAATAAACGGCACTATTGATAAATAATGTTAGTTTGTGCCGCTATTGATAAATAACGTTAGTGTGTGTCGTTTTTCTTCTTTTTTCCCTGTGCGTCATTATTATGCAGTACTAACGATAAATAGCGATAAGCGTATCTTTTTAATGCGGCGCCATTTGTATGCATAGGCACTGTGCGCCATTATTCACTGATCTTATAGGCCGAGTATCGCCTTCAGTGTCCAAATTTCTCATAGATTACATCAGCACTCAACAGCCATATGTAAAAAATGCCTCCACCATCACCCGTTTGGTGCACGACTCACCAAGTCTGCTGGACCACCATAACAGTAGTCAGATACACCTGCGGGGCATTTAAAGGGTTCCCCTTGCCACTCTACCAAATACAGTCTCCACTGGCTTCTCCTCTTGTCATAACACATAGCCATTTACCTCAGAGCAATAATATTCATCATAGTGCAATATGTTTGTTAAAAGCACAGTATTTATTCAAAGTATCCACTCACATGTTGTTGCATAGTTTGCTAGCGGGCTCTCCCTGCGTGGTTTCCCAGTCTAAACGCCCGCAATGATCCCACTCTCCTCCGGCCTGTTATGCAAGCGTGATCCTATCCATCGGGACGCCGTCTGAGACTCCACCCTACTAGTTTCGTCACAGGGTCACAAGACTCATCAGGGGCTTTTATGTTACCAACTTTTATGTCACCTTGGGAGGAACTTTGAATGACTGAGTATTTCTGCTCTCAGACAACTTTCACTGATTTGACTATGATGTCAGAAGAGCTGTGCCTAACTGAACAGTACACCTCTGCACCTATACAACTTCCACGATTGACTGTGATATCACCTTTAGACTAGCTGTAACTGATTGGACACCTCTGCTCCCAGGCAAATTTCACTCATGTGGCTGTGATATCACCTACATGTTACTGACTGCACACCTCTGCTTTCAGGCAACTTTCACTCATGTGACTGTGATGTCACCTTCAGAGGAGCCGTGACTGATTGGACCCCTCTGCCCACAGGCACATTTCACTCTTTTTGTTGTGATGTCACCTTACTGACTGTAGACCTCTGTACCTAGCCATCTTCCACTCATGTGACTTTGTGTGATGTCACCTTCAGAGGAGGCAAATGTATGAACCTTTCTGCATTTGACACACGCTGTGTACTGCTAGTCGCAGAGGTAATTGCACTCCAGTTCCAGCAGGGATACACCAAAAGACGGTGCCGTTCAAACCCTTCAAATATATCCTGCTGTGCAGGAGGCACCAGAAACTTATTCAAGACTTATACTGCACTTATTTTATATCAAATACATCCATTCACTTGTTTTTTTATCAATATGTTACTAGACTAAGGCCTTGTTCACATCCCAAATTGCAATCGCTGACGCCTGTGTGCGTTTTGCGATTTTGTGGGCGCTTTTTTAAGCACTTTTGCAGAGCGATTTGTTTTTTTCACTTCCTGACGTAAATCAGGAAGTGAACTCTTTCACCTGGAAAAGAAGAAATACAATGTATTTATTCTTAAAAGGGCTCAGGAAATCGCTACACAAAGCGCTTTTTCAAGCATTTTGTGATTTCCCTATACCTGCCATTATAGGAAAATTGCCCTGAAAATGGTACAGGCAGCGTTTTGGTGAGCGGATCATAATTGAACCGCTCAGACATGAACACCCTCATAGGGATTGCACAAACGCTTTTAGGGCGATTTTCAAAATCGCCGGCACTTAAAAAAACCTGAAAGCGCCCTTAGTGTGAACCCAGCCTTAAATGATGTTTTACACATCTACTAAGTAAAGTTTTACAGCTTAAAGAGGAATTTTACAGAATAAATAGTAGTGGGGGAAAGAACTAAATCAATACATTGCAGAATATTGCAAACTGGGAAGATAAAAATAGATCCAGAAATGATCGATATTCACCATGTTATTTGTTCATGTTGTTTGATCCACAATGAGTCTGCGTATCATCATCTTTACTACTGGCAGACATGAAAAAATCTAGACAGCACCAACTGTCATTATCTATAACCATAACCCTTAACAATGTGAGGAAAGGGTTTCATCACCTACCAACCATACAGACCTTCCTGAGAGCGTTTAATATCCAGCTATGCAGCTGACAGTTTTCTTCCAGTCGGGCTATAGTGTCCGTCACTGATAACAAATTACAGCTATACAACACTTCCCTAAGCAGCTAACTGGGCTTCTGACTGCAAGGGATAGATAAAAAGGTCAATAATTAATGTATTTTCCCTCTTTGATGCTTTAGACACTGCAATTGAGCAGAGACAAAAAAACATTCAATCTACCTTGTAAATGATTGTCTATACATAAAAAACACCCCACTGTGCACATGTTTACTTGGGGCCTATGTTTGTTATTAAGATATGAGTGACATACACAGTGCTGCCCATAATTATTCATACCCCTGGCAAATTTTGACTTAAAGTTACTTTTATTCAACCAGCAAGTAATTTTTTGACAGGAAATGACATAAGTGTCTCCCAAAAGATAAGACAATACAAATACTGCCATTATTATAAAAGGCATTATTGTGGGGAAAAAACACATTTCTCAGCTTTTACTTATATTTGAGCAAAAAGTGCCAGTCCAAAATTATTCATACCCTTCTCAATAATCAATGGAAAAGCCCTAATTGGCTATTACAGCAATCAAACACTTCCTCTAACTGCAGACCAGCTTTTTGTATGTCTCCACAGGTATTTTTGCCCATTCATCTTTAGCTATGAGCTCCAAATCTTTCAGGTTGGAGGGTCTTCTTGCCATCACCCTGATCTTTAGCTCCCTCCACAGATTCTCAATTGGATTAAAGTCAGGACTCTGACTGGGCCACTCCAAAACGTTAATGTTGTTGTCTGCTAATCATTTCTTCACCACTTTTGCTGTGTGTTTTGGGTCATTGTCAGGCTGAAATGTTCACTGGTGCCCAAGGCCAAGTTTCTCTGCAAACTACCTGATGTTGTCATTGAGAATCATCATGTATTGCTCTTTTTTTATGGTACCGTTTACTGCGATTAGGTTCCCTGGTCTATTGGCTGAAGAACACCCCCCAAGCATTAGGTTCCCACCACCATGTTTGAAAGTGGGGATGGTGTTCCTTGGGTTGAAGGCTTCTCCTTTTTTCGCCAAATGAAGGAAACATCATTGTGCCCAAACTATAACATTTTTGTTTCATCTGACCATAACACAGAAGACCAGAAGTCTTCTTCTTTGTCCAGATGAGCAATTGCAAAGGCCAAGCAAGCTTTTGTGCGCCTTATCTGGAGAAGTGGTGTCCTCCTTGGTCTGCATCCATGGAACCCAGCAGTGTGCAGTGTCTGCTGGATTGTCTGCCTTGAGACATTGCCACCAGCAGAGACCAGATTTAACAGGACGGCGTTGGTGGTGATTCTGGGATTCTTTTTCACCTCATTATCCTCCTGGCTCAGTCTTCTGAGATTTTCCACAGTGTGGAACATCTTGTATTTTTTAATAACTGTACTGTACCCACTGCAACTTGAAAACATTTAGAAATTGCCTTGTAGCCCTTTCCTGACTAGTGAGCAGCCACAATGCACAGCCGCAAGTCCTCACTGAGCTCCTTTGTCTTAGCCATGACTGTCCACAAACCAACTGCAGAGAGCTGCTGTTTTTCACCTGTTGAGTTGATCTGAACTGTTCCCAAGTAATCAGGGTAATTAGGATGTTTTAGAGCAGCTTGGCCTATTTGGAATGGTATAGAACTTTGGATTTTCCCAAAGACTGTGACAGTTTGTGAAGAGTATGAATAATTTTGCACTGGACACTCTTTGCTCAAATGTAAATAAAAGCTGAGAAATGTTTTTTTTTTCCCACAATAATTCCTCTTGTACATCGTCTTATTATCTTTTGGAAGACACCTATGTCATTTCCCATCAAAAATTACTTGCTGGTTGAATAAAAGTAACTTTAAGTCAAAATTTGCCAGGAGTATGAATAATTATGGGCAGCACTGTAGTTATGCTCACAGTGTGCGAGTCGGGGTGAGCCCTGCCATTTCTAAAACCTTTGTGTGTTTTTAAATGATTAATCATCTGTGCATTTGATATTTGGTTATGAAAGTTGTCCACATTAAAGTTGATATTGTTTTTTGGAACTCTGAGGCCTAAATTAGCTGTGTTCTTTCTAGTGTAATTAAGTATACGTAAAATAAAACCATGAGTTATCTAAAAAAAGGCATTTTTAGGACTAGGAGGATGGATCTAATAGTTTATCTCATTAGTTTACTTTCACCTCAAGTTCACTTTAAGTTCCCTGAATGCATTTTTTTTTTGCAATTTTTTTTTTTATTAAATGTATATACAATTATATTGAAAAGGAGTTGTTATTACTAATAAATACATACATAAATAAAAACATAGTTACCGTATATACTCGCAAGCAAGCCGACCCGCATACAAGCCAACCCCCCCAACTTTTACCTGAAAAAACAGGAAAAAATGATTGATCCTCATATAAGCCGGGGGTAGGAAATGCTGGCCGCGTGATCCCCCCAGTGTGTCCCAGTATAGCTAGTATAGTACCCAGTATATCTAGTATAGTGCCCAGTATGGGTAGGTAGTGCCCTAGCATAGCTAGTAAAGTGCCCAATATAGCTAGTATAGTGCCCAGTATAGGTAGGTAGTTCCCCAGTATAGCTAGTATAGTGCTCAGTATAGTGCCCAGTATAGCTAGTAAAGTGCCCAGTATAGCTAGTATAGTGCCCCAGTGTAGCTAGTATAGTGCCCAGTATGGGTAGGTAGTGCCCCAGTATAGCTAGTATAGTGCCCAGTATGGGTAGGTAGTGCCCCAGTTTAGCTAGTATAGTGCCCTGTATAGCTAGTATAGTGCCCAGTATAGGTAGGTAGTGCCCAGTATAGTGCACTGTATAGCTAGTATAGTGCCTTGTATAGCTAGTATAGTGCCCAGTATAGCGCCCAGTATAGCTAGTATAGTGCCCAGTATAGGTAGGTAGTGCCCAGTATAGTGCCCCAGTATAGCTAGTATAGTGCCTTGTATAGCTAGTATAGTGCCCAGTATAGCGCCCAGTATAGCTAGTATAGTGCCCAGTATAGGTAGGTAGTGCCCAGTATAGTGCCCCAGTATAGCTAGTATAGTGCCCAGTATAGGTAGGTAGTGCCCAGTATAGCACCCAGTATAGGTAGGTAGTGCCCAGTATAGTGCCCCAGTATAGCTAGTACAGTGCCCGGTATAGGTAGTGCCCCCTCCTCTCCCCCGCCCCGCGGTCGCCGATATTACCTGAGCTGGCGCCGCATCTTCTATTATTCCCCTCTCCGCTCGTATAGTAATTCACTCACAGCAGCGCGCCCCACGGGGCTGCTGTGATGACGAGGCAGGAAGCCATAGAGAGAGCGGCTTCCTGTAGCTATGGGGACCGCTCTCTCTCTCTCTATGGCTTCCTGCCTCGTCATCACAGCAGCCCCGTGGGGCGCGCTGCTGTGAGTGAATTACTATACGAGCGGAGAGGGGAATAATAGAAGATGCGGCGCCAGCTCAGGTGATAGTGGCGGCCGCGGGGCAGGGGGGGGGGGGTGTGCTGACCACAGGGGGTCGAAAATTCGGCTTGCTTGCGAGTATATACTGTAAATAAATAAATAAAAATAACTGGTGCAGGTGAATGTCTCTGCAGATTTGCAGTTCTCACTGTCTTCTTCCTTATACCTCCCTCACTGGAATCTGGGTCTCGATTCGAAGGAAGGGGGAGGAGGAAACAGGGCCGCCATCAGGGAGGGAAACTAACACTAGAGTGAGGGGCCCCCAGGGCCCCCCCTACTGTGCTGGAATTAATACCTTCGTGGAAAATAAAATTTAAAAAAGGCGGAGCAAGCTTGTTTAGTGGGCTCATTTTATTTTCCACTAAGGTATTAATGCCTGTGTGTGTGTGTGTGTGTGTGGGGGGGGGGGGGGGGGTTGCAGGCCTGATGATGTGTGGCGTGGCCCCAACATTTCTGATGGCGGCCCTGGGAGGAAATGAGCAAGTCTGCCGAGAGTAGAACAACATCAGTCAGCTGCTGCACCAAATATTTCAAATTATTTTTTTATTTCAGAAACGAAAAATGTTTTGATAAAAATGTATGAGGCAAATATATCAAATGCAGCACTAACGAAGGCTTTAAGAAAAAAAAAGAACCTTGAACTTTGGCTTTAAATTAAAATAAAAGTATAACGGCTTATGGATGAATTATACATGTTCTGTTACTTGTTTTTAAAGCACAGTGGAGTGTACCTTTAATGAGTGCTTTAAATTATCCAGAAAGTAGGTTACGCCTTGATCCATAATTCATGCTAAAGAGCGGGATGGAGCCGTGTGAATCTGGCTACGCTGAATTAGTGTCAGAGCCGCGGTGGACTCGTGAATGCATACAATGGTAATTAAGAGGGAAAGTGTGTCAATTCCTCTGCCTGTATCTTATGCAGATATACCACCAGCCCAGCACGGGGGGCCAATTTGCCACTTGTCAGTCTGCTGGAGGCTTACTACGATTGCGGCTAAAAATTACAGCACAGCTTCAGGCAAATACATATAAAGCACCTGGTATGTTCCTTTCATCGTCATAAAATCATTTTTTTATGTAACCAGAAACATGTTTTCTTATCCAAAGAGGTGCATCAGACAGTGCATGGGGAAAACACGATCCGTTGCAATGTAGAGATGGGAACATGTTCTTTGTGTTATAGTACTAGTGCACTGGCGTGCGCTATTGCGTTGTTTTAAGTGTGCAATGCAATGCACATAGACAGTGGGCATCCTAACATTCAAATCTCTACCCAACCCAGGCCCTGGATTCCTGAAGGATTTGTTTTAACTACGTCACACCTTCCACAATCTCAGATCAACAGGCTCTAATAACTTCATGACCCCCAGAGTCCAGTCCAGCTAAAAACCTTAGGAGCCAGAGCCCTCTGTCATGCTGCTTCTACTATTTGGAATGCCTTACCACACCCAATCAAGACAGCTCCAATCCTGGAAGCATTTACATCGAAACTGAAAAGTCACTTGTTTATCCTGGCATTTATGATCACATAATGTTTTCTTCTGTAACACATCCTAAACTATGTGCTGAACTGAGACTAACTTGGGTCCTACAGGAGAGTAGGGAAATGTTAAAGAATTGGGAGCTTCCCTGCTTTAAAGGGAACCTAAACTGAGAAGGATATGGATATTTCCTTTTTAAATAATACCAGTTGCCTGACTATCCTGCTGATCCTGTGTCTCTAATGCTTTTAGCCAAAACCCCTGAACAAGCATGCAGATCAGGTGCTCTGACTGAAGTCAGACTGGATTAGCTGCATGCTTGTTTCAGGTGTGTGATCCAGCCACTACTACAGCCAAAGAGATCAGCAGGACTGCCAGGCAACTGGTATTGTTTAAAAGGAAAAAATCCATATGCCTCTCAGTTTAGGTTCCCTTTAATATGATCAGCGGGATAAACATCCTAAAAATGCTCATACTGCCAAAACTGATTTTCCTGCGGCAAAGTCTCCCGATGAACCTTTCCCAGCACATGGCTCCAAAATTGGAACAGAATACAGGTAGTCCCCAACCTACAAACGCCCCACCGATACGAATGGCATGGATTCTGTGTTCCCACGGGAACAAGTCAAACATTTTTTTTTCAAATTGGACTTGTAGTTTTTGAGTAAATCGATTTAAAAAAAAATTAAACTTGTATAAGCAGGTACAGAGGGCAGTGGTGACATGGGGGGGGGGGGGGGCGCTTGCACTGGAGGCACAGAGGAGGTACAGGGGACAGAGGTAGCACAGTGTTCTGACTTAAGAACAGATTCAGGTTAAGACAAACCTAAAACTAACTAACTTCATTTGAAGTGGTACCAAATGTAGGATAAATTACACGCAGAAGGTACTTTCAGCATCCAGTGCTACAGTGTGTGCCCCGTGCATGGGCAATTCGGGGTTCCATATTACTTCTACCTCCAAGTTTCTACAACTGTGGGGGATATAGTATTTTAGGCCGCAGGGAATTTGAGCGGTAGCAGGATGAGCTGTCATTCGGCTCCCCCTTGTGCCCAACTCACTGGCGGCGTACATACATGTATGCAACTTACAAACCTATTGCGAGGGGAAAGGCGATAGGAGGCTCATCAGCCCCCAATATTTATAACTATAACTTAAGAATCCATCTTGCAAGAGCACTTGAATGGAAAATAGAGACTTCCCCCAACCACTCAAACAAAATATAGCCCCTTTTAGAAGAAGAAGAATATAATCCTAACTGAAGCTTTTCCTGGATACCAAATAACATTTATAAACTGTACCTCTCTTCCTCCCATCCATTGATAAACCTACATTTAAAAAAACTACACTCAAGCCATGAGAATTGGGGTCTGAGAGCAAAGAAAGCCTTGAACTTTCCACCTGGACATTTCTTGATTTATATTTCCTATAGTAGTTGGTTTGTTATAAGTTCATGTAAAGTTACTTTTTCTCTTATTACATCCCAATGGCCCACATTTAGGCCATCCGAGACAACAGATATATTCACCATACATCCCTTAGTTTTTGAAATGTATGTTCATTGCTTAACCACTTGAGGACCCACCCTTTACCCCCCCTTAAGGACCAGTGCTGTTTTAGCTGATCTGTGCTGGATGGGCTGTGCAGCCCCCAGCACAGATCAAACACCAGGCAGAGCGACCAGATCGCCCCCCTTTTTTCCCCACTAGGGGGATGATGTGCTGGGGGGGTCTGATCGCTCCTGCCTGCCTGGGTGTTGCGGGGGGGCACCTCAAAGCTCCCCTCCGCGGCGAAATTCCCCCCTCCCTCCCTTCCCCGGAGATCCGAGGCTGCACAGGAACGGATCTGTCCTGTGCAGCCTCTAACAGGCTCCTGCCTGTCATGTGACAGCGATCCCCGGCCGATGATTGGCCGGGGATAGCTGATCTGGTACAATGCTGCTACTGTTAGCAGCGTTGTAAAAATGTAAACAAAGCGGATTATTTCCGCTTGTGTTTACATTTAGCCTGCGAGCCGCGATTGGCGGCCCGCAGGCTATTCACGGAGCCCCCCGCCGTGAATTGACAGGAAGCAGCTGCTCGCGCGAGCGGCTGCTTCCTGATTAATTAGCTTGCAGCTGGCGACGCACGGTATGAGTGCGCGGTCGGCAAGTGGTTAAAGGGAACCTAAACTGAGAGGGATATGGACGTTTCCATTTAAACAATACCAGTTACCTGGCAGTTCTGCTGATCTCTATGGCTGAAGTAGTGCCTGAATCACACACCTGAAACCAGCAGGCAGCTACTCCAGTCTGACTTCAGTCAGAGCACCTGATCTGCATGCTTGTTGAGGGACTGTGGCAGTATTAGAGACATAGGATCAGCAGGAGAGTCAGGCAACTGGAAAATCCATATCCTTCTCAGTTTAGGTTCCCTTTAATGGTTTCTCTAGACCATAACATGCTGGATATAATGTATTGTATAAGCCATTACTGCTTGTCAATGTCTCTTAGTTAAAAATAATAAAAAAACGATTGAAATAAAAAAAAACTACATTCAGTAATAGCAAAATGGCGTAGACAAACTGGCCCTTCACCAATGACCACTCTGAGGAGGAGCGCAGATTTTCCTTCTGCTCTGACTGTATCATGGTTCAGCAAAAATACATTAAGCTCCGACAACCTCATTTGGGAATACCCATTGTATTCAAAAACCTGGGGGAATGTGAATCATGGGGGCTCACTCAAGCTCATAGTTATCTGCATGAGATGGAACTCAACAAAACAAGATAAGAATGAAATTAAATATATTTGAAAAACACACACTGCTAAATAAAAAACTTGAACTAATAGTGCAAGATTACGTTTCTAAGATATACTGAGCATGGTTCTCACCCACCTGACTTATTGCTCAAAATAGCAGAAGGACCTTTGTCTCTGGATGAGAAATGGCCACACATATGGCTCAATAATTGGAAAATCCAAGATACAAAATTACAGCTGGCACAGTTGCCAGATGGTATCTAACCTCAGCACACATGAGGGCCTTTTCCCATCAGAGCAATAGGTGGTAGAGCGATAGGTGACGGAGATGCGGACAGGAAGGCGGGACAGTACTACATATGTGGTGGACTTGTCCTACAGTACCTAAATTCTGGAATGATATTATCAACTTTACAAGAACAACATTAAATAGCGACTTTGATCACAATACAAAAGAGGCCATCTTTATCATTTCAGATAAAGGAGATAAGACAGGTGCTGCATTAATCAAGAATAGGAACAATAGTCACAAACATGATGGTAGACAACTGGAAAAAAAAAGTCAACCGGTGTTGGAAGAATGGATAGCAAGAATAGATATGCTATGCAAGAATGAAGCATATGGAAAAAATGATACAACAGGTGTTTGTAATTCGCCTGGCTCTCCAGCCCCCCCTTAGTAACAGCTGCAGCTCACTAATCAATAAAACGTGAGGGTGCGTCATAAAACGGAGAGGAGTTAGATGTCATTGGGACATGTATGAGTGAGAAGGTCTGCGGAGTCTGGAGATGAGGGACTTTGGATAGAAAGGTGTATATATAGGATGAGTGAAAGATGTATAATGTATCCATATTAATGATGGAATGATTGAGTTTCCAGACCACAAATATGATTGAATGCCACAGTATGAGTGCATAACATACATTCTTGGCCTATGAACCAATCGCAAATCGTAGATCGCCATAGCGATTTATGCAAGATAAATGCTAGCATAGAAGTGTTGTTCAGTCCTAGTGTTTTTGCTCACTAATTGTAATAAAGTAAATTGGAAAAAAATAGATTATTTATAATGAATAATAAAGTCTGATATGATTTTAACCTCCCTGGCGGTAAGCCCGACCTACGTACGGGCTCGCCGCCGCAGGGGATCACATGACCCCGGGAGGATTTTTTAAAATAAAAAGTGCTTTATATTGTTAAGCTAGCACTTTGCTAGCTAACCATGTGGCCCAAGTGCCTCCGGTCCTCCCCGATCGCCCCCGGTCACCGTGGTAATACGTACCCCCCAGGGATCTTGCGATGGCGCAGCCGCAGCCTTCACCTCCAGGCTTCGCTATGGGGAGGATCGGAACTGCGCATGACGTCATGTCCGATCGTCGCCATAGCGACGAGTAAAGCTGAATGGAGAAGCTGCGTCTCTCGCGGGATCGCAGACGGGTAAATATAGCCGGCGGCGATCGGGGGGCTCAGAGAGGTGCCGGGGGACTTGGGACACATAGTTAGCTAGCCTAGTGCTAGCTAACAAATAAAAAACATTTTTTTATTAAAAAAATAGCTCCCGCGGACGCAGCCACTGCATCTGCGTACAGCCAGGGAGGTTAAAACTATGATGGCAGAGGTGGAAGTACAAATCAATTTGAGAAGGGCCCCCCAATGTTCAGACCCTTTCCCTTGCCTACCCCTGGTGACCCTCATGGCCTGAGGGCCCATCTTGCAAAGGTCATAAAGCAAGTGTGGACATCGTATTCTTCACACCTATGACAAGTATGGGTACGAAAACACCTGATCTGAAGCATGGACCCCGATATCGGAGGGAGTGAAGTAGTAGTTGGGGCCTCGTACAGCTCTGGGCCCCCCTGCAGTCGCGGGGCTGCTCCCCTGTAGTTACGCCACTGATGGTAGCACAGCTTATCATAGGAGTAAGGCAATGAAGGTTTTCATACTATACGTTAAGCAATCACATAGTGCTGAGTTTGAAGAAAAAGAAAAGCATTTTACGAATATTTTGTTGTTGTATATGCACTAAGCTTTACAGTGTGCTTACAGTTCACATGAGGTTTAGCGTGCTTTATGCAAATTGTGTAACTAGCCTTACAACACCAATTGTGTAGCTTGTGTTCAATGCACAACAAATATGGGACTTGTATGAAAAAAACATTACTAGCTGACCCAGGCCATGTAATAGTGACCAAATCAGTCAGTAATGCATGTTATGCATAGCAGCATGTATAACAGACACTGGCGTAACAATAGGGCCTGCAGCCCCTGCCCCCGCGCACAGAAGGTATGTATCTGCCGCTGCCCGCCGCCTGCATACACCAACTATTCAACGCTGGAGGGGAGCGCAGAGGGAAGAGCCCGAGGTGAGGGAGGGGGGGAACGTCCCCCCTACCCGCCAAAGTGCGCAACGGATTTCCCCTCATGCTGCGACCCCTCCAGCCCCCCAAAACGGCCCCAAACGGGCCCCAAGGGGGCGGGGCCCGCTTAGTATTTCTGCAGGAGGGCCCGGTGGGACCTTGTTACACCGCTGATAGCAGAAGTTATAATATTTGCACATCACCTGCTATCACCGCACTGTAAAAATTAGTGAAACAAAACCTCATAGTGTGAACTAGGACAAGCTTTGTCCAAAGTCCTAGATACAACAGTGAACCAATATAAGGTGCAGGGGGATAAGCATTCTAGAAACCTTCCCTGAGGATGCTTTCACACTGGGGCAGTGCAGTAATTTTACTGCACAACACAGCAGCCCAATGAAAGATTATGGGGCCATTCATATTGGCCGGGTGAGGCACGATGCAACGGAAGTGACATTTTCGATGCATCCCCGACGCAAGGACAGATCTACGTTACTGCGCAGTTTTGCGGCAATCTGTGGCCACGTGTGGCATACCGGCAGTCATGTAAGTCTATGGCAATGTATGTGTGTTAAAATGCCCACCGCAGGTTTTACGCGTCGCGCATGCATGGAAGCGGATTTTTAGCAATACGCTTCTGCGAACGTGATCCCTTTGTCCACGGGAAGTGAGCGTCACTACCTGCTTGGCCGGCTGCCAGACAGGGAATACTGCATACTAACGTGGTAATCGCCGAAGGCCTGTTTTCGGCAGTGCGGCCCCTGGGCTGTCTCCAATTCATAGTCTAAAACCGGCATAAAAGTTGAAAGCTAGTTTCCCAATGGGCATTGCGTTCCCTGTGACAGCAGGAATGCAACAGAATGGGAAAGCAGTGCCGCACCTTATCTGCATGTTGCGTTGCATACAGCAAAGCATACAGTTAATGAAAAGTTTGCTTGACTGTTATTGTTAACATGCAAGCTTTGTAGTAATGCACTGCATGCAGTGTGTTAAGATGCCGCATGCTATTATACCACGATGCCCTTGCCCCACTGTGAACATCGCCTAGGTGGTGCATTGCAGTTCAGCAAGCCGCGTTACAATGCAGCCGCTATGCCGCATCATAACACACCACTGTGAACTTAGCCTAAAAGTTAAATACTGTTGCCAAGGTTGCAAGAAAGAGAAATTTGTTTTTTTTTGTTTGGAACTTTTTTATAAAACAACTGACAGCAGAGTAAAATGGAAACGTCACATTGAAAAGAAGTCCATTACCAGGCAGAGATCTAAAAATACCAACTAATAGCTAAGTAATCAGAGTGCTCAAATGTTACTTTTTTTGTGTCAAATGGGCATAGCTGGGAACTTGCCAGATTTGGACTGTAGACTGGCATTTAATGTGAAACTCCACTTTTATATACTGTTTTTTTTTTTTGCCAATATAAGTGTCATCCACATACATTAATTACAAGGGATCTTGCAAGGACTGGGAGGTATTTATGGCAAATAGACAAGACCCTTGGTTTAAATACACTCAGTATGACATGGAGAGCTTTTGCAGACCCTATCCTATGCACTATACACTGCTGGAGCCTGGAAACAGTTTGTATGATACTGAGTAACTGTATGTTACTGAGCAGGAAGGGGGAGCTCTTGCGGGTGCTCAGTCAGGGGTGTACCTAGAAAGCCCCGGGCCCCCCTGCATAAAAAAAAAATTCCGGGACCCCCCCCCAGGGACTTTTGGGGGGCCGGAGGGGTCGCAGCATAAGAGGAGAGCTGTGGCTGCAGATCGGTGGGGAGGGGGGAAATTCCCCCCCCCTCACCTCGGCCTCTTAACGCTCCCCCTCCTGCAATCATTGGTGGTGCTCGTAGCAGCAATGGTGGCGGCGGCAGGCAAGCTGAGCACATACCTCCTTCTGGCCGGAGGTCTCCGATCACTAAGTGCTTCATAGAACTTCCTGTTTACACAGGAAGTTCCATAAAGCACTTAGTGATCGGAGACCGTCCAGAAGGAGGTATGTGCTCAGCTTGCCTGCCGCCGCCGCTGTTGCTGCTACGAGCACCACCAATGATTGCTTGCAGGAGGGGAGCGCTGAGAGGAGAGCTCGAGGTGAGGGAGGGGGAATTTCCCCCCTCCCCACCGATCTGTGGCCACAGCTCTCCTCTTATGCTGCGACCCCTCCTGCCCCCAAAAAGTCCCCAGCGGGCTCTAGGGGGGCCCCGGGCCCCCCTGCGATGGCAGGGGTCGCATCCCCTATTGTTACGCCAGTGTGCTCAGTGATTCCTGGGGGCAGTGCCCCAGTGTAGCGCCACCCATGATGGCCCATATGCAAGCAAGAAAATACTCAGAATAATTTTGATAGCAGTTTACACCAACGTTTAGGCACTTTTTTAATTGTAAAATGCTTTAAAGTTATTTTAAAGAGAATATGAAAATTATCTCCTAGGAGAAAACTCAAGAGAAAAAGTGAATTGCATATGAGACACTGGCTTTGTGAGTCCATGCAGGTCTTTTCTTACTGCATAGGATGGAGTTAGTGTCTTCCGGTTACCAGCAGGGGGTAACGATCTGCTTCCACCTTGCCACACATTCCGCTCCTTCCACCATGGAGCACCTTAGGTATTATTTCTAGGATTATGATCCAATTATAAGGGATGAGCGGAAACGATCGTCCTGGAGTGTGTATGTATGTGTGGGGGAGGGGGGCGTGGGTTGTGTAAGCAGGTTTGAATCAGATTGATGAGTGTTAGAGATGTCCCGAACGGTTCGTGCGCAAATTTATTTGCGCAAACAATGCGGGTTCGCGTTGAATCGCGAGCTTTATGCGAGTCTGACCCGCCCCCTATACTACATCATTGGGCTAAACTTTGACCCTCTATATCACAATCAGCAGACACATGGCAGCCAATCAGGCTGCACTTCCTCCTGGAGCCCCCACCCCTTATATAAGGCAGCAGCGTCAGCCATTTTCTCACTCTGTGTGCTGCTTTATTAGTGAGAGAAGGGAGAGAGGTTGCTGCAGAGATAGGGAAAGCTTAGTTAGGCTCTTGTTAGCTTGCTCCTTGCTGATATTTGTTGATGAAAAGCACCACCAAAACAGCTCTTTTGAGAGCTAATGTTCTTGTGATGTGTTTTTTTTTTTGTGTGTGTGGCCCACTGACACTGCATATACAGCCCTGTCTGTTGCAGCTGGCCCTTGCTAAATGCAATACTGTGCCTGGCCCAGCATATTCAGTGCCTAGTGTGACTGCTGCACATTGTATTATAATACCTGTCACTGCATACCTTTCACTGCATCTGTGTGACAGCACGCTGTTTTATATACAAGTCCGTGCATACCTTTTCACTGCACCTGTGTGACCGCACAGTGTTTTATATACCAGTCCGTGCATACCTTTCACTGCACCTGTGTGACCGCACACTGTTTTATATACCAGTCACTGCATACCTTTCACTGTGCATATCTACACATACATGAAAGATGTACCCCACAGTAAAATACATTCTAAATTACTTTTTGTCCTATGCCACTTAAAGTAGGTAGTATAAATCTGACAGATTTGACAAGTAGTGGTGCTCAAATACCCCTTTTTAAAATTCGAGTTTGGTCGAATTCGAATAGTAAATTATTCGAGGTCAGTCGAATATTCGAGTCGAATAAATTTTACTATTCGATTCGACCTCGGACTTCGAGCTCACTATTCGAGTCGGTATTCGAGCTCATTATTCGAGCTGACTATTCGAATTGGCCTTACATAGCTTCCCAACACTTGTTTTGAGGGTGAATGATGCAAGAAACATATTTTTTTCCAAGTAACAACAGCAAGTGATTATGTGGGGATGTTCCTTTAAAAAAAAAAAGGTGAAAAGAGAAGTTGTGTCCAGAATTTTGTTCAGTACTGTATATACTTCTTCTTCTTCTTCTTCTTCTTTATCTTCTATATCTTCTTCTTCTTCTTCTATATCTTCTTCTTCTTCTTCTATATTGTCTTCTTCTTCTTCTTCTTCATCTTCTTCTTCTTCATCTTCTTCATCTTCATCTTCTTCATCTTCTTCTTCATCTTCTTCATCTTCATCTTCTTCATCTTCTTCTTCATCTTCTTCATCTTCATCTTCTTCATCTTCTTCTTCTTCATCTTCTTCATCTTCTTCATCTTCTTCTTCATCTTCATCTTCTTCTTCTTCTTCTTCTTCTTCTTCTTCTTCTTCTTCTTCTTCTTCTTCTTCTTCTTCTTCTTCTTCTTCTTCTTCTTCTTCTTCTTCATCTTCTTCATCTTCATCTTCTTCATCTTCTTCATCTTCTTCTTCTTCATCTTCTTCATCTTCTTCTTCATCATCTTCATCTTCTTCTTCTTCTTCTTCATCTTCATCTTCATCTTCATCTTCTTCTTCTTCTTCTTCTTCTTCTTCTTCTTCTTCTTCTTCTTCTTCTTCTTCTTCTTCTTCTTCATCTTCTTCTTCTTCATCTTCTTCTTCTTCATCTTCTCCTATATCGTCTTCTTCTTCTTCACTTATTTCTCTTTTCATTTTTTTTTTTTTAAAGAAATGCAGCTATTTTTGAGCGTAACAACAAATAGCTGGTGGCGCACGCATGTTGGAAGCGCCATTGTATGTGCTCCCTGGCAGTGGAAACACACAGACAGCAGGAGGTAAATTCAGCAGCAGGAGGAGGAGGATGAGTGTGTGGCAGCATGCAGTCAATGAGGCAGGCAGCGTGACATAATAGCCCTGGTACCTAGCGGTGATACCAGGGCTGTAAATAAACACAACAGGAGGTCCCAGACAGCAGTCGTGCAGCCCACATTGTGTCCAATACACAACTGGGACAACACAGTTTTCAACCCGGGCACCTCAGAAAAATTAAACCTTTTTTTGTAATGGTTTTGTAGTTTTGGTTTTACAACCAATTACACAGATATATAGCTATTTTTTGACGTAATAGCTGGTGGCAGAGTGGCAGCAGAAGGTAAATCTGTGTACCCTGGCGGTGGGAAACACAGACAGACAGCAGCAGCAGGAGTAATGGAGGAGTAGTGTGAGTGTGGCAGCAGGTAGACAGCGTGACATAATAGCCCTGGTACCTAGCGGTGATACCAGGCCGTAAATAAACACAACAGGAGGTCCCAGACAGCGGTCGTGCAGCCCACATTGTGTCCAATACACAACTGGGACAACACAGTTTTCAACCCGGGCACCTCAGAAAAATTAAACCTTTTTTTGTAATGGTTTTGTAGTTTTGGTTTTACAACCAATTACACAGATATATAGCTATTTTTTGACGTAATAGCTGGTGGCAGAGTGGCAGCAGAAGGTAAATCTGTGTACCCTGGCGGTGGGAAACACAGACAGACAGCAGCAGCAGCAGGAGGAGGAATGGAGGAGTAATTATGTGAGCAGCTATTGTTTGACGTAATAGCTGGTGGCAGTGTGGCAGCAGAAGGTAATTCTGTGTACCCTGGCAGTGGGAAACACAGACAGACAGCAGCAGCAGGAGTAATGGAGGAGTAGTGTGAGTGTGGCAGCAGGTAGACAGCGTGACATAATAGCCCTGGTACCTAGCGGTGATACTAGGCCGTAAATAAACACAACAGGAGGTCCCAGACAGCGGTCGTGCAGCCCACATTGTGTCCAATACACAACTGGGACAACACAGTTTTCAACCCGGGCACCTCAGAAAAATTAAACCTTTTTTTTGTAATGGTTTTGTAGTTTTGGTTTTACAACCAATTACACAGATATATAGCTATTTTTTGACGTAATAGCTGGTGGCAGAGTGGCAGCAGAAGGTAAATCTGTGTACCCTGGCGGTGGGAAACACAGACAGACAGCAGCAGCAGCAGGAGGAGGAATGGAGGAGTAATTATGTGAGCAGCTATTGTTTGACGTAATAGCTGGTGGCAGTGTGGCAGCAGAAGGTAATTCTGTGTACCCTGGCAGTGGGAAACACAGACAGACAGCAGCAGCAGGAGTAATGGAGGAGTAGTGTGAGTGTGGCAGCAGGTAGACAGCGTGACATAATAGCCCTGGTACCTAGCGGTGATACCAGGCCGTAAATAAACACAACAGGAGGTCCCAGACAGCGGTCGTGCAGCCCACATTGTGTCCAATACACAACTGGGACAACACAGTTTTCAACCCGGGCACCTCAGAAAAATTAAACCTTTTTTTGTAATGGTTTTGTAGTTTTGGTTTTACAACCAATTACACAGATATATAGCTATTTTTTGACGTAATAGCTGGTGGCAGAGTGGCAGCAGAAGGTAAATCTGTGTACCCTGGCGGTGGGAAACACAGACAGACAGCAGCAGCAGGAGTAATGGAGGAGTAGTGTGAGTGTGGCAGCAGGTAGACAGCGTGACATAATAGCCCTGGTACCTAGCGGTGATACCAGGCCGTAAATAAACACAACAGGAGGTCCCAGACAGCGGTCGTGCAGCCCACATTGTGTCCAATACACAACTGGGACAACACAGTTTTCAACCCGGGCACCTCAGAAAAATTAAACCTTTTTTTTTTTAATGGTTTTTTGGTTTTGTTTGTAAAAGAAATTACACAGATATATAGCTATTTTTTGACGTAATAGCTGGTGGCAGAGTGGCAGCAGAAGGTAAATCTGTGTACCCTGGCGGTGGGAAACACAGACAGACAGCAGCAGCAGCACACAGCAGCCCACTGTAGGTGTAAAATGTGTGGCTGCAGGCGACGTAATAGTCAAAGTGAACCAGGCTGGCTTAGTGAGCAGGAGCCAGGAGGTGGTAAAGGGTGGTAAGGCACATTAACGATGGTTCTTAGCCAGTTCATGTCCCCCTCTCGCCGACAACAGGGGCCAGGAACTCGCCTTCCACCCACGCCTGGTTCATCTTGAGAAACGTCAGTCTGTCCACAGACTTGTGAGACAGACGTGAGCGTTTCTCGGTGACCACGCCACCAGCTGCACTGAAGCAGCGCTCGGACAGCACGCTGGAAGGGGGACAGGACAGCACTTCCAGGGCGTACTGCGCCAGCTCGCTCCAGATCTCCAGGCGCTTGACCCAATACTCCATGGGATCAACAGGGGCATCGCTGTCAAGCCCGCTGTAGGACCCCATGTAGTCAGCCACCATGCGGGTCAGGCGCTGGCTGTGACCGGTGGAGGATGCTGCTGCATGCACCTCCTCTCTAGTCACTGCTGCCGGAGCCTCTACAGTCCTGTAGAGCTCGTGGCTGAGAGACAGCAGGTCTGTGGGGCGCTTGCTGCTGGATGCAGGCACCTGCTGCTGCCTCTGTGCTGGCTGCTGGACAGTGGGGGTGGAAGGCTGGGGGAAGGCTTCCTCCAAGCGCTCAACAAGGGCCTGCTGCAAGCTCCTTATTTGTTGCGCTGGGTCTCCTCCTGCAGGCGGCAGGAACTGGCTCAACTTCCCCTTGAGGCGTGGGTCCAACATCATGCTGATCCAGATGTCCTCCCTCTGCTTCATCTGGATCACCCTGGGGTCTCTGCGCAGGCACGTCAGCATGTGCGCTGCCATTGGGAAGAGGCGGGCCACGTCTGCTGGCACATCGACGGCAGTGCTGCTGTCCTCATCCTCCTCCTCTGCCTCGTCAGCCTCATCCTCTCTCCACCCCCGCACCAACTCAGCTGCACTGTGCTGCTCCCCCTCATCAGCAGCAAGGTCAGGGACCTCCACCAAGTCCTCCTCCTCCTCCCCCTCAGAGGTGGACTGTGCAGCTGCTTGCCGCTCCTGCTGGTCCAAGGCTGCCGCTCCCTGTTCCAGCAAAGCATCGAGGGCCCTGTTCAGCAGACAAACCAGGGGCACCCACTCGCAGACCATAGCATGGTCCCTGCTCACCATGTTAGTGGCCTGCAGAAAGGGAGCCAGCACTAAGCACACCTGCTGCATGTGCCTCCAGTCATCATCGGGGACGATGGACGGGATGTTGCTGGTCTTGTCCCTTCTCTGAGCGGCGGAAACAGTGGCCAGGGCAAGGTACTGTTTGACAGCGCGCTTCTGTTCAACCAGACGCTCCAACATCGCCAGGGTGGAGTTCCAGCGAGTCGGAACGTCAAGGATCAGCCGATGGCGTGGCAGATCCAGCTCCTTTTGCACGTCTTCCAGGCTCGCACAGGCTGCAGCCGAGCGCCGGAAGTGACGCACAACGTTCCTTGCCGTTTCCAGCAGTTCGCCCATCCCCTGGTAGGTGCGCAAGAACTTCTGCACTACCAGGTTCAGCACGTGGGCAAGACAAGGGATGTGGGTCAGGTTTCCCCTGTCTATTGCGGCAACCAGATTGGCCCCATTGTCGGCCACCACCTCTCCGACTCTGAGGCCTCTGGGGGTCAGCCAAATCCTCTCCTGCTCCTGGAGTTTGGCCAACACATGGGTTGCCGTCAGCTTGGTCTTCCCAAGGCTGACCAAGTGCAGCAGCGCTTGGCAGTGGCGGGCCTTTACGCTGCTGCTGAGGCGGGGGGTTTGGCCAGGTGTGCCGGAGGATGGCAGAGGATCGGAGGAACCTGCTGCAGTTCCCCTGACCCTGCGGGGTGGCACCACCCACTGTGTTGCTGCTGCTGCTGTGCCCGCTGCTGCTCTCCCATCCTCACCCCCTTCCACCAAGCTGACCCAGTGGACAGTGAAGGACAGGTAGCGGCCTGTCCCGAAGCGGCTGCTCCAGGAGTCCATGGTGACGTGGACCCTTTCACCAACCGTGTGCTCCAGCCCTCGCTCCACATTGGCCATCACAAAGCGGTGCAGTGCAGGAATGGCCTTGCGGGAGAAAAAGTGTCTGCTGGGGAGCTGCCAGTCTGGGGCTGCGCAAGCAAGCAGCGCACGAATGTCGCTCCCCTCCTGCACGAGCGTGTACGGCAGGAGTTGGGAGCACATGGCCCGTGCCAGCAAGCCGTTCAGCTGCCGCACGCGACGGCTGCTGGGAGGCAGAGCCCTAACCACCCCCTGCAAGGACTCGCTCAAAAGGCTCTGGCGTGGCCTTTTGCTGGCACGGGAATCAGCAGACACAGCGGAGGAGGCCACTGAGGACTGGCTGCCAGAACAGGCCTCAGTGTCGGCGGCAGGAGTTGCAGAGGGGGGAGGAGCAGTGCGTTTCCGCACTCCTGCTGGTGCTGCTGGAGGAGCAGGAGGGCGGGTGGCTGCTGTTGCTGCTGCTGCTGAAAGCTGTGCAGTGATGGGTGTGGTGCCACTGCCAGCACCAGATGCCTTCAGCCTCTGGAACTCCTGATGCTGGTGGAAATGTTTCGCAGCAAGGTGGTTGATGAGCGAGCTGGTGCAGAACTTTAAGGGGTCTGCACCTCTGCTCAACTTCCGCTGACAGTGGTTGCAAGTGGCGTACTTGCTGTACACTGTGGGCATGGTGAAAAAGCGCCAGATTGGTGACAGAAACATCCCCCTACGGCATGGAAGCGCTGCTGCCTGTCTCCCTGTGGTGGTTGGGGGTGGGGCTTGGGGGGCTTGGGTGCGGCTGGTGGTGGTACTGGCAGATGCTGCTGCTGCTGCTGCTGAGCCTGAGACACCAGCAGGCTGTGGGACCTGCCTACTGCTGCTGCCAATGCTTGCAATGATGCGCCTTCTTGCAAGGCCCACAAGAGCATCCTCCTCCTCCTCCTCAGAGCTGCTGAGGACGACATCCCCTGGAGGTGGTGGCACCCAGTCTCTGTCTGTCACCGGGTCATCAACATCCTCCCCCTCCTGAAACATGTCCTGCTGGGATGAGGACCCCCCAAACTCCTCTCCTGATGCATGGATGGGCTGCTTGACTGTCGCCACAGTCTTGCTGTCCAATCCCTCATCCCCCAAAGTGCCCATCAGCATCTCCTCCTCAAGATCGCCAACAACAGCAGACAATTTACTCATGATGCCTGGGGTCAAAAGACTGCTGAATGACAGGTCGGCGAGTGACGGTGAACTGGCCTCCTCCCCAGACCCTGCTGGGCGGCTGCTGCGAACAGGGGTGGTGGTGGTGGTGGTGAGGGTGGAGGCCTCAGATGCAGAGCTGATGGCGGGCTGCTCATCCTCCGTCATGAGTTGCACCACAGTGTCTGCATGCTTTTCCTCAATGGGACGTTTCCGACCCGGCTGGAGGAAAATCGGAGCAGGTGCTACACGCTGCTGCTGCTGTGTCTCTGCAGCGTGAGTTGCAGATGCTCCTGCTGGGCGGCGCCCAAGGCGTCCACGGCCAGTGGCTATGGGAGGAATGTTAGCCACTGACGCTGCTGCTGCTGCTGCGGAACTGTGCATGGTGGCGCGCCCGCGCCCGCGGCTTGCCACAATGCTGCTCCCTCTCCTCCTGATTCCCTTGCTGCCCTTCCCCTTGCCCAAACCGCGCTGGCTGCCACTTCCAGACATCTTCGATGTTTTGGGCGTATAGACAAAAGTTTTTTAAAAGGGCGGGTGAAAAGTGGGGTACTTTAATGGAGTGGGTTGGTGGGTGAGGTGACTGAGTGAGTGTCCCTAGTACAGTAAGTAAGTAGTAACAGTCAGGAAGTACAACTAGCAGTTACAATAATCAGTAATCACAAGTAAATTTAGTGTGTGTACACTACAGACAGTGAGTGCACGCACGCGCAAACACGCGCAGGAGCTAGCCTATGGACAGTGACTGAGTGAGTGTCCCTAGTACAGTAAGTAAGTAAGTAGTAACAGTCAGTAAGTACAACTAACTAATTACAATAATCAATCAGTTATCAGAAGGAAATAGAGTGTGTGTAGTGTGTACACAGACAGTGAGTGCACACACGCAGGAGCTAGTAGCCTATGAACAGTGACTGAGTGTCCTAGACTCCTAGTACAGTAAGTAGTAACAGTAAGTACAACTAACTAATTACAATAATCAATCAGTTATCAGAAGGAAATAGAGTGTGTGTAGTGTGTACACAGACAGTGAGTGCACACACGCAGGAGCTAGTAGCCTATGAACAGTGACTGAGTGTCCTAGACTCCTAGTACAGTAAGTAGTAACAGTAAGTACAACTACTAATTACAATAATCAATCAGTTATCAGAAGGAAATAGAGTGTGTGTAGTGTGTACACAGACAGTGAGTGCACACACGCAGGAGCTAGTAGCCTATGAACAGTGACTGAGTGTCCTAGACTCCTAGTACAGTAAGTAGTAACAGTGAGTACAACTAACTAATTACAATATTCAATTACAATAATCAATCAGTTATCAGAACTTGGAAATAGAGTGTGTGTAGTGTGTACACAGACAGTGAGTGCACACACGCAGGAGCAGCTAGTAGCCTATGAACAGTGACAGTGAGTGTCCTAGTACAGTTACAGTATATAACTACAATACTAATACAATCAGTAGTAAAGGACAGCAGAAATACTGGTATAGAATAGAGAGAAATAAACAGAGGACAGGAGGACAGCTGCCCACACAGGCAGGCCCTGAGGCCTAAAGCTGTAAGCCTGCAGCAGCTGGCCTGTCTCTATGTAACACAAAAGCCTACTAACTAAAATACAATGTCTAACCAACTAACAACAATATAGGTGTGTATAGGAGGTGTATGTGAGCAAAAACGCTAGGTAAATGACCACAATAAAGCTCTTGCTAAGCCAAAGCACAAAGGAGCAACTCTCTCTCTATGCAAGTCTCAGGCAAGGACGGAGAAACGTAACATGGCGGCCGCTATTTATAGGGTAGGGGCTGGCCAGGGTCCCCCTCTGTGATTGGCTGCCGTCAGAGGGCCTGGGAGCCCTCTGATTGGCTCTAAGGACATCAATCTGGGCTATGACGCTATTCGAGCTCGGTACCGAGCTCGAATAGCGCCGTTTGCTCGAATAGCTCGAATAGTGAATGGGCTATTCGAGTGTACGCGAATAGCCCATTCGAATAGCTACAGCTATTCGGAGCTCGAATACCGAGCTTGAATAGCTGGAAAAGAGCTCGAATATTCGAGCTACTCGAATATTCGAGCTCTGCTGAGCACCACTGCTGACAAGACCATCTCCTCACAGGGGTAGTGATGATCGTAGACAGCTAATTACGATTACACAAATTTTTGTGTAAATTTTCGCAATTTCGCCTATATCTAATTACGATTTGTACATTTATTTGATTTTGTATAGTCATTCTTAATTTTGCATAAAATTTTGCATAATTTTTGCGTAATTTTGTACCGACTTTGGCAGTGAATAGCAAAACCCCCATATATGCTATTAATTGCTACGTATGTTAAGGAGAATAGTGGGTACAAGACAAAAAAGAATTTTCCAAAAATTGTAGTTTTTGAGAAAATAGGCTTTAAAATGCAAAGAAAAATGGTTTTTAGATTCAATAAATGACAATGTAAAAACCATTTCTCTTTGAATTTTTAAAATCGATTTTCTCAAAAACTACAAGATCTATTTGAGAAATTATTTTTTGGACTTGTACCCAATATTCTCCTTAACATATGTAGTGTTAATAGCATGTATGGGGGCTGTGCTATTAACCACTAAAGTCAGCACAAAATTACGCAGAAAATTACATGAAATTATGAAATATTACTATTACCTATGAAATGAATTACGATTTTCCCAGAAATTTTCCTTTACGATTATGATGCGTAATTGCGAATTTCGATGCAAAAGTTACGGCCCACAACTGCACAGGGGGTTCTCACTGACCAGAGGACATCTGAAGTGAGAGAGATATGGAGGCAGCCATGGGTATCTCCTTTTTAAATAATAATAATGTGTTCTGGGGTCCTTGAGTGCATCCTTAGTGTTTGAGTCACGTACGTGCAACGAGCATGTTTCAAATCCAGTCAGGCTTCAGTCAAACATCTGATCTGCATGCTTGTTCAGGGTCTATGGCTAAAGATATTATGGGCCCAGGGTCAGCAGGACTGCCAGGGAATTTGCATAGTTTAAAAAAGAAATTGCAGTCTCCATATCCTTCTCACTTCAGGAGTCCTTTAAAGGGATACTTAAAGAGGAACTCCAGTGAAAATAATGTAGTAAAAAAAGTGCTTCATTTTTTACCATAATTATGTATAAATGATTTAGTCAGTGTTTGCTCATTGTAAAATCTTTCCTCTCCCAGATTCACATTCTGACATTTATTACATGGTGACATTGTTACTGTGGGCAGGTTATTTAGCTGTTTCTAGCTGCTCTGTCTGTTACAGACAGCTAATAACAGCTATTTCCTGTCTCTGAACATTGTTACATTGTGGCAGTTTGCCAGTAGTACCGCGGTATTCAGAGCCTCTTGTGGGAGGGGTTACAGCACAAAATCAGTCACACAGCGCCCCCTGATGGTCTGTTTGTGAAAATCATTGTCTTTCTCATGTAAAATGGGGTATCAGCTACTGATTGGGAAAAAGTTCAATTCTTGGTTGGAGTTTCTCTTTAAGTCAAAAATAAAAAATGATTTTTACTCACCTGGGGCATCCCTCAGCCCCCTGAAGCTGTATGGTGCCCTCGCAGCCTCGCTCCGATCCTCCTGTCCCCGCCGGCGGCTACTTCTGGGTTCTGTGACAGCCGGCGACAGGCTGGGAAGGCGAGTGATTCTCCGCGTTCCCAGCCGCTATATCACCCTCTATGCTGCTATAGCGTATAACATATACGCTATAGCAGCATAGAGGATGATGTAGCGTCTGGGAACGCGGAGAATCACTCGCGTTCCCAGCCTGTCGGCGGCTGTCGCCGAACCCGGAAGTAGCCGCCGGCGGGGACAGGAGGATCGGAGCGAGGCTGCGAGGGCACCATACAGCTTCAGGAGGCTGAGGGATGCCCCAGGTGAGTAAAAATCATTTTTTATTTTTGACTTAAGTATCCCTTTAAGGCATACCCAGGGTGAACTTCAGGTCAAAAATGAAGTACTAATCTAAGGAGAGGGAAGCCTGTGAATGCTGTAAAACAGTGTCTCTCAAACCTTCCTCGTGACTTCCCAATGGTGCATGTTTTTCAGGCAACCTTCCTTATGCACAGGTGGGGTAATTAGTGTCTCAGCTACATGGAATCCACCTTGCTGAGACACTAATTACCCCACCTGTGCATAGGTGAGGTTGCCTGTTAAACATGCACTGTTGGGGAGTCACGAGGGCATGTTTGAGAAACACTGCTCTACAGGCTTCCCATGCTGCCACCTCTGCCACTGCCCAGGACCTTAGGAACTTTGGGGCCGAGCTCCTCTTCTAGCAGGAGTATGGCCGTTCTGCACTCAAACTAGCATGGCCGCACCTGCACTGTAGCACGTAGCCACCTCTGCATAGCCCCAATATTGCTTTCCAACAAACCCTTGTCAGAATTCTTTGCAGGGGCCCACATTTGCAACCCGGGGAATGGAAGACAGTGTAGGAAGCTTCTCTAGGATCAAGAGGCTGACAAAGAGAGGTGGCATAGGGAGCAACCAACCACAGGAAGCAGGTGGAGATGTACAAATCCGACTCCACTCAGGTACCCAGAGAGGGTAATGATGGTTGCATGCTTGAAAAAAGCAGTAAGGTCTTGACATGTGGCCTCAGCCACGTGGTGACCAGACTTAGCACTCACAAGGAGGGAAACATGCACAAAGTGCGTTAGAGGTGTCCAGGAGTGTATAAAACTGAGTCAAAAATACATAAAAGAGAAAAAGATAGAGTTACAAAGCGCTCTGCACCTGGCTTTTGAAACCGTTTGGCACTTTATTTGACCTGAGGAAGTGGGCAGAGACACACGGAATGCGTTGCCTGTGCTTTTTAAAAATTCATTATATTTATATACTGTATACGAATTTGTCATTAGTGAGGTAAGCCACCTCTCCCCTTTTCACTTTTAATTGTTTTATACACTCCTGGGCACCTCTAACCCCCTTTGTGCTTATTAATCCACCTTTGATGTACTTTATAAAAAGCCTGCTGTACAACCTTGTAGTATGAGTATAACGCTTTTCTGTCCATGTCATTTGTATGCACTACATGCTATTGATCTGCGCAGTGCTTCAAATGATGGCTCTTTACAAATCTATAATAATAAAAATAGGAATATACAAAGCTTTTAGTGTGGGCTTCCTTTGAAAATTGCCCTTTTGTTTGAATAAACAGATAAATAAAAGGCATCTACAGTATTCCCCTGTAAGCTGAAGGCCCTGTGTCTTTATAACCTTGCGCACACCGTGGTGATTAGGGAGCCGGAGAGTCAATGTGTGATCTATCCGGCATAATGTCGCCAATTAAATGCTACAGTGATAAAAGCTGATTATCTGGCGGCATTGCGGTTCTGCGGCTCAGGCTACACGAGTCCCGTAAATATCTCCCATTGTTCACTTGTTGGCGTGTAACCTTGTTCTGTTTGACTATCAATGACAATGAAGGATTTGCAGTGAGGTGGGGGGGGGGGATTCGGAGGACGGGGACAATCGGCATGTAGAACAGACCTTTGCATGTTCTAATTTATTCTGCTCTACACAGCGCTTCTTTCTATGGCGTTCCTGCTGGCCCAGGCAGTAATTTATTCACTAATCTTTGCAAAAACATGACGTGCTAATGGACCACAGTGCTTGGGATTGCATCTGCCCTGCAAGTCGTACACTGGGAGCGTCTTTAATGTGTAAGCCAGCGCAAGGATCTGGGGAGAATGGCGAGGTCAAGATTTATACTGTAATAAGTAAATCACTTTATAGCGTAAGCCTTCTAAATCCTCGTTTTATGAGATGGATGTATCATTCTGCCGAAAAGTCTCACCGACGGATAAATCAAACGAAGGCTCCTCAGTAATCAACGCCTAACGGGTGTGGAAGGGTTAAAATAAAGAACATCTTAAGGGCTTGTTTTACAAAGGTCTCTCTGGGCCTTTAGAGAGTAGGGCTGATCGGAACAGCTGAATTCCGATTTCGTCGAAATTCCGTGTACCGCATGCGAAAACCGAATTTCGTGTTCCGAACTTTCGTGTTCCGAGTGCATTTCTATTGAAGTCAATAGTGCCAACTTCTGCGGTTAATTGTAAATCCCCTGTACATGCTATCATCACCAAATTTGGCATGTATATTGAGCAGATGAGTAGGAACATGGTAAAAAAAAATTGTGAAAAGACCTTATAGTTTTTGAGCAAATCGATTTCAAAGTTTCATAGGAAAAGTGGTTTTTAAACTGTGTAAAATGACACTGCTGCAGTACAGGTTACTGCATTCCGAGTTCTGTATACATATTGTATACATTTCATGAAAACAGACAGTGTGGGGTCCCCTCTCCCAAGCCTCCTTAACTCCTTGTCTCCCATGCAGGCTGGGATAGCCAGAATGCGGAGTCCCGGCCACGTGGGGCTTCGCACCCTGAGCTGTACCAGCCCGCATGGTCCATGGTATGGGGGGGGGCTCTGGAGGAGAGGGGCGGCCAACCTCCCCCTCTCCCCCTGAGCCCTTGTCCAATCCATGGACAAGGGGCTCTTCCCCACCTCTGGTGCCCCAGGAGGAGGTGGGGGCCGCTGACGTCCTGGGGGGTTCATGGTGCCATCCGGGGTTCCCCTTTAACAAGCGGACCCCGGAAGCCGCCCCCTCCCCAGGAGAAATGAGTATAGGGGTACACGGTACCCCTTACCCATTTCAGCAGAGAGTTAAAAAAAGATATAAAAACACGACAACTAAAAAAGTCCTTTATTGTTCTAAATTAACCAGGGATACTTACCTTGCGAAAATCCCACGCCAGTATCCTTAGGAGTGGTCCCACGCCAGTATCCTCTTAGGACATCTCACCACCCTCCCACACCGACGAACTCCTGCCACTGAATGATCACAGTCAGCCTCTGCATCTGTATAGCAGAGGCTATGAACACGAAAATGTTGCCTTTGAAACAAGAAATTTCGGCAAACAGTGATGCGATCAAAATGGCCACTGGGAAGTCCCGGAACGCTGGAGGCCACACTAGAGTGGCGAAACCAGCAATTTTTCACATAGATGGTGGGTCCAGGTGACCAGAGAAGGAGGTGCCCTGGTTCCCTGGACCCACCTATTTATGTGAAATAACGCTCAATCTGACACTCTGAGGTGGCCTCCGGGGAACGGGAATTCCCCAGCAGCCATTTTTTTTATGACACTGTTTGCCAAAAATTCTTGTTTTAGCAAACAATTTTTGTGTTTCTAGCTATCCCAGCCTGCATGGGGGACAAGGGGTTAAGGAGGCTTGGGAGGGGGGACCCCACGCTTTCTGTTTTCATGAAATGTATACAATATGTATACAGAACTCAGAATGCAGTAACCTGTACTGCAGCAGTGTAATTTACACAGTTTAAAAACCATTTTTCCTATGAAACTTTAAAATCGTTTATTTCAAAAACTATAAGGTCTTTTCACAAAAAAAAAAATTCACCATATTCCTACTCATCTGCTTAATATACATGCCAAATTTGGTGATAATAGCATGTAAGGGGGCTTTACAATTAACCACGGTATTTAGCACTATTGACTTCAATGTAAACGCGATTTCGCGAATTCGGAATTGCCGAATTTTCGAGTTTTGAGTGCTTACTTATGGCAAACTCGAAATTCGGAATCCGAGAGCTCAGCCCTATTAGAGAGCATATGCCACCCTGAAAACCTGGTCTGGACTAAGGAAATTCTTCTCTTGTTTAGAAACACCAATTGTTTTCAGTTTGGCTGAACAGCACAGAGCAGGAGGCTTAGTTACTTACACCTGCACCAATGCACTGACTGCCTGTTAGTTTTTCTTACAAGCACTGTGGAATGCTGATATTTTATTTAAACATGCAAATAATGTAATCAAGCTTAAAGTCAACGTCAACTGACATAAAAGAAAACAAAAAGATACTCACCTAAGGAGAGGGAAGGCTATGGGTCTTATAGAGCCTTCCCATTCCTCTCACAGCCCTCTCGTTCCAGCGCTGTCACCAACTGGTCAAATACTGCTCTGTGCAACTGTGAGAGGAAGCCTTCAAGAGTTTGAGTACTCCCAAAGACGGGCGACTCCATACTGCGCCTGTGCGAGCACGCTCTCACTCGCACTTGTGCATGCGCAGTATGGAGCCGCCCATCTTCTGGAGCACTAGGGCCCCAAAGACTTCCAAAGCCTCTCATGGTGGCAGATTGGAAGAAGGTGACAACTCTGGAATGAGGGGACCGTGAGAGGTACAGGACAGCACTATTGGACCCAGAGCATTCCCTTTCCATAGGTAAGTATCTGTTTTGTGTTGGTTTTTTTTTTTATTTCAGTTGACATTGACTGTAAGCTTTATTAAGTCGTTTTCATGTCCAGATAAAATATAAGCATTTCACAGTGCATATAAGAAAACTGATAGACAGGATTGTGAAAGATAAGTGATCTGACAGGCAGTCAGTGGTGGATTAGTGCAGGAAGTGTTTTACTTGGATACCCCCGATCACGTGACGAATTTGAATCAGATTTTATCCGTGATTGCCTGTAAAATCCGTGATCATGAGTTTGTGATCCGGATTTGCCTTTAACGTTAATAGCAAAGCTCCCCTTGCATTCTATAAACACTATTTTTTTTTTTCAAAAAGACCTTATAGTTTTTGAGATAATCGATTTTAAAGGTTTATAGGAAATTTCAAAGGAAAAAAGTGTACATGTAAATGCGGTAAATACATTACCTGTCATTTACCTCATTGAAAAGTATACTATTTTCCCTTGAACCTTTAAAATCCAATATCTCAAAAACTATAAGGTCTTTTTGAAAAAACATTTTCCCTCTTGTTTCCACTGTTCTTAACATATCCTGCAAATTTGGTATTTATATCATGTACAGCGGCTTTGCTATTAACTGCTAAAGTCGGCGGGTTTTCAGCTTAGAATCACGGATATATTTTCCGTGATCACAGACTAATTATGTGAAATAACGGCCCCACTGATTTAGTCAGTGTTTGCCCATTGTAAAATCTTTTAAATCCTTGATTTACATTCTGACATGTATCACATTATGACATTTTTACTGCTGGCAGGTGATGTAGCTGCTGCTTGCTGTTTTGGTAGTTGGAGTTAGCTGTAAACAGCTATTTCCCACAATGCAACAAGGTTCAAAGGCAGGAAACTGCCAGGAGTACCATGGTCCTCAGAGTTTCTTGTGGGAGGGGTTTCACAACAAAATCAGCCATACAGAACCCCCTGATTATCCGTTTCAGAAAAGGAATAGATTTCTCATGTAATAGGGGATATCCGCTACTGATTGGGGTGAAGTTCAATTCTTGGTCACGGTTTCTCTTTAAGTGAGGGCAAGTTTAAAGATACTAGATACTGGCACAGAGGGAAAACCGATCTGTATAAAAACAGATCTGTGGCACAGATCCGTTTTTAAAAGGCTCAGTTTTCCATTTGTGGCACTACCTTCCCTGTGCAGTTAATGTCACGCATCTGTCAGTCCGGAAAAATTAAAGCAGATCCAAACTCGCGGTCCGTGCAGCAGATTTGTTTGAACGGACCAATGTTAATGGATCCATTAGTTAACATTGGATCCGTTTACATCTGTTCTTGTCCGTTCCGTTGCGGTCCGCTAAAGCGTCCTGCAAACAGATCACTAAGGGCCTGTTTCCACTACACGCAGATTGAATGCAGAATGGATGCAGAAAAACTGACTCCAATGAAAGCCTATGGGCCTGTTTCCACTAAACGCGATTTTTCTGATGCAGATTTTCCCATAGGCATTCATTGGAGTCAGTTTTTCTGCATCCATTCTGCATTCAATCTGCGTGTAGTGGATAGGCCCTAAGGGTCCTTTTACACTATATCAGTTGTTCTCAGTTGTAACTGAAAGACAACTGAAAATAACTGAAAGACAACTGAAAATAATGTCCATTTTTTCTTATGGCTCAGTTTACACTATACACATTTTAACTGAAAACCTTTTCAAAGTGCACAAGAGGCCTTATTGATTCCATCAAAATGATCCAGTCTGCTGTTATAGCAAACTAGTGACCTAAGCCCGTTTAAAAACGGGCTCTAGGTCTGTCGCCAGGCGCGTGCACCCGCCCACCGCACACATGCACGCCGGCCGTGCACACACACGCCTGCCTGCTCGGCCAGCTGGCCCACCTCCTGGCCCCTGTGTCCTATCCCAACGGCTGTGTCAGTGCAGGACATGCGCAGTAGCGCAAAAGCACTGACACACGAACATGGGATGCAGGGACACTTGTAGATTATTAGGTAGGATAAGAACAGTGTTGGTTTGTTTCTCCAATCCAATAATATACCCCCAGCTCCTCCTGACATAGTCCGATATAGTCCGATAAGGAGCATAATGGCTGCTGCTAGGGTTGCTGTTGGATATAACCAACACGGTGTCATCCCTTTCAGATCAATGTATCGGACTATGTCTGGATGTAGTGCGGCATGGCATCAGGCCCCTCAGGTCAAAGTGTCAGACTAAGTTCAAGACTTTGATCCCTGTAGACACCACACTGTGCCGCCACTAGCGCAAGGAGGTGGTGACCCCACCAACTCTCCCCAGCACAGTTTACTGAAAAAGTATTGTGTGGAAAGCCTGCAAAATGCATTGTCCTACCTTGTTTCTATACAATAAAACTTACAAATGCTCACAAGTTGTATTGGCTAATATTCTTCAGGAAAGATCAGCCAGCTACTGGATCAGGAAAGAAGGACACAAGAGTCTTAATGGAAAAAACGGTGGCGCATTGGCGCCTATGATAAAACCTTTATTAGTGGCAGATAAGAGAAATTTGGGCACATGGCGGCCCCAGGGCCGGGCCGAGGCATAGGCTGGAGAGGCTCCAGCCTCAGGGCGCAGTGTAGGAGGGGGCGCACAATTCATTCAGCTGTCATTCCTAATTGTGTTTGAAGCAGAAAGAAATAAGAAAAGGGGATACATAGCAGTGGCTGCAAGCCAGATAACTAGATATTAAGGTGGTGGGGAGGTTGTGGGTCCTGTGGCAATCAGTGTGTGACAGCTGGGGTGGGAGGGATGGAGGGGCGCACTTTGGTGTCTCAGCCTTGGGTGCTGGAGGACCTTGTCCCAGCTCTGGGTGGCGCCGAAATGTACCCTTTTTGTTGCAAATTGCGGCTTTAACTTTTCCATAAAGAAGCTAATTTTGGGCGCCGGGAGGCACCCAATTAGAGACAATCATTAAACATTTTCGCATCCGCAGGCACCTAATACAATCGCAGGTGCCGGGGATTTGTGGAAATGCAAGTATCTTGGCTTTACCTTGGGGGGGGGGGGAGGGGGGGTTTAAGGGTTAGGAGAGGGGCGAGAGTTAGGTACGGAGGGAGGGGTAGGTTTAGGCACCATGGGGGGTTAGGATTTGGCACCACCAGGGGGATTTTAGAGTTACACACGGGGGGATCTTTGGGTTAGGCACAACCGGGGGGGGGGGGGGCTTAGGGTTAGGCACCACTGGGGGGGGAGAGGTTAGGTTTAGCTATAGTAAAATATTGGTAAATATTACTGATATTTTAATATCACTAATTGCAGTGATATCCTACTAGCAGCAATCCCATTCGCCCTTTTTTCCAGATGCCTTCATTTCATGTATGCACCAGCTACTACCTCTCCTTTTTAATTGATGTTTACTTATATATACACTTTTGGGCACCTCCACCTTCAATATTCCTGGCGGGAATCCTTCCACATGGCCATATTTGATGCATTTTATTACAAACAGGAAAGTGTTAGTAATCCCCTAGAGCGGCAATTCCAAAAACGCTAGGCTAATTGACGTCAATGGAGCGGAGCCTACAGAGTGATTGCAATTTGCCAAAATGGCAAACGTGGAACCTGCAGCTTTTTCAGAGCTCTAAATCATTCTGGAATCACTTTTACCTTTCGGGACCGCCGCATGGTAAGACTATGCCGCACTTGTGGCTATGTACGCCTAATGCAGCATAGTTTTAATGCCGGCGGCTCTTGGGTATGGCACATGATTGCACCTCCTCACCATCACAGAAAAAAAGACAGAGGAGTTCCGTACGTTGGTCAGCAGATGTTTTCATTGGCTCCTGGCGTCCTGATCCTGTAAGCCAATCACAGCGATCAGCAAGTAAAGAATTGAAAAAAAAAGGCTCTGGTACTAAAAGGGACCAGAGCCAACCGTCCACAATGTGTTAAGATGCAAAATGACTCTGAGCTTTTTGAGAGTGATTTCACAATCACAAGTGGGCATCCAGCCTTACTCTTAAGGTACATCAAGTAAAGTATGGGCAGTTTCGACCAAGCGACAAATCTCTCTAATTGAATCTGATCAGAGAGAGATCTGTTGGCTGCCCATACACCGCAGGCCGATTCCAGATCAATTTCAGCAATAAATCTTTTGAGAATTGAACTCATGATGCCGCCTCGCCACCCCTGGCCGCTGTCTCCCCAAATGTTAGGTATCCCTTTGGTGGCTTTGCAGGTAAATACTTTACCTATCTGCTGCCGTGGAATGTCTATTGTACTTCTATATTGGCGCCTTATGTGGCTGCCGGGGAGCATGAGTGACATCACACACACGCCCCATGTGCCATATGCCAGTAGTCATGTGGGACATGAAAGTCAGCGGACACTCGGGGGAGACTCGGGGGACAGTGGACAGGCAAAGTATTTACATGCAGGAGCACTGGGGAGACATCTAACATTTCGGGGACATTGACTGGTGGTTCCATCATGTTCATCGGTCATCACGATATTGCATTCCGTTACCGCTGAACACACAATCAACCACTTCGGCATGAGATTTCCTAGCATGTCTAGTCAATACATTCAACCAATTTTAGCCCACAATTTGGTGAATCGTTGATCGAGCATGTGTGGAAAGAATTTAAGATTTATAATTAACCTTTGTGTATATCCTTTATATTCTCACCTGGCTATAAGGACCACATGCACATAATCAGACCAGTGTGTTAGAGTGACACTTTAAATAATAGGATTATTATTACCTTAAGAGTTATCACAATATCACTGAATATATGTTATATATGTTTTTGAACCATTTACTGTGCACAGTTTCCTATGTCCTTTGCAGTGGAATTCCAGAACAACCTCCCTTCCCCCTCGTGTCATGTTGTACTAGGCACGAAAGAAACAACTCTTTGAGAAGCAGTTTGAACCAGATTCTGAGGGCAGGTCTGACTTTGAAAAACAAAACAAGGAACTGATTTCAGAAGACTTCCTCCAAAGTTGACTTTCACTTTCATGGAGGACAGAGAGGAGTCAAGCGACCCCACCCACAAGGGAGAACTGAACATGCTGGTTGGACTTTTACCAGAAAGAACTGCCTGAAAGGAGGAATATTTTATCATATTAATTAGGGTTTAAAAGGACTTTGCACACCAGGAGAAAGCCACTTTCTACTGCTGTGCAGAGCTGTGTTAGTTGCAGTCTCTACATGCTAGCTGTGAGAAAGTCCTTGGCCAAGTAAATAAAGATTTCTGCGTTTTTGGCACTTAATGGAGATGTCTCATGTGTAAGTTATTTTCCTTTAACACATGCTACCAATTTTCATCCTATTAGATAATAATAATCGAATCGGTTGGTCAATCGGCTGCAAAAGATGTATGGCTACTTAAACTATCTCCCAATTCTGTGACATATTGCACATATTGCACAGGAGTGTGCTCTCAGTCCTTGGATTTTGCAGGTCCTTCCTTCTAATTATTAACAGGTAATTTTCTATATCACAAGAGAGCAATTTTCCCCTAAATACTGCGCTGCAGTTCACAGTGCAGCATTGTGATTGGTCCACAGCTACGCTCATGCACTTATGTGGAATAGAGCACGAGTATGCATGAGCTCTTATTCAGTGATAATTACAGCTCTAGTTCAGGCACATATTTTAGAACTACGTATCATAGAAATGCAAATCATATAACAATGTGTATTTAAAATTATATTGCTAAAGCATTATGGGTTTGCAGTGTAAAAACCTACATTTTCAGCTCCAAGGCTAAAATTTATATGGCAGAACCTAAACTCATTTAAGTGAACGTTCATTTTTATAATTGCCTGCTGCTCTCGCACTGCTCCCCTCCCCTCCGCTCCTAATTCCCTGGAGTCTGTGAGATTACACTTCCTGACACTGACATCATTGAGGGGCATGACAACTGTGATCCCTGCAAATTATACTAACATTACTGATTTTTCTTTAAGCTCTGTTTTTAAGAGGATCCTATAATAAACCCAGGTAATTTGTGTTGCTCTTTCTAAAGTTTCATGCTGTCTGTACATAGATGCAGATTGGCTTCAAGAGACAGCACTGCATACCTGGGTAGAATTTTGAAGGCCACAAAGATTAAGGTCTTGGGCGGCAGGAGAGAATGGGAGGCAGGCAGTTAATAGCTAGATATGCCATCCGCCAGCACACAGACCTTGCCGGTTCACAGTTGCCTTGCCTTCTCTGCACATCACGGCAGGCAGCTATGGATGCAGTGGGTGAGCGGAGCAAAGATGTCTGCAGCAGTGACTCGCCTCGCCAGGCTTTGCTTTGTGGGTGTTGTCTGGCTCCATATACTGGTGAAAGGAAGAGGGGATCTTCTGGCTACCAATACTAAATGGGTGGGACACCTGATTAAATATACTGAGGGGTCATGCGGCTACCTGTACTCATAAGGAAGGGTCATCTGGCTACTTATACTGAAGAGGGGAAGACATCCAGTTACCTATATTGAGGGTGGGAGAGGGGAGGTTAGATACATGGCTCCCTGTACTGGGGAGACTGTCATCTGACTACCTATACTTGGGGATGGAGGGCAGGTGGATTCACAGGGAAACTCATGTCTTGTCTTACCAAAGCAGACAGCATGATTCATCAGAAGGGAGGATGTGAGGGAGGAGTTAGCAGACAGACTGGTCAGAACTGAAGGTCAGCTGATGCTGTTATTGGCTTTCAACAGTTTTCAGCTGGCTGGGTTAAGCCTCATACACAAGTACGAGGACTGAGGCATGTCGCCCGGTGGGGAATGGGACCTGATCTCTTGGGTGGCATTATAGGGCAGAGGCTGAACATATGCATTGCTAGCCTGCTGGCTATTTGTTGCAAAACTCATTTTACACAAGTAGCATCGGTCACGCTAACAACTTGCTCTATGTAGTTGACATAAATAACAGTAAAACTGGTGTGGGCTTCTTGCACATGGCCACTTGACTGATCTTTAGTGAATATGGCCTTGGCCCTCTCTTCAGCGGCGTTGTGTGACTATGGGCTTGATTCACAAAAGGGTGCTAACTCAGTTAGCACGCCTAAAAGCTTTGGACGTGCTAACTATGGTGCTAAGCAGTTAGCATGCCCAAAGCTTTTATTTATCGCGCGCAAAGTTTAGCGATGTGCTTAAAACGTCGCACCGGGTGTGACCAAAAGGTTGCACTGTGCGACATTTGGGGCGCAACAGGTGCAACGGTTTGGTCGCACCAGGTGCGACGTTTCGCGTGCAACGCGTAGCATTAAACTTTGAACGTGCTAACTTATCACGCAAAACTTTGCGCGCCCTAAACGGCTTTGGGGCATGCTAAGGGGCTTTTAGGAGGGCTAACTAAGTTAGCACCCTTTTGTGAATCAAGCCCTATAAGTGTGATCCAGGCTGTTCTGCACTGCACGGACTTTGCAGTGCACGCCTTGTTCAGCAGATTCAGCAGCAGCGAGATACAACGGTATCCTACCCGGGCTTGTAAGTAAAGCTCTTAATGTGCTGGATGTGAACGGGCGGGCCAAAGCACTACTAGGGGTCCTCATGTTCCATAACTAGTACACTGCTGAAGGGTCTAAAGTTGGCCACTTGAAATTATTCAGCTTGCATGGGACTACAAGAACCAGCAGGGATCGACATGGTTTATTTCGGTGTACCTTCATCTTATATAATAGGAAAAGATATGAACTGTATAATAAACCATGTCAATCTCTACAGGTTCTTCTAGTCCCATGCAGGCTGAATAATGTCAACTGCCCAACTTTAAACCATTCAGCATTATACTCCTTATAACTAGTACACTGCTGAAAGGTCTAAAGTAAGCCCATTAACAACCTATAAGTCAGCCCCATGTCACCTCTCAAAAGAAATCTTAATCGATGTATTGCTGATCTTTGGCTGTTTTGACAAATGAGTTTGCAGACCACTACCCTAGAGCAACAGTTCAGGACCAAGTGCTGTACAGACGTGCTGCTGGTCTTCAGGCTAGCAATGTGTTGTGTTGCTATGGAAGGGGGCAGAGGGACGATAGTGAAGCGCACTATGGAGTGAGAGGGAAGTGAACAATAGCTGCGGCCTGTGATCAAATAATATGATTCAGCAGGTCTGAATTTTGCAGACAAAGATTTGTAGACAATCCCTATTCAGTATGCAGCAGTGTCTTGTGTACAACACCCTGCCCCCAGCCTATCCACCCCTCCCCAAGTGCTGTGTACTGTAGTGATACTGGAGAAGTCTGCAGAGTCAGTCCTGCTCCATCAGAGATGGACAGAGTGGGTGTAATTAGAAGCTGTGGCTGGGAGCTCACTCGTCTGTCAGTTTTCTGTGTGCGTTTTTCTGTATGTGTTTTCTGTACACCATGTGTGTCTGTATGCGTGAAAACATGCACATTTATCACAGAAGTTAATGTAATTGATAGAGAAAATGCTCTCAGTCCTTCACTGCTGTCTGTTTTTATCCGCATGGGGAAAGCAAATGTAAGTGTGCACTGTCCAATTGAATAACATTGGTTCTCAGTTTACCTGTGCAGAAGGGAGTTGGGGGTTGGCAGAAGGGGGCTCCATCCAAAGTTTCGCAGGGGGGCCCAGTGATTTCTAGTTACGCCCCTGGGGGGAATAGTATTTTATGCCGCCCGGGGATTTAAGCGGCAGCAGGTTGAGCAGAATGACGTCTAACCCTAAGGTGTAAAGTTAATAATGCACATCTATTGCATTGCTGCTGATGCTGATTAGGACCCGTTTTAAGAGATCTTAAGCAAATTTAAGTATAAATAATTAACACTTGGATGAAACTCGCACTCTCTCCAATATGGCAGTCAGCCAATAAAGATGTAGGAAGAAGGCGGGGCCAAAATGACATGAAGCGGAAAGCCATAAGAAGCAGGTAAGAAAAGGAATTAAATGTAATTGAAGGAATGAAGCGTGCGCTCGCACAACCCCTCTCTTTTCCTATGGAGGAGTTAATGCGCTAGCTTCTCTCGCTCCTGAATTTATACGGTCATAAATGCTGCTTATGGCGCTTTGTTATGAACAGATAACGCGCTTTAATTACCTGCTGCTAATTCTGCATTTTTTTTCCCCCAGCTCTCCTGTAAAAATAAAAAACAAAAAAAACACGCCGCGTATTTTTCAACGCCACATTTAATCCTCCTTCCTGCCGAGCGTCGGGGTAAAATGGCTGCTAGCATAAGCACATTGATACAATATTACGACTGTTATTGCTGCGGAAGGCTTTCCGGGACTGCTACGCGCTCGAGCTGCCGCGTCGGAGGAAGGCGATGATGCTGGCGGATTATAATTAAATTAACTTGTAACCAGCCACCTTAATTATTACACTTATCACTCCCGTTAATAAATTAGCTCATTGTTTAACTTCTTCGCTGCGTTTTGCGGAAGCTGCGATGTTGTATAGGTGGCTATATTTCCTCGCCGGCGGGGGAAAATACGACCACTGCATTGTCGTTATTGGCTCTTGGCAGCTGACCCGTTGATATGTGGCAGTTCTGCTAATCTGTACGTTAATTACGGACTTATTCATGTTGTATAATGTCAGCAAGGAGTCACAGCCATGGCGCTGCTAAGATCTAATTATTCTGGCAATGTTTATTGGAAGTTTATTGCTTATTTCATCCTTTGACATTATAGCTCAGCTCGCGGGAAACAGCGCAGCATCCAGATGTAAGCAGGAGAACGCTAGAGAATATGAGCAACCCGTACAACTTACACTAAATGTTTCCAAAGTTGTCTTTTATTATTATTATTTAGCAGGGGTGTAGCAACAGCCATAGCAACTGTTATGGGGCCCTGGGGCAGAGGGGGCCCAGGTTGTACTTGATGTGTTCACTAATTAACTTTCCTTTATTTACCCACCCTCTGACTGTTTCTCTTTGCCCAAGAACTATACACAGTGTACTGTACATTGCATGGCGATGTAAATTGCCCAATCAACTCATATCTATAGACAATTGAAGGTAAAGAGGCGCCATGGTTGAAATAAAAGCATCTAAAAACAGCTTAAAATCGAGGAAATAATATGAGGTGGCTTACCTCAATAACAAAATCCTTGTGTATGACAAAAGATTTTTATTTAGCACAGGCAACGCGTTTCGCGGGTCCAAGCCCGCTTCATCAGGCCAATAAAAGTACCAAATGAACAAGTCGATATGGCAAAGGGAGCCTCTGAATTCACCACCTTCAATTGTGCATAGCTATACCCCCAAACAATCTGTGTACCTGTGGTCGCCCCACAGTGGACACCTGTCCCTACTTTTTCAAGGAGAGCGACCACATCCAGGTCCCGGCTGGGACTACCCCGAGTGGAGTCGGGTTTATGGTCTCCACCTGCTTCCTACGGTTGGTTGCCCTTGCAACCTCCTTTTGTGAGTAGTAATTTATTGAAATTCCTTTTTTCAATTGCATACTAATATACTACACTATTGCGCTCCCGTATTTGTCTCCTATATTTTTTTCCCTGCAAGGTGCTGAGACACCCCCACTACACTTCATATTTATAGAGTAAGGGCAGGCGGCATTGCTCAAGAGTGCCTAGTTCTGAGGATCCCTTGAAAATTTTGCTATGAGGCTCCATTGTTTCTAGCTACGTCACTGTTGTTTAGTAATTATATAGTGCCAGCATCTTCCGCAGCACTGTACAGAATATATTGTCTTGTCACTTAACTGTCCCTCAGAGGGACTCCCAATCTAATCCCTACCATTGTCATATGTCTGTGTACCGTATTTTTCAGACGCTAAGGCGCTCCTGACCATAAGACGCGCCATGATTTAGAGGACTAAAACCAGAGGAAAAAAATATACTAAACCTGGTGCATCCATGCATCCATGCATCCACAGAGGAGGGCATACGCTAGACTTACTGTTCCACCTCGGAATGGACATTAGTAACATAACAGTAACCCCAGTGGTGTGGTCAGACCATCACATAATACAGTTTACTATTGAACATCACCCTATCAAGCAGCTCCCTAAAGAAACAATCAAAACCCGTCCCCTGAGTAAATTAACACCGGAGAGGATAACTGCCAACCTGGATTTTACAAATCTGCTCCACAGTCAAATGGACCCAAACTCTCTAGTAACCCAGTACAACAACACGATATATGAAACACTTGACAGTATTGCCCCATGGCGCACCAAATCAGCAACCAAAAAGCAGAAAGCTAATTGGTTTGACAAAACCATCATGGATCTAAAAAAGAAAGGGCGCAGACTAGAAAGACAGTGGCGTAAATCAGGGACTGGGGAGCACAAATCTAGCCTAGTTCAACACCTCAGACAATACCAACAAGCAATAACCAAGAAAAAATCAGACTTTATCTCGCACAAAATATCTACAGCCAACAACAGAGCTGCTCAACTCTTCCACACAGTGGAATCACTCTGCAATCCTTCCTGCCTAAAAGCCCCAACCACATACTCCAGGGAAAGGTGTGAAGAATTCTCTGCCTTCTTCACAAACAAGGTGTCTACCATCCGTGCCAGCATTACACCAACAACATCAATTGACCACTGGACGTTGCATATGCCTACTACCGTACCACCATGGCAAGTCTTTGACACTCTGAGTGTAGAAGATTTTGGAATTCTCATTCAAAGTCTCCGCCCCACTACCTGCGACCTGGATCCTGGCCCAACTGGATCCTTAATGCAGTGCCCAGCGCTGTTCAGGCCAGCACTTCACAAAATCACTCAGTGCTCCTTGCAAAGTGGACTTTTCCCAGAAGAACTAAAGAAAGCAATCATAAAACCCCTCCTGAAGAAACCATCACTAGATCCTGATTCTGTAACCAACTACAGACCTGTGGCGAACTTACCATTCCTATCAAAAGTTATCGAGAAAGCAGTCGCCAACCAGCTAGAAGCCAGGCTTACAGATAACAACATCTTTGATACTTTTCAGTCAGGATTCAGGAAAAGGCACAGCACTGAAACAGCATTAGTCCGAGTAATGAATGATCTACTTACTGCAAGGGACAAGGGTGATTGCTCAATTCTGATTCTTCTTGACTTGTCAGCAGCATTTGATACTGTGGACCATGAAATACTAATCCAGCGACTGAAGAATTACTGTGGCCTAAGGGGTACTGTTCTTAGCTGGTTTCAGACCTTCCTATCTGGCAGGACACAGCAAGTATGTCTGGGCACACACTACTCTAATCCAGTGCCACTTGCCTATGGAGTTCCACAGGGTTCTGTACTATCACCATTACTCTTTGCAGTCTACATGCTCCCACTGGGCAAAATAATCCAGAACTATGGTTTAGGATACCATTGTTATGCAGATGACACACAACTGTATCTGTCCTTCAAGCCTGGCACCCAAGACCCATCAGCATCCATAAATGCGTGTCTAGTGGATTTACAAAATTGGATGAACACCAGCTGGCTGAGGCTGAACTCTGACAAAACAGAGGTGTTGGTGGTAGGTGGTCCACACATGATGGATAAAGTTCAAAACGCTCACCACCTCAAACTAGCAATTGGGGGAGATACTGTACAGTATAAAGACTCTGTGCGAAACCTTGGGGTGATCCTGGATGGAAATCTAAAACTCAGACAGCAGGTATTAGCTGTCGTCAAGTCTTCCTTCTTCCATCTTAGAAATATAGCGAAAATAAAACACCTTATCCCAGCTGAAGACCTACCTGCCCTGGTTCATGCATTTGTATCCTCCGGCCTAGACTACTGCAACGCCCTGTTAATCGGATCTACAGATAAGGTTCTGCGCCCCTTACAGCTAGTACAGAATGCTGCAGCCAGACTCCTAGCCAATGCCCCCCGCAGCTCACACATCACCCCAGTACTGCAAACTCTTCACTGGTTGCCAGTAAAATGGAGAATCAATTTTAAGATCTGCCTGCTGACATTCAAGGCTCTACACCACATGGGACCCAAATACATAGCGGATCTATTGGAACTTTATGCCCCTCCACGCACCCTCCGCTCTGCCAACAAGAGGAAGCTGGTTATTCCCAGGATACACTTAACATTTGGTGCTCGGGCCTTTTCCTATGCAGCCCCTACTCTATGGAACTCACTTCCACAATCAGTACGAGAGGCTCCTTCTCTGGACAGCTTTAAAAAAAGGCTAAAAACTCACCTCTTTTCCATAGCCTTTGAGACTGCATAATGCAGGGTCACAGCGCTTTGAGTCCCCAGGGAGAAAAGCGCTATATAAATATTATTGTTATTGTTATCCATGGTGAAGGGGCATCTTGTGGCTTATGCCCCCTTGTACCTCATGTGTCTTCCTGTGTCCCCTTGTGTCCGCCTCTGTTCTCCTTGTGTCCTCTATGCACCTTTGTGCCCCCGCGTCCTCCATTTGTCCCCCTGTGTCCTCCTCTCTATGGGCACAGTACAGTGAGGCCCTGACAGTGCGGTGGGTTGGAGGTTCATATTGGCAGGCATTCACAAGTCAGGAACTCCTTGCATTTGGACTATAAGATGCACTGAATCGCCCCCCCCCCCGCCCCACACATACTTTTGGGGGGAGAAAAGGTGAGTCTTATAGTCCAAAAAATACAGTATGTATTGTGTAGTGCATGGATCATAGAATAGGGCCAATTTAGAGGGAAGCCAGTTCACTTATCTGTATGTTTTTTGGGATGTGAGAGGAAACCAGAGTACCTGGAGGAAACCCACAAAGACACTTGCAAGGCAAGGGTGCTAACCACTACGCCACTGTGCTGCCTCGTCTTTTATTAGGTAGCAGAATATTGCGACCTTCGTCTGGACTATAACTCACTACAGTGAGGATTATTAAACTTAAGAAGACTTTGTTGTAATGCTGTCACATGCTCCCACCTGCAACATAAAACAGTTTTTACTAAATCCAGGAGAGTGTATTTTTTACAAACATTTCCCCTTTACAGGGCCGGATTTCTAGAAAGGCCACAAAGGCGTGGGCCTTGGGTGGCTGGGGGCACCTGAACATAAAAGAGGGGCTGCTACATGTGAAAGAGACGGCAGCAAATGCAAAGGGAAGTAGATGTCCAAGGAATCTGTATATGAAAGAGAGGGGCAGCAATACATGTATGTTACACTTGGAAGATGGGGCTGCACAAGGAATGGGAGGGGCACTGCTGCACTCGAAAGGGAAACCCAACATACTTGACCTAGAGGTGGAAAAAGTATAAATCTGGCCTTGCCCCCTTTTCAAACAGTCTGTACACCTAGTGAAGCTGCATACAGCTTCTCCGCCTTTCCCTATTCCCTCCAGTCTAACAGGTATTAGCATTACAGATAGCTGATCACAGATAGGACATACAGCAGGCATGTCGAACTCCAGTCCTCAAGGGCCGAGGTCCTCACATATTTTTGGCACAGCTCAAATTAATCGATGAAGTGACTCAGAAAAGGTGTGGTTCATAAAGTACAACACATTTCTTCATGTCTCATTCCACCCTAAACACTGGCCTGGATATGGCACTCGAGGACTGGAGTTTGATATTTGTGCAGCCCAAGGAGAGAGATCAGCAGTAAATTCTACTAACATGCACATTTACACCGACTTGAGTCAGAAAGTCAGTCAGTCAAGTCAGTCAAGCCCAGTAGATATTACTTCAATGAATTACTAGTTCATTTAGCTGGCAGATTGTCAATTAACCATCTCCTGTTTTCTCTAGTTTCTACTTCTGGTCTTCCATACTGTGCTCCTGGTTCCCCTTCTACAATAAGTTTTTTGCTCCTCCACACTGTGCAGCTGGGCACCACCTCCTGTCTCTCTGCTGCTGGTCCTCCATACTGGGCTCCTGGTCCCTCTCCTCCATCTCCAATGTGGCTTCTGCTCTTCCACACTGTGCAACCAGCCACCTCCTGCTGTCTCTCTGCTGCTGGCCTTTCATACTGGGCTCCTGCTGGTTCCTCTCCTACAATGTGGCTGCTGGTCCTCCATACTGCTCTCCTGGTTCCTCTGCTACAATGTGCCTTCTGTTCCTCTGCACTGTGCAACCAGCCACCTCCTCCTGTCTCTCTGCTGCTGGCCTTTCATACTGGGCTCCTGCTGGTTCCTCTCCTACAATGTGGCTGCTGGTCCTCCATACTGCTCTCCTGGTTCCTCTGCTACAATGTGGCTTCTGTTCCTCTGCACTGTGCAACCAGCCACCTCCTCCTGTCTCTCTGCTGCTGGCCTTTCATGCTGTGCTCCTGGTTCCCCTCCTACAATGTGGCTTCTGCTCCTCCTACACACTATTCAACCAGCCACCTCCTCCTGTCTCTCTGCTGCTGGTCCTTCATACTGTTCTCCTGGTTCCTCTCCTACCATGTGGCTTCTTCTCCTCCACACTGTTCAACCAGCCACCTCCTCCTGTCTATCTGCTTCAGGTTCTCCATGATGTGCTCCTGGTTCCTCACCTACAATGTGTCTCCAGTTCCTGGTCCTTCACACTGTGCTACAATGTGCCCCCTGTTCACAGTTCCCTAAACAATCGGGGACAGGCAAAAATGGCGCACAGCGCCAATAGTGTCAGAATGGCGCTGCACTTCAAACGATATTTATCGTTTTATATTTTTTTTTTTGCAGGGATCGGGCTGGAGGAGAGGCAGCGGCCGGGCAGTAGGCTGGCAGCGGGGGTCGGGCTGGAGGAGAGGTAGCAGGCTGGCAGCGGGGGTCGGGCTGGAGGAGAGGCAGCGGGCAGTGGGCTGGCAGCGGGGGTCGGGCTGGAGAGGCAGCGGGGTGGAGGGAGTAGGATTAGGTAGCATGTGTATACATTACATTGTCCCGGCCCGGCGTTCGCTCCTCACTTCACAGCTTGCACGAGTCCTGCATCCGGCTTCAGTTTCCGCATGGTGATTGGCTGGAGGCAGGACTCGTGCAAGCTGTGAAGTGAGGAGCGAACGCCGGGCCGGGACAATGTAATGTATACACATGCTACCTAATCCTACTCCCTCCACCCCGCTGCCTCTCCAGCCCGACCTCCGCTGCCAGCCCACTGCCCGCTGCCTCTCCTCCAGCCCGACCCCCGCTGCCAGCCCGCTACCTCTCCTCCAGCCCGACCCCCGCTGCCAGCCTACTGCCCGCTGCCTCTCCTCCAGCCCGACCCCCGCCTCTCCTCCTCCAATTTTTCAATGGCGCACTGTTCTGTTTTATAAAACGCTATTTACCGTTTTAATGTATTTACATTAAAACGGTAAATAGCGTTTTATGATCGGCAGAACGGTGCGCCATTTTTTACTCTGCGCCATTTTTGACTGGATGCAAACAATCATCTTACTTTCAATTGTTAGTATGAAATGAAACTAATGATAAAAAGGACCAGTGTAATTTGAATCATAAATCTACATCTTTTGCTTTTTAATTCTTTGTCACATGCATGACTAGGGGTGTGGCTGGATGTGGCTAGAGTTGTGGCAGGGATGTGTCACCAACTGTCCCTAATTCTGTACTCAAAAAGTTGAGAGGTATGCTTAAAATGTTATGACTGTTACAACTAGAGCATATGGGGACAAGAAGCGCGGTATCTCAGTATGGGGAGTGCCTAGGAATGGGGGACACACGGTGCAAGGGGTCAAGGAAGAGTAGATAAGGGCTGTCGAATTGGCTGTAACTGATGAGCCCCTGGGGCACCGGACCCCATAGTAGTCAATATGGTTGTAATGGTGGTCCCTGAACTGACCCTCAAACTATAGTGTAAAATTTGGGACATAGAATCTTGCAGCAGCCATAGCGCTCCATTACACAGTATACAGTATACAGAACCCGCGGTGGTTTCTAAGAATGATATCCACACACTATGTAGTGTCCCCCCAGGCCCCCCTGCGCTCTGCTATGCCCCATAAATCACAGCCGCGCTGTCGACACGCAGCGTGTCGCAGCGGGCTGTGTTTACCTATGTAGTGTCACTCTCGCCGCACCCCCCGCCTCCTGCATAGACCCGGTCCCCGCCCGCAACCCTTCCCTCCCTGCTGATTGGAGGGAAGGGATGCGGACGGGGACCTGAGCTATGCAGGAGGCGGGGGGGGGGGGGGGGAGGGGCGGCGAGAGTGACACTACATATGTAGACACAGCCCGCTGCTGTGATTTATGGGGGCATAGCAGAGCGCAGGGGGGGCTTGGGGGGACACTACATGGCAACAGAGGCTGGGCTGTATAGGCAGACCCAGCCTCTGTGTGCGGATATCATTATTAGAACCCACCTCGGGTTCTCTTTAACAGGAAAGTGTTAGTAATAAACACCAAGCAGCCAGTAGTTCTCAGATATCTCAAGAAAGGAAAATTCAATATGGATTACAATTATATTATTGATCGGTGGGCAACTTGGGGTTGAATTAACATAAGTATGTTTTAAGTACACTCATCCTTTTATACACTTGACACTGGTTACTGGAAAACTTGTTACATTGTTCAGTTCTAATTCACACAAATCATTATTCAAGAGCTTTTAAAAGCAGGAATAGATACAATGGGCTTGATTCACAAAAGGGTGCTAACTAGTTTGCACGTCCAAAGCTGTTACTGATCGCGTGCAAAGCTTAGCGCTGCGCGGTGCGCACGAAACGTCACACCATCCGCGTGCAAAATAGCCTGATAAGCGTACTTTACACGCGGACGGTGCAACGTTTCGCGCACACCGGTGTGACGTTTTGCGTGCACCACGCAGTGCGCAAACGCACTTTGCACGCACTAAGGGGCTTTTCACTGGCGTGCTAACACTTAGCACCCTTTTGTGAATCAAGCCCAATGTGTTTTCTGAAAACTCTCTTAACCCTTAGTAATTGCACATGTAGGGCTCATACTAAATGGAACTTTTCCTGGATTCCCTGGTTTTTATTTTTATCAATAGGTCTGAAATTCAGAAGTCTAAAGTTTTAGCCAGGTTTAACGTCGCATTGATATGGCTGCTGTTCCTTCAGCTCCCACACAAAGAAATTATGAGTTATGGAACTTTTCCATTACTATGTTCCTACCATGAGCAAGCAAGCAAATTGGGTGCATATTGCCCCGGGAAACTTGGACACCGCTATAGCATGCAATGTAAATTGTACTATGGCGGCACTAACTGAACAATTTGGGCTCTGGAGTTCGGTTATGGGACTATGTAGCTTATCTCAAAATGGAGGTCTGTCAGTGGTGCCAACTCCTGATGTTGGCTGAAGAGCTCTGCTACTGGTGCACAGTTCAGTGGAAGCAGTGTGGGGGTAAGAAACTGGGTGCCTAGTGTGTGGCTGTTATGTAGCTGAGCAGCCTCAGGCATAGTGGTTAACACTCTTGCCTTGCAGCGCTGTGTCTCCCGTTCAAATGCCAGCCAGGGCACTATCTGCACAGAGTTTGTATGTTCTCTCATCTCCCTGCATCTAAGTGAGTTTCCTCTGGGCACTCCGGTTTCCTCTCACATCCCCAAAACATACAGATAAATGAATTAGCTTCCCCCTAAATTGGCCCATGAATATGATACATACACTACATGATACATACAAAGACATACCCGATGGCTATGGTAGGGGTATGATTGTGAGCAGAGCCGGGACAAGGTCCTCCAGCACCCAAGGCTGAGACACCAAAGTGCGCCCCTCCATCCCTGCCACCCCAGCCGTTACACACTGATTGCTATTAGACTAAGAGGTGCCACAGGGTCCACAACCTCCCCAACACCTTAATATCTAGTTATCTGGCTTGCAGTCACTGCCATGTATCCCCTTTTCTTATTTCTTTCTGCTTCAAACACAATTAGAAATGACAGCTGATTGAATTCTGCGCCCCCTCCTACACTGCGCCCTGAGGCTGGAGCCTCTCCAGCCTATGCCTCGGCCCGGCCCTGATTGTGAGCCTTTCTGAGGTACAGTTAAGTGACAAGACAATAAACTCTGCAAAGCGCTGCAGAAAATGTTAGCGCTATATAAATACTAAAAAATAATAATAGCTGAACCCAACATCACATTGACTTAGTGTTAGATGTAGGTAAGAGGTGTTAGGAGTAGGTGGGTGTGTTAGTATTCGGCGTAGATAGTGGAGAGTGAGTGTGAGAGATAGGTTAGAGAAGATGATAGTAGAATATTGGTAACATTACTGATATTCTACTATTGTTATTACCTGATAACTTTTTTACATAGATGCAATTTTATGACCTCTAAATCAGAGTTCCCCAACCCTATCCTTAAAGTGGACCCAAATTAATAATACAAGATTTGAGAAATAAAATCTATTTTCTAAAATATAATAATAAATAGCATCCTTTTTTCGGCTGCATGATGACAAATATTAAATATTTTACATTTATTGGAGGAACTCCTCCCCTTCCTTTCATATTGCCGGGACAGAATCCGGCAGACAGGTGGAGTAGATGGTGTCTGGCAAAGGAGGAATTGCTAATGGCTGCCACCTGTATAACCCTAGCAATGAAAAGAGAAGGGTGAAAAGTATGCACTGAAATGCTCATAGGCTTGAAGGAGTGTTTATTTATATGTGTATGTGTCAGAGTGGTGCAACTAAATATTCTGAATTAAAAAAATGTTTGGTTTGGGTCCGCTTTAAGGCCCACCAACAGTACATGTTTTGCAGTAAACCACAAACATGCACAGGTGAGGTCATTAGTGTCTTGGCAGAGCTGGGTGTCAATGGCAGCAAAACTGAATCCACCGGACAGGTGAGTCTGTGTTTTACTTGCAGTGATCAGCCGAGTGGGAATGGACACTGTGTGTTCCCATAGGCTTCCATTGCATTCAATTTGTGGAATTGGCGCAACAGAAATTATGGTTGTGGAAAAATGCAACAGGTTGGGATTCTGCATTTGCGGTTCAGTCCGTGCGCGTTGCTCTTGCGTGTTGGTTGTCGGTGTAAAAACATCTGACTAATAGCATAGTATGTCTTCATTGTCCAATTTTGCTTTTCTTTTGCATTCCCGTAAACACAGAATTTTTTTTAATTGCAGTGTGAACGCGCCCTTATTCATGCATTTGTAAATACTGTAGCTGCATAGAGTAGAGAGCATTGCAACTCTCCTGGCGTCAGGGCCGGAGCTACCATAGGAAAAAATAGGCAGTTGCCCCAGGGCCCCAGAGCCTGTAGGGGCCCCCAAGTTGTCCCTCCCCATCTGAACTGTTGCTCCCCAGGGATACTGCAGAGTCTGTTAAGTTGGGGGATGATTGGGGGAATGTCAGCAGCCAGCTCAGGGGCCCAGGAGGGAAATTTGGCTGCAACAAAGGGCCTCTGATGACGCTTTTTGGTCAGGGTGGTGTCTGTTGGGGAGCCCCCAGGCTAATCTTGCCCTAGGGCCCCATTGTTACTTGAACCGGCCCTGCCTGGCGTAATCAGCAAACAGTGACATGCTCATTAGGCATTTTGCTGTTAGGAATTATTATTGTTCACTGTATTTATAAAGCGCCGACATATTACGCAGCGCTGGTCAATAAGAATACACACGGATACAAGGATGACAGACATAACAAGGGTATACAACACTAGTGACTTAGCCCGCTCACGCGCCCGCTGCGCGCACACCCATCCACCCAGCCGGCCGCTCCCTGGCTGTCCTGCTCCGTCCAAAGGGTGTCCCTGCGGCACATGCGCAGTAGCGCAAACGCAGGGACACGCACACACACGGACACACACGGACACAGAGACAAAGGGGTTTTATTATGTAGGAAAGAACAAAGTTATACAAGGCAAATGGTACAAGATACATGCTCATGTGATTTTGGGCTGGTTAGGTAGGCCCGGTAATACAAGTACAGGCTGTCCTAGGAAAGGAGCACACGATCATGTAGAATACACTAGGGAAGGGAGGACCATGCCAGAGGCTTGCAATCTAAGGGAACCGGATCCCTGTGGTGTAAAAAAGACAAAAGCAATAAAACAGCTATAAAATCTACAACTGTAGAAACATTTGAAAAAGCACTTACCATTTTTACCCTAAAATGTGGCATCCCTGAATGGCAGAAGAATCTTGCCCTTTTCCGAGTTGTGTGTATGAAATAGGGGTGCCAGTTTTCATTAATAAAGTAATTGTTAATATCTACCCATATTCTTTGTTTTTAAACTGTAAATTATCATAAAATAGCTACTGTATATATTTTATATATAAAATATCAATATATATTCTAACCTTAAAATCCCCATTCTAACCTTAAAAACCCCATGCCTTACCCTAAAACCCTGCTTGTTGATGCCTAACCCTAAAAAAAAAACCCTTTTTGATGCCTAATCCTCCTGAAACCCACTTCCTAACACCTAACCCTATAATATTGAAAACGATAAATTTCAAAACGATAACTTTCAAAAAATGGTTGCTTTATAAATACTAAGCAATACAAATGTCAAAAACTATAACGTTATTATTTTCAAGACAAGTTTTCATGCATCCAAATCCAATACATCCAATTTTCTGCTTTGGGTGTTTTTATAGCTGATATTTGCATTAGTGCCTATGGGACGCCCAAATCGTCCATTAGCCATGGGGTGCCCAAATTTCGTGCTCTGTCTGAGTTGCCTGTGTAGCCTGAGTCTCAGTGGCTGCCTAAGGCCGCCGAGGCGCTTAGAGAATTCCTAAGATATCTGGGGGATGCTATCTCGGCGGTAATAGAAAACGTGTCATATAAAAGACGGACAAGCCGAGCCTGGCCCCCGTGACTCAGACTTTCATTGTGACAAGGCCTACAGCATAATCTGTATGTTTGATATGATAAGCAAAATTACATTTGCAGATTTCGGCGGTTAGCGAGCATACCATGAGCAAATCATTCCTTCACAGCTCATCACCTCCGCGATGTAAATGATAAGACTGACCTGTAGCGTTATTGATTTTGTAGTATTAAAATGACAGCCTATTTCGCAGAGCCGAATAACGAGGACACAATTATAGAGAAGAAAAAAGAGGCACAACACTTTAATCACCGCAGAGAAATTTGTATCTGTTCCCGACTGTAAAGGGAAAGGGCTGCAGAGAGGGGCTTGTGGCCCTTACTCCTCCTCTAGGCCTCTTCCACTGTAATGTAATGTAACTTGATTTACAAAGGTTGTAGAGAATTGGAGAACATAAGTGATCCAGAAAACTTGAGCTGGAGTATTTAAAAATTGGCATTAGGGTCCTAAGAGAGAGCAAGGTGAAATGGGGCCCTAGGCAACGTAGCTCTTCTCCTTGATTTTCTTCTAACCTAAGGTGTTGGCAGGAGCTTGCAAGGAATGATAGCGAGGCCTTTGGGCACCTGACAGGCCCTATGTATCTGGCTTGGCTGCCTCTAGGTCATCTGGCTCTTGCCACTGCTGATGAAAGGCAAATAAATTAGCCTACTGCATGCCTGGGAAGCAATATAGCCCCTAACACATAATTTTTATTGTGAATAAAAACAAACAAACATATATATAAATAGTACTACAACAACGTGTATCAGTGGTCCATATCCATTTACGCTCCTATCAAGCATACTGATAGCCTGCTGTGAAGGATTGGGGGAGGGGACTGACCGATCCCTTCCCACCTCTCACTCTACTATAGCTGGACTGCTTGTCGCAAACCCCGGGTGGCATTGTAGCTATCCCCCCAAACACTGGATCTGGGAGCAATTGTGTATTTGCCTATCTAAGGAGTAGGGATGTATCGACCGGTCATAAGTTATGCAATGAGGCTACTGTATGCTGTCAGTTTCTACCGGCGGCCAACTAAGTAGAAATACTCCAATAGATGAGAGACTATAAGGACATGGAGTGTCCAATATATACAGTGCAAAAACAGAACCCTCTCAACATGTTTCACCCATACGGGCTTCGTCAGGACTCAGGAGTATACATAGACAATGCAACAAAGTGTAACGATATAAACAAAAGCCCTCCACCACATCATAAACACAAAGTCTCCCCCAGCATCATGCTCAAGTCAGAGCTGAATAGTTAATATTATAATTTACCCCTGTTTTATTTGCACAGAGAAGAGAAGGAAATCTAAATACATTCAAGGGGGCCTCCAGATGCAATTGTTGGTGGAAAGAAAGGCCTCTGTGTCCCTTATTGTTGAGGGACTCCTATCGAAAAGGGATTATCATTCTCTCTGTAAAATATCCTCATAACAATGAATTAACATAGTAACAATGTGATCCTGTCTGTACACGGAATTACATCCAGAGACTGGGGGGTTACAGGCAGCACCGCATGCATTTCATCCCTTTCCTGGCAGCATGCGTGTTCTCCCGATTATGTTCTCTGCTGCATGTCTAAGACCACCTTAGCCATCATCCTTCATCCTCTTCTCCACAATCCTGCCAAGTCTAATTAAATTCTTCTAATTACATCTGTGAGAGAGGACGGGAAATTAATGGCTTCATTTTCTGCTGTTTGTTACCCTCATTCTAAAGAACGCTGAAGATCACTATCTGAGAAATCACCCAAACAGGGGGAGATTCCCATTTTAATGACAAGTAGGCAGCTAGGATTTTTTTTCTTTTTTAACACGCTGATACGTTTGTTTTCCTGCATTGTTGCCAAGCCCTGCTTCCTCAAGAAAACCATCAAGCATGACTACCTGCTTCACACGGCCTGTTAAAGAGTACATTTAAAAACCTTTAATGCAAAGCACTTTTGTAGTGCTACAAGGATCGGTGGGCGTCAGCGGTAGTAATTCACCTATTCATCTGCTTGCCTGTAAATCATTCCTATTCCCCCCCCCCAATCGGTAAAACCACCATGACACTTCTTTTCTTAAGTGTCTCCTTGGCCCACTCTCAGCTCTGCAGCCATTGCCTAATAGGCTGATGATGAGCTGGGGGCAAGCTGCGTCAATGCAAGTGGGGGGGGGGGGGGGGGGGGCAGTGGCCTAGAGGTTCAGAAAAAATGGATATGGTGGTCTTGCCAATGGGGGGGAGGGAGGGGGGTCCGGGGGCAGGGTTTCAAAATAGGAGTTATCTACTGGCAAGTGGGAGAATTATTGCTTCTGACACCCTTTACAATAAGGGCTCTTTAGGAAAATGTTTATAAAAACGTGGAATGGTTAGATTAGAAGTAATCTACAGGCATCAGAAAACGCGTCTATCAAAAAAGGGCGCGTGGAAAAAAGGGCGCGGATGTATGTAGCCGAAATTGTACGTTTGAATGCAAAACCATATTTTCGTTTAATATGTTATAAACGATAATTTAGTGCTAAATAGGTGAAATAAACGGAAATGAAATGGCAAAATACCGTCTATAACAGTAAACGAATTCTGAAATAAAACGTCAAATAGCGTCTATAGAAAAAAACGCTATTTACACGTGTATTAAGCATAGTATTAGAATGGTAGGTTTTACAGGTATTTTACTACAATTATACCTAACTTTAGGGTCACAGATATATCTCCTTATCCCTATCCCTCTCACCTAGACCCCCCTTTTGTGTAAATACACATAATTTAATAAATTGTATATATGACATATATTGTACTATAACTATACCTAACCTTACTCTCACAGAGAGCCCTCCCTGTACCTATCCCTAACCCCTAGACCCCCCTGGTGGTGCCTAAACCTAAGACTCCCCTGGTGGTGCCTAAAACTAACCACCCCCCTGGTGGTGCCTAAACCTAACCACCCCCCTGGTGGTGTATATTGCACTGTAAGTATACCTAACCCTCCCTGTACCTATCCCTAACCCCTAGACCCCCCTGTTGGTGCCTAAACCTAAGACCCCCCTGGTGGTGCCTAAACCTAAGACCCCCCTGTTGGTGCCTAAACCTAAGACCCCCTGTTGGTGCCTAAACCTAAGACCCCCCTGGTGGTGCCTAAACCTAAGACCCCCCTTGTGGTGCCTAAACCTAACCACCCCCCTGGTGGTGTATATTGCACTGTAAGTATACCTAACCCTCCCTGTACCTATCCCTAACCCCTAGACCCCCCTGTTGGTGCCTAAACCTAAGACTCCCCTGGTGGTGCCTAAACCTAAGACCCCCCTGTTGGTGCCTAAACCTAAGACCCCCCTGTTGGTGCCTAAACCGAAGACCCCCCTGTTGGTGCCTAAACCTAAGACCCCCCTGTTGGTGCCTAAACCTAAGACCCCCCTGGTGGTGCCTAAACCTAAGACCCCCCTGTTGGTGCCTAAACCTAAGACCTCCCTGGTGGTGCCTAAACCTAAGACCCCCCTGTTGGTGTCTAAACCTAAGACCCCCCTGGTTATGCCTAAACCTAAGACTAGTGTTGGGCGAACACCTGGATGTTCGGGTTCGGGCCGAACAGGCCGAACATGGGCCAGATGTTCGGCATGTTCGGCCCGAACGCCGAACTCAATGGAAGTCAATGGGACCCCCGAACATGGGGGCCCTATGGGGTCGCAGGCATAAGGGGGGAGCATGCCCCGGTCGCGGGGGGGGTCAGAAATTCCCCCACCCCCTCCGCTAGCGCTCCCCCCTCTGCCCGCTTCCCCATAAAAAAAGTTATAGTACCTGGTGCCTGGTGGCTGGCAGTGGAGTGAGGAGGAGGAGGAGGAGTCCGAGTAGCAGAGTGGCGTTGAGGCCGGGCAGCGGGCGGTTCAGCGCTAGTACCCTTGTGGTACTTCCGCCCTTTCTCTGACCTCACGTCCTCTGCATACGAGGGTACGCATCACGCGTACCCTCGTATGCGTCATCACGCAGAGGACGTGAGGTCAGAGAAAGGGCGGAAGTACCACAAGGTACTAGCGCTGAACCGCCCGAACCGCCCACTGCCCGGCCTCAACGCCACTCTGCTACTCGGACTCCTTCTCCTCCTCCTCCTCACTCCACTGCCAGCCACCAGGCACCAGGTACTATAACTTTTTTTATGGGGAAGCGGGCAGAGGGGGGAGCGCTAGCGGAGGGGGTGGGGGGAATTTCCGACCCCCCCCGCGACCGGGGCATGCTCCCCCCTTATGCCTGCGACCCCATAGGGGGGCAGTATTCGGCCGAACAGGGCCCTGTTCGGCCGAACAGGGGCCCTGTTCGGCTATGTTCGGCCATGCATTCAACAGTTCGGGCGAACCCCGAACAGTTTGGCCGAACACCACCAGGTGTTCGGCCGAACTCGAACATCACCCGAACAGGGTGATGTTCTGCAGAACCCGAACAGTGGCGAACACTGTTCGCCCAACACTACCTAAGACCCCCCTGGTGGTGCCTAAAACTAACCACCCCCCTGTTGGTGTGTATATTGCACTGTAACTATACCTAACCCTCCCTGTACCTATCCCTAACCCCTAGACCCCCTAGTAATGCCTAAACCTAACCATCCCCACTGCACAAACACGCTAAACACATATAAACAATAATATATTTAATCCTTAAAATACTTCACTCCAAATAACATGAATAAAATAATTTATATATTTGTCATAGAATAGGTAGCCTTAAAATCACTTATGCATTAGAAATCTTAAAATAACAGTAATATTTAAAGCAATATTTTAGTAACTATAATCAACGCATTATAAATGTAAAAACAAAGTCAATACCAAAAGCGATGTATTTCTAATACAATCAGGTTAAGAAACGTTATTTAAGCATTATACATATGAAAACGAATTTTAAATGCAAAAAGAAGTGTAAACGAAATTTTAGTTGTAATAGGTTTGTAAGCGTAATTTTAAAACAAAAAAAAACTAGTTAAAACTCATATAAGCGAAATTTACAAACGAAAAAATAAGTATAATACAAAGTCAAAACGAACTTGTAAACGATATTTGTTATAAACTTTATCCTGTAAACGGAGCCTTTTGTTAACACGATCCATGTAAAACGCTATTTCTCGAGCGCCCTTTTTTCCTGTCGGGCGCCGAATAGCCGATATTTTGCATTGCAGTCTATGGCGGCGCCCTTTTTGTCCACTATCCCTGTGCGCCCTTTTTTGCTAGCCCGTCAGAAAACATTTATTGGTAAAGCCTTGTAAACACACAGTAAGTGGCTCTTTGCTGAGGTGAATGCTTAAGCCGTCACTGCTGAGAATCTACTTTGTGTACGACCGCTATTGACCCCCTTATGACGTTTTTGCAAGAGATCTGGACTGTTGTATCATCTTGTCTCAGTGCTGGCCAAGTCCACTGTTCCCCCTCCTTTCCTCTCCCCCTCTGTGACCTTCAATTTTGCACTGTGCATTGTACTCCTTACTGTTGTAGCACTGTACAGCACTAGGCCCTGAACTGTCAACAACTATCGAGTCCCGATCACTTCAGACAACAGTACTTGTGAGTATATAACACCATTATAACATCTTTAGAACAGTCTCCTTTAGCAACTGCAAATTCCATGTCTCCCTCCCAACGGATGATGATGGGAAGCCTCTCGAGGACTCAGGGCCCGTTTCCACTATCGCGAATCTGCATGCGTTTCCTGCATGCAGATTCGCACAGCCAATACAAGTGGATGTGCCTGTTTCCACTTGTCAGTTTTCCTGAGCGTTTTTCTGTGCAGTATTTTTCTGCACGGCAGAGCTCTCAGAATTCGCCTGCGTGTGGAATGCATGCGAATCGCCGCTAATGTATTTAATAGGGAAATCGCCTGCGGCTTTGGCATGCGAATTTTCATGCAAATTCGCATGGAAATCAATGGAAAAACACACCGGCACTGCCATGGTTAAATTCGCATATAGCGTCATCCATGCGAATTTTCATGCGAATTCGCACGAAAATTCGCATACAGCTGCATGAGAAATTCGCATCCGCATGCGAATTTTAACAGCGGCGATTCGCACCGCACAAGTGGAAACGGGCCCTCAGAGGTTTCCTCATCCTGAGGTGTTTAAACGTGTGCCATACAAACCTTACAGGTTTGCTTTAAAGCAAATTTCATAACTCATTATGCAGTTTGTGTAAGTCACGTTCAGGGATGCTCTCACGAGTAATAACGAATGTGTAGCCTCACTTCAGGCACTTCCTCCTTCAAGACGCGTGCAAGCTATTTGAAGCGCAGGGAGGATGCGGAATTATAGGTAACTAACCCTTTATGTCCCCGTTGCACATCTGAGCTAATTAATGCACATTGAAATCTCAAATTCGAGTGTTTACACACTCGGTATTACTCATGAGAGTATCCCTACTCACGTTATACATGCAACGGCTTTATTGATTGTGTAACTGGCAAAGTCGGTGCTGCATGTATTGCGCAAGCTATATATATTACATGTTATGTAATTTCCGTAAAACCCGATACACTTTATGTGCTCTGCCTGTCATCTAAAATGTACCATACAACACATATACTCCATTACATCTGATTGCCAGGTAAAAAAGGTAAGTATTTACATTTCAGATTGGTCTATTGCATGGGGAGGGAGGCATAAGGCAAGTGGTTTTCCCTTTAAGTTATATTTTCTTGTTTTTCACAGTCATCTTTTCTTTTAGTTATTTTTTTACTGACGCAGATGAAAGGGCAGCATGCTGGAGAAACCTGTCACTCCCGGTCCTAATAGGGTTTACAAAGCGCAGACAGCTGACAAGGCATGGGAAAATCCGGATTAATAGCACTGGATAAAATAGATTGGCAGTCTAAAAATAATTACATTTCTTAAAGTAGCACTCTAGGTATAAAATAACATTAACATATACGCAGAAAACACTACATTTACTTCCTCAGAAAGGATTTGTTTTTCTTTATGCCTTCTTGGCCAGCTTGGCTATGTGAGTGTCTGTTGAGTCTCTCTCCAGGGGTCTCTTGTCATCTGATTCCAGTGACAGGGGCTATGATAAAGGTAAGAGCACTGTGTTTTTATTAATAAAAGCCACACCCCTCACTTCCCAGAGTACCTGTTACAGAGAGGGTGCAGGGCATGGAAGCCATATTGGACAAAGTGGCTTAAGCACCTTTACCACTTCCACAGTGGCAAAACAACACATACACAGTGAAGGAGAGGACGAAGAACCATTTTGGGCCTCTCTCAGAAGGAGAGTAATAGCAAATTACAACATCGAAGAATAACCTAGTACAATCTAGAGATGCCTTCAGAATTTCACATGTAAATGCTAGTGCTAGACTGCTAGACTGAAACCAGGGCCAGTTCTGAAGCAATGCATTGTGATGACACCTCCTACCCTGACGTGTGTGTGCAAAGCCTGTACTGGAGAGGAGAGACACATCGGAAATGCATTGCAGGTACTGACACTATGCTAACCTCCCTCTGCTTCCTCCAAGACAGCATCTTCTCCCTGCTGGCCTGCAGCATCTGATCCCCAGTATGTGCTGCACTGGCACAGCATCACTCACCCACTCTCAGCAGATAAGTTGTGGGATTACCAGCCACATGTGAAGTCCTGCTTCCTCTCTGACTATAGTGGCGCCTCATGTGACCCGACAGCATGTAACAGGTCACATGAGGCACCGCTGTAGCCATGGATAGAGGATGCTGGATGGCTGGATGGAGATCCCATCTCTGCAATGCTGACAACTGGTGAGTGAAGAGGTGTCATACATTTAGGGAGGGGGAGACAGGGAGAACAAGGAGAGGGGCATTTGGGGAAGGGAGCTGCCTCTTGCCATCCTCTAAGACCTCTTTCACACCAAGATGTTGCGTTTTAGGGGACGTTAAGGTCACATAACGTGCCCCTATCGCAACGCATGGTGGTGTTGAAGTTGGACGTCAGATTGAGCTGCGTTATGAGGCTCTTGGTGCTATCCTGGGAAGTCTGGATCTTTTCAATGATTCGGATGATTTGAATCGGATCATTGAAAAGATCCAGATCTTTTAACCGAATCTTTGAATCATTTTACTAGGGAAGCAGGAAGCAGGGGTGCAGCAGAGTGAGAGGTGCGAGAGAATGAGGGCACATTGAGGGTGCTAACGGGGAAGGGAGAGATGCAGCAGGAAGATTTTGCTTGTGCACAGAAGCTGCAGTTCCTGTTTCTTCCAGACATCCGCTGTGAACCGAATCCTTCATTGTGATGATCCGGATGATTCGACTCACAAAAAAGATCCAAAGATCTGTAACAATCGGTGAAGCACAGAGAGGATCTGATTACCGGTGATCTGCAGTATCACTGGGAATACAGATGTATACCAGATTATAAGTGATCTGCAGTATCACCGATAATCCGATATACCAGCTAACCTCTGTTCACCTGAGTGTAGTGTTTTGGTGTAACAGTAACCCTTTGTGGACAAAGCCTCAGCGCAGTCAGGAGGACTGCACGGATTCCTTCCGCAGACCTGAACTCTCCAAGACGGGAGGAGTCAGGCTGACAGTACGAAGGATAGTCTGAAAGTAACCCTCTGGAGGAAGTGTCACTAACAGAACGGGGAACCGCCTCTAACAGTAAGGTCGGTTCTCGAGGTCGGACAAGCCAGGTCGTACACACACGGACAGACAAAGTACAAGATCAGGAGGCAAAGGCGGAGTCTAAATACAGGCAGGGTTCGGCAACAGAGTATCAGATATATCGAGGCACAAGATCAGAGTTCAAGAGGATAGTCAGGCAGGCAAAGGGTCATAACAGATAAACACAATCAAACTAGTACTTTAAGCTATCAACAGAATCTAGCTAAGTGTAGGATTACAGCTCCAGCTGGTCCCGGCACACTTGCGGATCTGACTACGGATCTGGGTGCTCCCACGTATGTGATCGCAACGCCAGACACCAGAGAAATGACCAACTAGCAGTATATATACACAGGCACCTTCTCCAGCACCTCCCTAAGTGCTGGGCCAATGAGGAGTGGAGCCAGAGTCAGCTGACCAGCCTGGTCAGCTGACTCACTTCTGGCTGTGATATCTTCCCTGCCTGAGTGTGCGCGCGCGCGCGTCACTCTAAACCTGAAGGGACTATATGTCCCAGCCACACCAGCACCGCTCTGCGGTGCCTCCGACCAGGGGCCATGCTCGCCAACCGCCGCATCTGATGCGGCGGTTTCTCTGCGCTCTGCCATGCTCTGCACGGGGACAGCCGCCTCAGCCGAAGTGGAGGCGGCTGCCTCCCCGTGCTCCGTCACACTGCGCGCAGAAAGAGCCGCCTCCTGACTCGCGGCGGCGGCTCTTCCGCGCTTCCTGACAAGATCCAAATTGTTCATGATCTGGACAACACTACAGTGCAGTGAATATTAATTAGCCATGTGGCTAGGAACAATAGCGACTCTCCCCTTACTGAGCATGTGCACACAGTCTAACACAGCTAAAACCACCTATAACACACAGCATGCTGCACTTTCTTTGAACGTCCAGTGTTACACTGTAACGCAACGTGACCACTGTGAACAGCCCATTGATTTTTCATTACTGTGAGTTGGGCTGCGTTACAGGCTGCTCTAACGTGCGCCTGTAACGTCCCACTGTGAAAGCAGCCTAAATGTTCCTGCCCTGAAGCACGTGTTTCAGGGTGTTTCATGGAAGAACTGTCCCTGACTGAAATTCAGCCAATGTGGCGGTTCAGGGCCATCTCAATCAAGAATCTAGTTTGCGTACAAGTGTCCCATGAGGTTGCTATGCGATCCACCATGCGGCATGTCTAAGCGACACCGACAAATAAGTGCTTTTCCATTGCTCCTTATCCCAACGGTGGAAGCTATCATGCTCCATGCTGTTGTCCCTAGGGATGCTCATTCGGATTCCGCGGAAATGCAATTTCCGAAATTCCGATCGGAAATTGCATTTCCGCATCGGAATACGGAAATCGGTAATGCAAATGCATTAGGCGGATTTCCGCCGGAAATCACGGAAATTCCGCCCGACTTTAACATCAATTTTCTCAAAAACTATAAGGTCGTTTTGAAAACTTTTTTTTGCATCTTGTTCAGGAGATTCTGTTTAATAAACCCTAAAAATTTGGTGCTTCTAGGACTTACGGGGGCTTTGCTATTAACCGCTAAAGTCGGCAGATTTTTACTGTAATGTAAAACGCAGAAAATATGCATCTGCCTATTTTCTGCATTTACATTACAGTAAAAATCAGCCGACTTTAGCAGTTAATAGCAAAGCCCCCGTAAGTCCTAGAAACACCAAATTTTCAGGGGTTGTTAAACAGAATCTCCTGAACAAAATGCAAAAAAAAGTTTTCAAAAAGACCTTATAGTTTTTGAGAAAATCGATGTTAAAGTCGGGCGGAATTTCCGCGATTTCCGGCGGAAATTCCGCATCGGAATGCGGAAATTGGTAGCGGAAAGCGGAATCGGATTTGGCAATGGCGGAATGCGGATTTACCACGGAATCGGAAATTGGCATTTCCGACCATCCCTATGTCCCTCCTCCCACCTCCAAAGAAACAGTACATGCCACTCAGCTACACCAGAGCGATAAATCTGTATAGCACTTTTTGCCTGCAATGTCCCACTAAGGATTGAGCACCATCAATATGAGCCACTCTGAAAATATGTATGTTCCTTATTTCCACTTTCATTTAAAAAACAAATGATGTTATCGTACAGTGTTCCAGTGTTTCACAAGCCTTTTCAACTAAATGCTATTAAAAATAATCTGCAACTAGTTACATGGTTACATAGTTATTTTGGTTGAAAAAAGATATACGTCCATCGAGTTCAACCAGAGAACAAAGTACAACACCAGCCTGCTCCCTCACATATCTCTGTTGATCCAGAGAAAGGTAAAAAAACCCTACAAGGCATGGTCCAATTAGCCCCAAAAGGGAAAGAAAAATCCTTCCCAACTCCAGATGGCAATCAGATAAAATCCCTGGATCAACACCACCAGGCATTATCTAGTAATTATAGCTATGGATGTCTTTCAACGCAAGGAAAGCATCTATGCGCCCCTTAAATGCAAATAAAGAATTTGCTTTAACTTCTTTCTGTGTCAAAACACTCCACATCTTAACCAGTGTTACTGTAAAGAACCCTTTCCTAAATAAAAGGCTAAAACTTCTTTTCTCCATGTGCAGATCATGTCTCCTTGTCCTTTGTAAAAGCCTAGGGACAAAAAGCTCATCTACCAAGCTTTTATATTGTCCTATGATGTATTAATTTATGTTAATTAAATCTCCTCTAAGGCGTCTTTTCAGTTTATATAACCTTTCCTGGTAAGTGAGACCTTACATTTCTCTAATCAATTTTTTGCTTGTCTCTTCACCTGCTGTTAAACTGCAATATCTTTCCTGTAATGTGGTGCCTGAAACTGAATTCCATATTCCAGATGTGGCCTTACTAGAGAGTTAAACAGGGGCAACATGATGCTAGCATTCCCATTTTTTCCCCTTTTAATGCATCACAAAATTTTATTTGCTTTAGCTGCAGCAGCTTAGAATTGAATATGATTATTAAACTTGTTGTCAATGAGTACACCTAAGTCCTTCTCCAAAGTTTGATGTCCCCGTCTGTATCTCATTTATTTTGTATGGTGCTAGACCAATGGTATGACCAAAATGCACGACTTTACATTTTTCAACATTGAATTTCATCTCCCATTTATGTGCCCATATAGCCATACTATCTAGATCTTTTTGCAATATGTCACTGTCCTCCTGAGAGTTGATGATTCTGCACAGTTTTGTATCATCTACAAAAATAGCAACATTGCTTTCTACTTCATCTACTAGGTCATTAATGAATACATTGTAGAGCACTGGACACAGTATTGACCCCTGTGGGACACCACTGCTAACAGTCACCCATTTTGAGTATGATCCATTGACCACAACTCTTTGTTTTCTGTCCATTAGCCAGTTCCCTATTCATGCACACAGACTCTTCTCCAGTCCTTGCATCCTCAACTTTTGCACCAGACTATGAGCGAGAAAGAGTGGTCCGCAACAAGGTCTCTCCACAGAAATCAATGGTTTATTTAGGACGTATCCTCACAGCAAAAAGAAGGGTACAAAGGCTGTTGCAGGGAACAGTATCGAAGGCCTTGACAAAGTCCAAGTATAGCACATCTACAGCATTCCCAATATCCACTACAGCTGATACCTTTTCAACTTGGTTCATGGTGGTCACACGTATAGCTTTTATTTATTTGTAGATTGCACCAATAAAAAGTTTATGGAATTTTAAGGTGGTGCTGGTTCTGTTGGTGTATTCTACTGGAAGGAACTCTGAGGTAAGTTGAGGTTGAACCAAGATATCCTATAACATGATTCATGAAGGATCTGTCAACACTGCGGTAATTAAAAACCATCTTAGTGTGTCAGTCTTCAGCCTACAATGAATTTACAATACTGGTAGTAAGGTGAACCTACATTTCCTTGCAACCATGGTCATAGTATTCTGGAGCACAGACAGCACACACATCCCAGCTCTCTGCATGAGTAATTCTCTGCTCCTGAATATTTTCTTTGCATGCCTGAACCAGCTGAGTGGTTGGCAGCACACAGCAAGCTACCGGTTTCCATCTGGAACACTTTGGAGCGGTGGTATTTTACATTCACATTGAAAACAAGGCAAACAAGCCAAAGTAATGGTCAACACTAAGGAATATATATGTCTTCAACAAAAATGCAATAAAAGAATGGTATATTGTTTTGTGAAAATAAATCACAAGTGCATAATCACATTCTCTTTTTAAACTGTAATTTTACAGTTCTATGTTATATTATGCCTTTGAATATGTTGATAATACTTTGATACTGATCACATGGAACAGGTTGCTTTTTCCAATTTTCTAAGTGCACTGCTAACTGTCCAACTCTTTCACATTGTGTCATTTACTAATGCCAGTAGTTTCATTTGGTTAGTGTGGAAAGGAGTTGCTTTGTTCATTTGTAATGTTACCCATTGGAGAAATCTTCCTTTACCTTTTGCACTGAAGAGAAAAAAAATTGCCCTCTTTGCCTACTGGAGATATTTATTTATTTTCTGCTACCACAGGAAAACAAGGAATCTACCCCCAGAGGGAGTCACAGGCAGCCAAAGAAGGTCCTTACCCATTTCCATGTAGTTCAAAACTGAAACCTCACTCGCTGTAGAGGAGGGCTCTGAAACTAGGGGAATGAGATGTTCGGGGAAAAATCCTTCACAGAAAAACACAAGGACACTGGAAATGGTGTATACTCACAAGGATGGATTGCTGAAAAGGCAACCACTTTAGTAGCATGTGGAGAAAGCGTATCTCCACTCGAGGACTCAATGCTGGACTATGAATGGCCACTCTCTGAATGTTGGAAAAATGGTCACCTGGTGACCCAAAAGGACTGGTGGCCACCCTCCGCAAGATGCTGATGTAACCTCTCCCTTTAGATTGTAAGCCTTTGGGCAGGGTCCTCCTCCTTTTGTGTTCAACCTGATCATGCACCTCCATTACTGTGAACCCATGCTATGCATCTGAGTGAACCTAACTTGCCTAATCTCCATGTTCCATCCAGTGACTGACTAAGCATTACCTTGTACTCATACTGTGCTGTATGAACTGGTCTTTCTTGTATTCATGTATTGTCATTTTGCTGTATGTCACCCCTAAATATTGTCTGTAACCTAAACTAATGTCCAGCGCTGCGTAATATGTTGGCGCTTTATAAATACAATAAATAAATAAATACATAACACAGGAAAAGAAGCACTCAAGTGTGATGAAACAATAAAAGAAAAAAATAAGAGGTGGCTTACCTCAATAGCGGACACAACATTTTGGAAAAATAAAGCTTTATTTGCATTGTGGTAACTCATGTTGTGTGCAGAGACCTCACTTCTATCCTCAGGCCTCTGGGTAAATAGCAGTCCAAATCCAACACATTATGTATGTTATGTCATTGTTGTATTTGGATTTCCATGTACACCATCATCAAGGTTTAGAGTGTCTCTAATAATGAATCTTTAAGACATTGCTTACTGACCTGCAAAAGTGGGTTGTCTTCCCATAAAACGCATTGCCAAAGTACAAATAAAGTTTAATTTTTTCAAACTGTTGTGTCCGCTATTGAGGTAAGCCACCTCTCATTTTTTCTATCATTGTTTTGAACGTAGTTTAGCACACTTGGACACCTTTTTTCCTGTGTTTGCTCTGAAATATATCTTTCATTTGAGAGATATGGCAGCAGCCATTGTTGATAGCCATTTTCTGGCTGTCATATTGATCCACTGGGTACAATGCATCAGGGCCAGTGCTTCCATAAAGGCAAAGGGGGCAATTGCCCCAGGGCCCCAGAGGCTGTGGTGGCCCCTCAAGGTGCCCTACTCCACTCCAGTTATGGTGCTTTGGGGACAGCGAGGGTGCTTTGTGTTTACTCTGTATAGAAAAAGGAGGAGGTGAACAATGGGAACCCCAAAAATGCTTTTTAGGGGACATATTTATTCATATTTTTATTTAGTATTTATGTAGCATCGTCCGCAGCGCGGAGGAGCTCACAATCTATTCCCTACCATAGTCATGTCTGTGCATGCATGGCATAGTGTATGTATAGTAGTATAGGGCTAATTTAGGAGGAAGCCAATTTACTTATCTGTATGTTTTTTGTATGCGGGAGGTAACAGAAGTTCCCGGAGGAATCCCATACAGATACGGGGAGAACATAGGGATACCATACGAACCCAGCACTGAAACGCGAGCGTGCTAACCACTACGCCACCATGCTGATGTATAAAGGGCACCTACTGATATTGTGTGACGGGGGGGCGGGGGGGGGTTGTTGGGACTGGATCGGGCCTGGGGTGATTTGGTCTAAAGGGGGGAGTCAGGGGCCCCCTCCAAGCTACCCTTGTCCCAGGGCTCTATTGTATCTAAAACCAGCCCTGCAATGTATTGTGCATAATTGTCTCTAAAGAGTGTTTGTAAAAAAATTACAGGGAAATATTGCCAAGGGTGAGTGTTTTTAGAAGAAAGTCAGCACTTGCTCCTTCCACATTTTACTTGTGACAGGTGCGCTTTAGATATATTTAGTTGCTGCAATCCAGGGAACACAATTTACAGCAAAAAGCCTGCAAATGAATCCACAGAAAAAAAAAGAAAAAGTGCAGCTAAAATAGGAGCCAATCTGTCACAACAGGTTTACCAGGCCATCCGTCCTTCATTGCAGCTGACTTCGTAATTAAATGAACAGGCCCACACTAAATCACCTTTCTCCCATTGAACCTGAGTCCTCCATTACAGAAGGCCACAAAGTGTTAAGTTCCAGAGTATGGAGTCAGCAGTTTTTTTTTCTGTGGCCCCTTTAGGTTGTGTTGCTGCTTTTGGAAGGTTTGATCGATGAGACTGCAGCGCTCAGAGCCTTGGGAGACACAAACAATAAAAGTGGGATCTGCAGGTAATGAGAAGGAGGTCCAGGAGTGGAGAGAGTTCACCGGCAATTAGAGCACAACGCCAGGATGGAGGTGCATGCTCCCGGCCAAGCACTGCGCACGCTGGGCCCACTACAAAGTCCTTATGACTGGGCGATCGGTGTAACTCCTTGCTGCACAGCAATCAGTAGAATACAGAAGCATATTCTCCAGCCATGCTGGTTGAAAGTCAGATTCCACCTTTGTTGAATATAAAACAATTCCCTCTAGGGTTAGCTCTACATGTGCGGCTGAGTTTCCAGAGAATGTATGGAATCTGAAATTGTTATAATTCTTCGCCTTCTGCTTCAGCTCGAAATTGCATTAAATGGGGTGTATAGATGTTTTTCTTTCTAGGTTATCTGCTCTATCTATTGTGTTCATCAGTATATACAGTCTATCTATCTATCTATCTATCTATCTATCTATCTATCTATCTATCTATCTATCTATCTATCTATCTCAGAAACAAATGAAAGATTGCAAATACATGTTTCTTTTATCTTCATTTATTTTACTTTTTTATTTTAACGTCTGTCAACAAAAGAGAGTCTCACATTAATGATAAAAAAGCCCCTAATTTAACCCCCTTTTTAAATACATTAGATAGTAAATGTCCGTTTATTTAGCCAAGCCAAAGGGTTAATCATCTGTATTTTTTCTCTGAATGTGTCTAAAAAACCTGGCTGCTGGCTCCTTCCTTGGTCCTTTAGCAACTTGCTGCCGGCAGAGTTGCTAGAGGACCAGCACTGCCCTGCTCACTCAGTATGTAATTGTAACGATTGTGGAACTTTCTCCGTGATCAGCGCACAACGCGTGCGCTGATACGGCGGAAATCCTCCACAAGCGTATAATTGCAGGAACCCAGCAAAAGGTGCTACGCACCCGTAGAGGGAAATTCCTGTCGGCAGATGGCGCTGAGGAGTGCAGAGGAACCAATCCTCTGTACCTCCACAAATGCCAGACAGGAATTGTACGAAGCGCAGATCGCAATCGCAAGGGAAGCGATTGCGAATGAGAACGAGCAAAGGGACAGGTTGTATGTGTGTGCGCCAATCTAGTCGCCACCCCGCGACAGCGCACACACAACAGCAGATACGAAACAGAAACGCAACCGCAAGAAAGGCGATTGCCAAAAGTGACACAAGGCAGATCAGAACAGAATACGAGGATAGCAAAGGCACAGCAAATCATACAATGAGGAGATATGGAAAATAACAAACGCTAACTGAACGCGAACACCGCACTCATTCGCAACAGTGCACGCATTCATGCGCGGTCTCCACGTGATAAGCACAATAGAGACAAGCACGCCTAACTAACCAAAGACAGACAAACACGAAACAGAGAACGCGAGCGCTTGCTTAACGGTTACCTCACCGAGCCTACAGCAAGCGTTCGTATCAGACAAGACAGACAAACGTGAAACAGGAACTAGGCAGAAAGGATCCACCGCTCTTCCGTCAGAGCAAGTGTGATCCAAGCAGAAACACAGATCAGAAAGATCCACAGCCGCTACCGCTAGCGGTTAGTGCGATCCAGGAAGACAGATTTGAAGGATCCACAGCACTAGCGCCAGGCGAGTGCGATCCAGGGAAGACAGATCAGAAGGATCCACAGCACTAGCGCAAGGCGAGTGCGATCCAAGTAGACAGAACAGAAGGATCCACAGCACTAGCGCAAAGCGAGTGCGATCCAGGAAAGACAGATCAGAAGGGGCTACCAGTAACAACCGCTGTTCCGGTTAGCACCCAGACACACAGAACAACTTACTATCGACCACCGCTGGGACAGGACAGTCGCAACAGACAAACAAACAGATAAGCAAGCAATCCTAACTGCACTAGGGGAACCTGCCTAGCGCAGTTTCAGAAATTACTCTAAGCTGAACTTCAAACAGAGAGTAAGGCTGACACTCCTCCAGGAGTGTTTCACAGGAAGGAATCCTTATGACCAGCCAAGCATTGTGGGAAACACATAGTACTTATAGTACACGCCTCCAATGAAAGTGGCCAGGCAATTTGCATGACAACGTATGCAAATTCCTCAGCAAGCACAAGCTGCAAAACTGACAGAAGCTCTCCTTTCCAGAGTCCTGCAGCATGCAAACCTAAACAATGGTCAAAAAGCTGCCTGCCTGCACAGGCAGCTAAGCAGATCATTACAGTTATTAAAGGGAACCTAAACTGAGAAGGATATGGATTTTTCCTTTTAAAATAATACCAGTTGCCTGACTGTCCGGCTGATCCTGTGTCTCTAATACTTTTAGCCACAGCCCCTCAACAAGCATGCAGATCAGGTGCTCTGACTGAAGTCAGACTGGATTAGCTGCATGCTTGTTTCAGGTCTGTGATCCTGCCATTACTGCAGCCAAAGACGTCAGCAGGACTGCCAGGTTGTTTAAAAGGAAACATCCATATTCTTCTCAGTTTAGGTTCCCTTTAAGAGCTAAACCACTTCAGCACTCCTCCCATTCATTTGCCAAAAACTTTATAGCTATGTATCATAATGAAATGATCTATATTTTGTTTTTGTTTTTTTGCCACCAAATAGGCTTTCTTTGGGTGGTACATTTGGCTAAGAAATATTTTATTCTAAAGGCATTTTAATGGGAATAATGAAAAAAAAATGCATTATTTCTCAGTTTTTGTCCTTTATAGTTTTAAAATAAAAGTTCTACTGTGGATAAAAACTGCACATTTTATTTGCCCATATTTTCCCGGTTATTGCAATGTTTAAAATATGTCCCTAGTACCATGTATGGTATTTTATTTGGAAATAAAGGTGCATTTTTTTCAGTTTTGCATCCATCACTAATTAAAAGCCCATATTTTAAAAAATTACAGTAATATACCCTCATGACATATATATATATTAAAAAAAAGTTCAGCCCCAAAGGTAAGTATTTATGTAATTTTTTAAATTGTCTTTTTTTATATGCAAATTTTTTTTTTTTGGGGGGGGGGGGGGGGGTTTGGGAGAGTAGGGGAGGTAAGGGGTTAAATTTTAATGGTATATATGTTATTTTTTTTATTGGATAAAATGTATGTAGGTGTAGTTTTACTATTTGGCCACAAGAAGTCCTTGCGCATTTTCTTCCTGCCGCGTACTAATAGCACATGAACAGGAAGTAATGTGTGTAAGTGTAATTTTGTTTTGTTACATTGACTGCAGGCGTCTCACTGATGCTGATGATCATTGACAAGGACAGTTAGATCAGTGAATGGAATCTGTGATCCCATTCACTGGTCTCTGGGCTAACGGGCGGTAATGAGAATGTTCAAGGGAACACACGCGGGAGAGAATGGAAGTGAGCACAGGGGCAATTTCAGTGAGGGCCATACAGGATCTTCTCAAAAAATTAGCATACCGTGATAAAGTTCATTATTTTCTGTAATGTACTGATAAACTTTAGACTTTCATATATTTTAGATTCATTACACACAACTGAAGTAGTTCAAAGCCTTTTATTGTTTTAATATTGATGATTTTGGCATACAGCTCATGAAAACCCAAAATTCCTATCTCAAAAAATTAGCATATCATGAAAAGGTTCTCTAAACGAGCTATTAATCTAATCATCTGAATCAACTAATTAACTCTAAACACCTGCAAAAGATTCCTGAGGCTTTTAAAAACTCCCAGCCTGGGTTCATTACTCAAAACCGCAATCATGGGTAAGACTGCCGACCTGACTGCTGTCCAGAAGGCCATCATTGACACCCTCAAGCAAGAGGGTAAGACACAGAAAGAAATTTCTGAACGAATAGGCTGTTCCCAGAGTGCTGTATCAAGGCACCTCAGTGGGAAGTCTGTGGGAAGGAAAAAGTGTGGCAGAAAACGCTGCACAACGAGAAGAGGTGACCGGACCCTGAGGAAGATTGGAGAGATGGACCAATTCCAGCCCTTGGGGGACCTGTGGAAGCAGTGGACTGAGTCTGGAGTAGAAACATCCAGAGCCACCGTGTACAGGCATGTACAGGAAATGGGCTACAGGTGCCGCATTCCCCAGGTAAAGCCACTTTTGAACCAGAAACAGCGGCAGAAGCGCCTGACCTGTACTTGACACTGGACTTCAGGCATTTTGGCATTTCCCTCTCCCCAGTCTTCCTCCAGACTCTGGCATCTTGATTACCGAATGACGTGCAAATGTTGCTTTCATCCGAAAAAAGTGCTTTGGACCACTGAGCAACAGTCCAGTGCTGCTTCTCTGTAGCCCAGGTCAGGCGCTTCTGCCACTCTTTCTGGTTCAAAAGTGGCTTGATCTGGGGAATGTGGCACCTGTAGCCCATTTCCTGCACATACCTGTACACGGTGGCTCTGGATGTTTCTACTCCCGACTCAGTCCACTGCTTTCGCAGGTCCCTCAAGGTCTGGAATCGGTCCTTCTCCCCAATCTTCCTCAGGGTCCGGTCACCTCTTCTCGTTGTGCAGCGTTTTCTGCCACACTTTTTCCTTCCCACAGACTTCCCACTGAGCTGCCTTGATACAGCACTCTGGGAACAGCCTATTCCTTCAGAAATTTCTTTCTGTGTCTTATCCTCTTGCTTGAGGGTGTCAATGATGGCCTTCTGGACAGCAGTCAGGTCGGCAGTCTTACCCATGATTGCGGTTTTGAGTAATGAACCAGGCTGGGAGTTTTAAAAGCCTCAGGAATCTTTTGCAGGTGTTTAGAGTTAATTAGTTGATTCAGATGATTAGGTTAATAGCTCGTTTAGAGAACCTTTTCGTGATAAGCTAATTTTTTGAGATAGGAATTTTGGGTTTTCATGAGCTGTATGCCAAAATCATCAATATTATAACAATAAAAGGCTTTGAACTACTTCAGTTGTGTGTAATGAATCTAAAATATATGAAAGTCTAATGTTTATCAGTACGTTACAGAAAATAATGAACTTTATCACAATATGCTAATTCTTTGAGAAGATCCTGTATATCTACGTCCCTGTGCAGGAACAGAAGTCCTACAGGGTGTAGATATACTGCCGCAGTGCCAAGGGATGCAAAACCTCCCCACCTCCTTCTTCTCCACGTGTACCCCTTATCACCCTATACTATCTGTAATAAGAAACCATTTTCATTTTTCCATTTAGCCCTTTTATAAATACACTGAGCATAGGCAAATGCAAGGGGAGATTACAGCTGCCCAGAATCCCCACTCGGACCAGGGTGCAGTGTCTGGGGACAGGCACAAGTTGAGACACCAGAATATCTGCAGGCACCCCCCTTTCCTTCCCTGCTACGGTTGACTCTTTAGATGTGTAGCAGCAGCGCGTGTACAGAGCATGGAGCAGCAGCATGTGTACAGAGCATGGAGTAGTTCTTGGGAACATAACAGAGTCAGGTATGAGCACGGACCTGTGCCCTGCTGTGTGAATGCTTCACTTTACCCTTATTACCAATGTCGGCTGTCCTCATTATAATCTGTATCCAAACTGTTCCTGATCGATCCCGTTGTCGGACTGTCAGACAATTGCATTATGTGTACCCAGCATGATATCCTACCATATTATTATACTGTATTGAGCGTGGCTGAGGGAGACCTTTCAGGAAAACCCCTCTTGAAAGTCCTGGGTTTGCCCCTGCTGAGTATGGGAAGTGGTTAAGTCTTTTACAAACTAAGCAAAAACAGGGAGGCACGGAGTTAGCACTCTCACCAGCTGTAGTGCTGCAGTACTGGCCTTAAAGACAAACAAGTGGGAGCAGATGGGTGGAGTTAGGCTAGCTGTGCAGATAGGAAGAGACTGGCTGCTGCCTCCTCCAGTCTCTTACAGGACTATCTCATGTGGATGATGATGATGAAACGGGGGGAGAATTTTGGACAAGTCTGGGCAGCTGTCTTTCCAATAAAATTGAATAGAAATTTGTTTGGAGGACCCAGGGCCAACTCATGTGTTTACAGGAAGAGATTCTCTGGTGACCCTACACAGATCCTGCTTGACTTTCCAGTGTAGGGGATTATGACATAGGAGGAGACATTTGCATAGTTATAAACTACCATTCAGGCTGCAAATGACTTTTGCACAAGGAGCCAGCCAATACTGCAAACATAGCCAGCCAGTACCGATGATCAGAATTGTTGAATTCCACTTCCGCCAGGATTCTGAATCCAAATGGAATGCCATGGAATTCCATAATTTTGCTACAGCGTCTATATATTTGGAAGGGATGTCTTATCTCCTGAAAAGATATCTACTAACATGTAATATTGACAAGATAAGGACTCTATTATACAAGCATAGCATCACACTTCCTCTGGCTCATTCATGTGCCTGTGGGCTTCGAGATACAAAAGAGTTCTTCAAAATATAACAGAATATTACAAATCATAACTGTCATCACATGAAATAAAATAGTTTTTATAGAGAAGGGAACAGTTAGTACTACAATTTTAAATTTTAATTGCTGTCCTGTTTCTCGGATGTTCCTAGGACCTCTATGGTTCATGTAAAACCATGGAGGATTGAAGTGATTGCATAGTAGTAGCAGTAGGGTATTGTACCGTGTTAGCCATCAGTAAAAGCAACCAGCTTGCAAACTAACAGGATGTAAACCTGACGAAGGCTGCAAGGCCGAAAGCTTGTTTATTCTTATTCATTTGTAATTAGCCAATAAATGGTATCATCCTGATTTAAAACTTCTTGCTTTTGAAGTGATTGCAGTGACAGGAAGTGAGTGAAAAGCTCGCAAGTGAAGACAAGTAGTAGTAAACTGACACATCAGTACATTCCAGAGGTTCTGAAGGTGTGTTTAGCTATCAGGGACAACAAAGAGATGGTTTGCATATTCAGCAGTGATGCATTGTGGGAGAAATCATATGCCCAATCCAACCTGAATTATTGCAAACACCTTCAGTTTTAAAGGACAACCGAGGTGACATGACAAGATGAGATATACATGTGTATGTACAGTGCCAAATACACAAATAACTATGTTGTGTTCCTTTTTTTCTTTCTCTGCCTGAAAGACTTAAATATTGGGTATGCAAGTGACAGTTTCTGTCCAGGAGGGGACCGGGTCAGACTGGGTCAGGGTCAGACTATAGCATAACCCTCACTGATTAGTAATTACAGCGATAAAACACTTTCCTGTCAGTAAATGGCTTCCAAGAGCAGGAAAGAAATCAGAAGAGCTAATAGCTCATAGATTTAAGCTCAGGCATATTGCAATGACGGTGTCATTGAGCAGAGACAATGGAAAACAAAAGTTTGCTTTCTTAAAACAGAAATAATTTGCGATAATTCAGGTTGGAGTGAGCTTGAGATGTCTCCCAGGGCATCACTTTTGTTTTCCTTAGCATCTTAGTAAGGGGGCTTTTAGGACCATTGTAACCCCTCACACACTCCATTGAGTTGTGGTTCACCATGATCTTGGTGGTTAGTCTGTAGTATACCCAGCAGAGACAATGAAACCGTAAAAAAATAGATTTAAATATAAAATAAAACTGAGATATCTAAAAAGGTCATTTTTAGGAGAAGGGGGATAGATACAATTGTTTATCACATCACTTTATTTTCCCCTTGGATGCACTTTAGGATGGCAAATTTCTGTTTTGCATAAGATTTTAGTAAGGAGGCTTTTTTGGCTTTTTTTTTGTAGCCCCTTACACACTCCTAGGAGTCCTGGTCCCTCATGAGCTTGCTGGGCAATCTGTAACTAAAAAGCTTTAACAAACAACCATACTTCAGTTGGAGAAAACCACAGCGTCACATCACTGTAGCCTGTAATTCTGGAGATGTTCGGCATGCCTCTGTGCAGTTCAAGGGCAGTCCTGCAAAATAGCTCAAAATGTTTGGGATTTGAAAGGCATTAAATTCAAACTTAATTGAAATCAACGAGGAAGAAATTCTTGTGGTTCATTTGCTCCCCTAGAGTGCAATTACCCCAGTCAAATGCACCACAGTGCCATGAAAAGCCCATTACATGTCCCAGGAATATGAAATAAAAATGAGGGGAAGGATGTCTACAGTGGTAGATGGGAGGCCAGTTGAAATAACTATAGTTTGCTCCAAATGTAATTTTTCTTTAAATACTATTATTTGCACGCAGCATCATCAGCACTAAAAATATATTCTTTTAAGAAATATCAGTCCAATGGGAAGGCTTTTCTCTTTAGCTTGAGCCTTGCTGTAGTATTAGGCATGCGTTGGCCTGTTACCTAAAATCCCCTTATTTCAACATTGGCGGTAAGTAAAAAGCCCTGTCTTCATAATAGTTGTAAGAATGATAGCAAGCTAAAAGGAAAAATAAATGCGATTCATAGTAAGCCTCTGTCATTGTAAAAGGGAGAATTTCAGCAATCTGGTTTGTGAGTTAAAAAACATATTATGGGGCATGTCACAGTGTCACTCGGGTAGATATCTTGGTAACTGAGATTTTCAGCAACAGCCCTTGAGCCTCACCTGCTGCCATCAGAAAAGGCGCCATACAATTTTCTGGCAGATTTACCTGCCAGATCGATTAGTTTCAATTTGTCTGATCTGAATTTCGATCGATTTTCATTTTCTGATCAATTTTCCCATCGATTTTTTGATCGTTTTTCAGATCGATTTTGGTTCACTTAAACGAAAAAATCGATTGGAAAAACTATCGAAAAATAGATCGGAAAATCGATCGGGAAAGCAAAAATCAATCAAAATTCACATCGGACATGTTGGAAATAATCAATCTGGCACGTAAATCTGCCAGAAAAGTGAAGCATGAAGCCCCAACCCTGTCCTCAAGACCCACCAACAGTGCATGTTTTGTGGAAATCAACAGAGGTAGATAATCAGCTCTGCTGAGACACTAATTACCCCACCTGAGCATGTTTGTGGTTTTCTGCAAAACATGTACTGTTGGAGGGCCTTGAGGACAGGGTTGGGGAACTCTGCCTTAACCTCCTTGACGGTAATCCCGAGCTAGGGTCGGGGCAGAAAACTGCAGCACAGAGCGGTAATTAGTGTTGGGCGAACATCTAGATGTTCGGGTTCGGGCCGAACAGGCCGAACATGGCCGCGATGTTCGGGTGTTCGACCCGAACTCCGAACATAATGGAAGTCAATGGGGACCCGAACTTTTGTGGTTTGTAAAGCCTCCTTACATGCTACATACCCCAAATTTACAGGGTATGTGCACCTTGGGAGTGGGTACAAGAGGAAAAATTTTTTTAGCAAAAAGAGCTTATAGTTTTTGAGAAAATCGATTTTAAAGTTTCAAAGGGAAAACTGTCTTTTAAATGCGGGAAATGTCTGTTTTCTTTGCACAGGTAACATGCTTTTTGTCGGCATGCAGTCATAAATGTAATACATATAAGAGGTTCCAGGAAAAGGGACCGGTAATGCTAACCCAGCAGCAGCACACGTGATGGAACAGGAGGAGGGTGGCGCAGGAGGAGAAGGCCACGCTTTGAGACACAACAACCCAGGCCTTGCATGAGGACAAGAAGCGTGCGGATAGCATGCTTTGTACCACCATGCAGTCATAAATGTAATAAAGATAAGTGGTTCAATAAACAGGGACCACGCGGCAACGCTAACCCAGCAGCAGCACACGTGATGGAACAGGAGGAGGCGCAGGAGGAGAAGGCCACGCTTTGTGAGACACAACAACCCAGGCCTTGCATGAGGACAAAAAGCGTGCGGATAGCATGCTTTGTACCGCCATGTAGTCATAAATGTAATAAAGATAAGAGGTTCAATAAACAGGGACCACGCGGCAACGCTAACCCAGCAGCAGCAGCAGCAGCACACGTGATGGAACAGGAGGAGGCGCAGGAGGAGAAGGCCACGCTTTGTGAGACACAACAACCCAGGCCTTGCATGAGGACAAAAAGCGTGCGGATAGCATGCTTTGTACCGCCATGTAGTCATAAATGTAATAAAGATAAGAGGTTCAATAAACAGGGACCACGCGGCAACGGTAACCCAGCAGCAGCAGCAGCAGCAGCAGCACACGTGATGGAACAGGAGGAGGCGCAGGAGGAGAAGGCCACGCTTTGTGAGACACAACAACCCAGGCCTTGCATGAGGACAAAAAGCGTGCGGATAGCATGCTTTGTACCGCCATGTAGTCATAAATGTAATAAAGATAAGAGGTTCCATAAACAGGGACCACGCGGCAACGGTAACCCAGCAGCAGCAGCAGCAGCAGCAGCACACGTGATGGAACAGGAGGAGGCGCAGGAGGAGAAGGCCACGCTTTGTGAGACACAACAACCCAGGCCTTGCATGAGGACAAAAAGCGTGCGGATAGCATGCTTTGTACCGCCATGTAGTCATAAATGTAATAAAGATAAGAGGTTCCATAAACAGGGACCGGCAACGGTAACCCAGCAGCAGCAGCAGCAGCAGCAGCAGCACACGTGATGGAACAGGAGGAGGCGCAGGAGGAGAAGGCCACGCTTTGTGAGACACAACAACCCAGGCCTTGCATGAGGACAAAAAGCGTGCGGATATAGCAGCAATGCTTTTTGCCGCCATGCAGTCATAAATGTAATACAGATGAGAGGTTCAATAAACAGGGACCGGAAACGCTAAACCATCCCAGATGTTCATCGGTCATGTTACTTGGTTGGGGTCCAGGAGTGTTGCGTAGTCGTTTCCAATCCAGGATTGATTCATTTTAATTTGAGTCAGACGGTCTGCATTTTCTGTGGAGAGGCGGATACGCCGATCTGTGATGATGCCTCCGGCAGCACTGAAACAGCGTTCCGACATAACGCTGGCTGCCGGGCAAGCCAGCACCTCTATTGCGTACATTGCCAGTTCGTGCCAGGTGTCTAGCTTCATGCCCGGTTTCAGGTCCAGCGGTGCCAGCCACAAATCCGTCTGTTCCTTTATTCCCCTCCAAATTTCCTCCCCTGTGTGCTGCTTATCCCCAAGGCAGATCAGCTTCAGCAACGCTTGCTGACGCATGCCAACAGCTGTGCTGCACTGCTTCCACGATCCTACTGCTGCTGGTGCTGGGTTAGCATTTCCGGATGAGGTACAGCTTTGAGATGCGTTGGAGGAGAAGGAGTCAGAGAGGTAGGTGCTGCTGTTGTTATCCAGCTGTTTGCGGCGTGGGCAACACCCGCGCCGTAGCAGGTGAGGAATCGCTGCCAGGCTCCACAAGGTTCACCCAGTGCGCGGTAAGGGAGATGTATCGACCCTGGCCGAACGCACTCGTCCAGGTGTCAGTGGTGAGGTGAACCTTGCAGGCAACGGCATTCTTCAAGCTTCGGGTTATTTAGCTGACCACGTGCTCATGCAACTCAGGCACTGCAGAGCGCGCAAAGTGGTAGCGGCTGGGAACAACGTAACGTGGGATGGCCACTGACATCATGCCCTTGAAGCTGTTTGTCTCCACCACTCGATATGGCAGCATTTCGCAGGCCAGAAGCTTGGCTATGCTGGCTGGCTGTTACTGCCACGGCCCGGGGGTCATTTGCTGGCAATTTCCTCTTGTGCTCAAACATCTCAGAGACAGACAACTCAACCGTAGCGCTGCACACCGAAGGGCTGTTGGTTGTTGTGTTTGATGAACACTGGGAGACCTCAAGAGCACTAGTCCGGAAAGTGACAGTGTCAGCATCGTCTGATGTTTGTGAATGTTGTGAACCACGCAATGGCTGGGCTACTGCTGCTGCTGAGGCGGGTCTGGTGGTGAGTCTGGTGAACCCAAGGGAGGCAGTGTTGCTGGTGGTACCCTGTCCTGCCGCGTTTGCCCACAGAGTGGGATGTTTGGATAGAATGTGGCGGCTCATGCTGGTGGTGGAGAGGTTGTTAATACTTTTCCCCCTGCTCAGGCGGGTCTTGCACACCTTGCAAATCGCCATGGTAACATCCTCAGTGCAGTCTTCAAAGAAAGCCCAGACTTTAACTGGCTGAGGACTCGGACCTCGTGCGTGATGTGCTGGTGCTGCTTAACCCACTGCTGGACGCTTGAGAGGTCATCCAAGTAATTATCTGGTCCTGTTCTTTTGGATCTGTGAGGGTTGTTGTCCTGGACAACATGGGCAGTATTGAGTGGGTTTTCTTGGGTGCTCCCCTGTGGCCTGTACGTGAACCGTCAGGGGAAACACCTCTTCCCTTGCCCCTCCCTCTTTCACCGGATTTCTTCCTCATTTCACTTATCCTTAAAGTACACGCTGACTGGCAGCAGTACAGTGGCAGTACAGAAATGCTATACAGTGGTGGGTGAGCGGTGTACCACTATTGTCAGCAGTGACACAGAGCACAATGCTATACAGTGGCGGGTGAGCGGTGTACTACTGTTCCCAGCAGACACAGAGTGGAAGTAAACACAATGCTATATAGTGTGGCTGAGCCGTGTACACAGAGTGGCATTAAACACAATGCTATATAGTCTGCTATATAGTCACCCCGAACAGGGTGATGTTCTGCAGAACCCGAACAGTGGCAAACACTGTTCGCCCAACACTACTGGGAGGGAACGCAGATTTTAGTACCTAAACACACGATACAACATGTTTTCCGGGGTCGGACTCTGAGGCACATACAGATGGTCCCGATCATCATCCTCATCATACAACTCTTCTCCTGAGTCTGACCCACCCACCACCTCTGCCACCCCAACATCCCCAGACACAGACCCCTCATCGTCCTCAACATTAACTTGGGATGCTGGCCTGAGCCAGACCTCCTCCTCCACATCAGGCCCCATCATCTCCTCAATGGCAGCCCTCATTAATCGCTCTGGCGACGGACTGATGGACACAACGTTCTCCTCCGGGGAGGGCTGCTGCTGACCACTGGCTGCTGGGGTGGATGTTATAGCTTGCGTGGGGCGTTGGCTGTTGCTGTTGTTGGGAGTGCTGCTCACAGCGGAGGTCTCTGGGGAACTCATGTTGAGCTCATATAGTGGTTGACGGTGAGTGGAGTATTACTGATCCCAGCAATATACACACTGACTGGCAGAGTACGCAATGCTATATAGTGTGGCTGAGCGGTGTACACAGAGTGGCAGTAAACACAATGCTATATAGTCTGGCTGAGCGAGCGGTGTACTACTGTTCCCAGAAGAATCAGAGTGGCAGTAAACAATGGTATATAGTCTGGCTGAGCGGTGTACACAGAGTGTCAGTAAACAATGGTATATAGTCTGGCTGAGCGAGCGGTGTACTACTGTTCCCAGCAGAATCAGAGTGGCAGTAAACAATGGTATATAGTCTGGCTGAGCGGTGTACACAGAGTGTCAGTAAACAATGGTATATAGTCTGGCTGAGCGGTGTACACACAATGCTATATAGTCTGCTATATAGTGTCAGTAAACAATGGTATATAGTCTGGCTGAGCGAGCGGTGTACTACTGTTCCCAGCAGAATCAGAGTGGCAGTAAACAATGGTATATAGTCTGGCTGAGCGGTGTACACAGAGTGTCAGTAAACAATGGTATATAGTCTGGCTGAGCGAGCGGTGTACTACTGTTCCCAGCAGAATCAGAGTGGCAGTAAACAATGGTATATAGTCTGGCTGAGCGGTGTACACAGAGTGTCAGTAAACAATGGTATATAGTCTGGCTGAGCGAGCGGTGTACTACTGTTCCCAGCAGAATCAGAGTGGCAGTAAACAATGGTATATAGTCTGGCTGAGCGGTGTACACAGAGTGTCAGTAAACAATGGTATATAGTCTGGCTGAGCGGTGTACACACAATGCTATATAGTCTGCTATATAGTGTCAGTAAACAATGGTATATAGTCTGGCTGAGCGAGCGGTGTACTACTGTTCCCAGCAGAATCAGAGTGGCAGTAAACAATGGTATATAGTCTGGCTGAGCGGTGTACACAGAGTGTCAGTAAACAATGGTATATAGTCTGGCTGAGCGAGCGGTGTACTACTGTTCCCAGCAGAATCAGAGTGGCAGTAAACAATGGTATATAGTCTGGCTGAGCGGTGTACACAGAGTGTCAGTAAACAATGGTATATAGTCTGGCTGAGCGAGCGGTGTACTACTGTTCCCAGCAGAATCAGAGTGGCAGTAAACAATGGTATATAGTCTGGCTGAGCGGTGTACACAGAGTGTCAGTAAACAATGGTATATAGTCTGGCTGAGCGGTGTACACACAATGCTATATAGTCTGCTATATAGTGTCAGTAAACAATGGTATATAGTCTGGCTGAGCGAGCGGTGTACTACTGTTCCCAGCAGAATCAGAGTGGCAGTAAACAATGGTATATAGTCTGGCTGAGCGGTGTACACAGAGTTTCAGTAAACAATGGTATATAGTCTGGCTGAGCGGTGTACACAGAGTGTCAGTAAACAATGGTATATAGTCTGGCTGAGCGGTGTACACAGAGTGGCAGTAAACACAATGCTATATAGTCTGGCTGAGCGAGCGGTGTACTACTGTTCCCAGCAGAATCAGAGTGGCAGTAAACAATGGTATATAGTCTGGCTGAGCGGTGTACACAGAGTGTCAGTAAACAATGGTATATAGTCTGGCTGAGCGGTGTACACAGAGTGTCAGTAAACAATGGTATATAGTCTGGCTGAGCGGTGTACACAGAGTGGCAGTAAACACAATGCTATATACTCTGGCTGAGCGAGCGGTGTACTACTGTTCCCAGCAGACACAGAACAGTGAACAGAATGCTATATAGTGTGGCTGAGCGAGCGGTGTACCACTATTCCCAGCAGACACAGAACAGTGAACAGAATGCTATATAGTGTGGCTGAGCGGGCGGTGTACCACTATTCCCAGCAGACACAGAACAGTGAACAGAATGCTATATAGTGTGGATGAGCGAGCGGTGTACCACTATTCCCAGCAGACACAGAACAGTAAACAGAATGCTATATAGTGTGGCTGAGCGAGCGGTGTACCACTATTCCCAGCAGACACAGAACAGTGAACAGAATGCTATATAGTGTGGCTGAGCGAGCGGTGTACCACTATTCCCAGCAGACACAGAACAGTGCACAGAATGCTATATAGTGTGGCTGAGCGAGCGGTGTACCACTATTCCCAGCAGACACAGAACAGTAAACAGAATGCTATATAGTGTGGCTGAGCGAGCGGTGTACCACTATTCCCAGCAGACACAGAACAGTAAACAGAATGCTATATAGTGTGGCTGAGCGAGCGGTGTACCACTATTCCAAGCAGACACAGAACAGTGAACAGAATGCTATATAGTGTGGCTGAGCGAGCGGTGTACCACTATTCCCAGCAGACACAGAGTGGCAGTAAACAGAATGCTATATAGTGTGGCTGAGCGAGGTACACAGAGTGGCAGTAAACAGAATGCTATATAGTGTGGCTGAGCAAGCGGTGTACTACTATTCCCAGCAGACACAGAGTGGCAGTAAACAGAATGCTATATAGTGTGGCTGAGCGAGGTACACAGAGTGGCAGTAAACAGAATGCTATATAGTGTGGCTGAGCAAGCGGTGTACTACTGTTCCCAGCAGTGACACAATGACAGGGGGGACCCTGGCTAGCGTGGCTGGAGCGCGAACTACCCTGCCTGCCTACCCAAAGCTAAACCCACAGACAAATGGCGGAGATATGACGTGGTTCGGGTATTTATTTACCCGAACCACGTGACCGTTCGGCCAATCAGAGCGCGTTCGGGTCCGAACCACGTGACCCGTTCGGCCAATCACAGCGCTAGCCGAACGTTCGGGGAACGTTCGGCCATGCGCTCTTAGTTCGGCCATATGGCCGAACGGTTTGGCCGAGCACCGTCAGGTGTTCGGCCGAACTCGAACATCACCCGAACAGGGTGATGTTCTGCAGAACCCGAACAGTGGCGAACACTGTTCGCCCAACACTAGCGGTAATCCTGACCTAGCTGCCAGAATCTGTATGCAGAGCATTGTGCACATCAAGCGTTTCAACATACTACCCAGGGGATCCTGACGTCGGCCGATATTCTTCTTCCGCTACTCCGAGGCTCTATTTCCCCCTGGTGAGATCACCGGCTGTCGTCATGATGACAGCCGGCAATCTCACTTTAGGGTTGCAATACCACCCGGAGGATGGAGGGAAAACTGCATCTCTGGAGCCAGGGAGGTGAGTGAATGTTTGAACTGCTGCAGATCTCCCTGGCAGCATGACTTTTTCCAGGTTTTAGGGTCTGAAAGGGTGCAAAAAAACTGCACCACTTTTAGACCCTAAAATCCGGAAAGAATCATAATGCCAACTCGCCACGGGGGTTAAAGGACACCTGATGTGATGCCTCTAGGCCCCAAGCACCTGTCTAGGTTTCCTGGTGGATGGATGATCCTGCTCTGCCTAGGAAACTGCGACAACTGACCACCATTTCTACCTTCTTATACAACTTCCTGTTACCTACTGTCCTATCTCTTAAACTTGTAAAGGCCTTTTGGCCGGGACTCTCTTCCCCTTTTGTCTCACAATGCTGTTTAATAAGGGATGAGCAAAAAATATGCATATGCATAATTACGCATCTTAATTCGCATTTACGCATCATATTCGTAATGTGAAATTTCGGGATAAAAGCGTAATTAATTTTGTATGCAATTCTAAGCATTCCTAATTATGCATGATTTCTGCATAATTTTGTGCTGTGTTTGGCGGTGAATAGCAAAGCCCCCATACATGCTATAGCTACCAAAAAATTGCTGCATATGTTAAGGGAATTAGTGGGTACAAGGCAAAAAATGAATTTTTCAAAAAGACCTTGTAGTTTTTGAGAAAATCGATTTTAAAAAATACAAAGAAAATGTTTTTTAAACTGTTTTTTTTTTTGTTTTTTTTTGTTTAAAAACATTTTTCTTTGCATTTTTAAAATCGGTTTTCTCAAAAACTACAAGGTATGGGGGCTTTGTTATTCACCGCCAAATTTGTCACAAAATTACCATAAATTACGCATAAATTCATACGTAATTACGAATGATTATATGAAGTCAATTAAATTAACAATACATAATTAAGTATAGGCAGAAATGTGGCGTAATCGTAATTAGCTGATCACAATCATCACTGTGTGTAATGTGTGTGCATATCTTCCACCCCCATGTAAAAACATGTGGTTGATTTGTTCACTGCACCAGTTGAACTCAACCAATAATGGCCTCAATTCACTAAGCTTAACTCCTGTCTTTAATAACTCTTCTGAGCTGTTTTACAGTTATCACCATGGTGATATAATTGTGATAACTGTAAAACAGCTTTGAAGAGAAAGGAGTTAAGCTTAGTGAATTGAGGCCAATTAATATTGTCTTGTATTAACTGTTGTATTGTTTATTTTGTGTTGTTAAACCCTGTATTCTGTTGTACAGTGACATAGAAGATTGCTAAATCAACAAAAACAATAATAATAATAATAATAGTTTGGAATCTTTACCTACCTATTGGATGACCTTTGGCTAATTCAGTGTAATGGATAGTTAGTCGATTGATGATACTTGCATACTGTGACTACGAATAAAAGCTTTCAAGTTTTTCCAGAGCTCTGTTGTGGAAAGTGTCCGTCTTTTCTACACCAAATACACCAGGAGATGCTATAGCCGAGAAAGGAGGACATAGTCCTAGCTCCCTCTCTGTCATATGTATCCAAAGTAGTGCACCCCCTGGTGTATTTGGCACTGCTCAAAAACACACATACATGATTGTCTCCATTACCCCAAATAAAGTAGTGCTCTAACTTTCGGTGGTGTGCCAGTATGTGTATACCCTTCAAACCCATCGCATATTGGGGTTTATGCATGTTTTCTTTACAAAGTGTGCCGCTTTTGACTGTCTGATTCTGATCGACCATTGTTGTTGTTTTCTCAAAGGGGTCTTAAATGGCACATACTGTACATGATGCCACATCTCTAAACACTTGGGTACACAGTCGCTAGTGTAAACCTAGCCTTACAAGTATAGTAACACAACTCACTTCCAGTCATATATACATATTTCAGCACCACTGCTTCAGTTGGGTGCTTGGTAGTCCCACTAATATTAAAATATCTGTAATTTAGTTTACCGAAAATGTACTACGTAGTTCCCGGCACCCATTCTCACTTGAACCCTCCCTTCAGGTAATTCAACTGAACCCCAAACCTAAGGCCTAAACCTCCTGTTGGAGCCAAAATCGAACCCTCTCACTTAATGCCTAACCTATTCCCCACCTAAATGCCTAAACTGAATCTCGTAACCCTAGCAGCAAAATGACCGCTAGTTGTATTAATTATTGGACTCCTACCCATGTTGAGCGCCCAACTCACTGACTGGGTACCGAATTACCAATTATTAACATAAGGGTCTATTAGAAACATCCCCGGCCTAAATGATTGGATCCGCCTAGGACCACCCAGGTTATTAGTAAAGCCATGGATGTTCATGGAAGTCCAATAGCAAATATTTTCGAGTTGATGCACATTTTATGCTCATTTTATGCAAACGTATGCAGCTTGAAAATGGACCAGGTGACATAGCAGCTGCAGTCAATCGGTCTATTTGTGAGCTGCATAAATTTGCATAAGCTTAGCAACAACTCAAAATTATTTACACCTGAATGACCACCCTTGGTCCAAAGTACAGGTAAGGAGGGAAAAATTGTGGAGACAGCCAGAAGTTAAAACTTAAAAGCTCTCTCTAGCGGTATGGACAGAAATATCCGTCCATAAAAACATGCTGTGAACAGTATAAACGTGCATACACATCAATACTCTCCTGCACTGTATACTAGACCCTTGCTTGACACATTTTGGCAAGTTACAGGGAAAAAAAAGTTTTAAAAATAAATTTTATCACTTTTTGCACAGAAATCCTGGGGAAATTGAACGCCAGGGAGGTTAAAGGGAATCAGAACTGAGTAAAATGATTTAAAATAAACATATGGGGCTTGATTTACTAAGCGGTGCTAACCTACTTAGCACGTCTAAAGTCTTTAGGCGTGCTAACCAGGGTGCTAAGTAGGTTAGCACCGGTTTTCTTAATCAGATCTCACATTTCAACTGAGTTTAGACGTGCTAAGGGCCAGTGCTAAAGTTAGCACCGTTTTGTAAATCGAGCCCATGATGTACCTGCAAATGAATACTGCAAACTGACCTCTCCATCACTTCCTCTCAGAAGCTCATTCTTTCTTCAAACAACACTTTCTTCCATATCTGACAAGATTTTTTTCAGAACTGAAAAATATCAGTTGCTGTCAGTTATATATCAGTTGTTGTCAGTTATATAACAGTTGCTGTCAATTATAGCTGAAAGGACAACTGATGTGCAATGTAATGTCCATGTTTCCCTATGGCTCAAGTGGGCGATATTACAGTTTAACAATGTGCTGACCTGGAAGCTGTTAAACATCATTGCTATTTTTAAAATGGAGTACAGAGAATTCCATTGATCACAGTGGACAAACAGGATGCGGGAGAGGAGACAGAGATTGAGGAGTACACTACACGGGAGGTAATTATGACCTGTGTATGTTTATCTTGACTTTTAATTCTCAGTTCAGGTTTGCTTTAAATCCCACTCCATAGTATCCAAAATTATGATAAATATTTTTGGGATTTGGGCTTTATGAATAGAGCACACACCTACCTCATTTTGTAACTTTCCAGCCCGGTACAACGGGCGTATTGTTTGCTGATGACATCCCGATGCTACAAACAAATGCATGTGTTCTCCCTATCGTCCATTTTTCACAAACATCATCTAAGTAATGCAGCTCGTAATATATTTCTAGAGTGTCTCTGGCAGCAATACCTCCTGCTCATTTCCTCTGATTAAGTATTAGTGTGCGTCTTCATTTAATCTCCATTATACCACCCCTTGCGCATACTAATTAATGGGAAAATTCCTGCAAGACGGATGTGTCAGATCTGTGGAAGGGGAAGATGTTTCAGGTGACATGTGAATTAGTTACTGTCAGCCAAGGCCAGATCTGGGAAATTGAGCGCAATCGCCAGCTTAATGTGCGCAGCTCTTATTAAGTAGTGCGCAGACGGGTGGCAGCATTCAAAATGATGTGACGAGTGGGAAGTTAAACTGTACCTGTTACACAAACAGTGCGGGGGAGCAGTCTATTGGATTGATCAGTAAGCCAGTTGCATGTCCTGATAATGTTGCCTCCAGAAGTGATGCCGTATTACAGAAGCATGGGGACAGGGCTGGATTTCTGCAAAGGCCCGGGCCCTGGGCGGCAGCAAGCCAAGGGGAGGCCAGACATGGAAGAGGGATTGCTACATATGGAAAAAGAGGCTGCGAATACAGAGGCTGGAATACAGAGGTTGCAGATAAGGAGAAACGCATGGAAATAGGGAGGTGCTGACCAAGGGATCTGTATATAACTGAAGGGGGTTGCTGTATATAAATGTTCGACATGGAAGAGGGGGGCTGCCCAAGGAAGGGGAGCTGCAAAAAAGTTGGCTTAGGGGCGGAAAAAGCATAAATCCATCCTTGCATGGGGAGGAAGAATAAAACCAGGGCCTATCAATGGTGATTGGAAGAAAGGCCAGCCAATAGGATGAGAGGAGGGTACCCCACAAGCTACATTCAAGCAATTACAAAAGGCAACAGATACACAGGAGACAGTGTAGGTTTCCAGCTCAGCAATAGGGGATCATCAATGAATCATGAACTGGGCCAGTTCTATACACAATGGTGCTCTGGACAAACATTAACATGCGACACCTACTGACCCGGCCCTCTCACTATAGGTGCTGAATTCCCCTCCCCTCAATGCAGCATAATTAGGTAGGAATGTACATTCATAACCAAAAAGGTACGTCCAAGAAATTAAATACTTAGGTCAGCTTATCTAAAAAAAAAAACCTGCAAAACCATATCATTAAGGTATGCCCCTCCCCCAAGACACTTTGAGCCAGGCACGAGGGGAGGGGAGTTTACAATAAAAGCACAGCATTATTAAACCATATACTGAAAATTAGCAGAATTACACTACATATTTTAAAAAAAGTGTTTCAAAAATGTATACATAAATACTTTCTGAACCGTTTAACAGCATTACATTGAATCATAACAAATATTAAACTAGATTATAATTTACCTACAGCGCGAATAATAAATTACAGCTTGTAACTGCCACTACCTGTGAGGGAACAGTTTGTAGCGTGCCGTTAAAAAAAAGAAAACATTACATTATTAAAATATATTGTGAGACATCTAGCAGTACGGCATTAAATAATTCAGAAATTAAAGCGCACCTAAACTCGCATTACGCTCAGATGTTCTGTGCTATGGAGACTAGGCAGGGAGAAGATGGGGATGCATGAAGCCTCTGTTAATGTAACCTCCCAGCATGCATCTTGGCAGCAATGCTAGTCGATCTCAATAGAATTTACATGATCAGGAAGATAACAAAAGTTTTTTTGGGTTTTGTTTGCTTTTTTCGCCCTAAAAGTGCTCAATTGTAATACAATCTTGATTGTACAATCTTTCTACTTTACTTACTGGTAATATGAGGAGAGGGACTACCTGAAGTATCCATTGTAAGTATTTTTTTTCTCAGTTTTACCTTTCTACATACATTTTTCAACATTGTACAATCAAGATTCTATCATTGATGGGAACCTTTAAAGATGCCACAAAACACAATAAAAGCTGGGTACTGGCCAATGTTGTTGCCTCTTTAGAACATAAGCATGGTTCACGGGTTGGGTTTGATGGGCTCTTTACAAAATTATGATATCCAGTCATCAACCAAACAAAACCACCTGCTTTATATAGTGTAGGTCTTCCTTGTCCCACCAAAACCAATGTGACCCATCAAGGCTTGGACTCCATGAGAACTCTGAAAGTGTCTTGTGGCATCTGGTGTCAAGAAGATCTTATGCTGGGCTTAGACGGACAGTTTTTGCGCCGCCGGCGTGTCACCGCTCGTCCCCGAGGGAGCTGCTAATGAGCTGCTCGTTTCTTGCCATTGTTCTCCCCGCCAGTATCGAGCGCAGTATTGATCCAGCGGGATATCGGACAGGTTGAATATTATCAATCGAGCCGTCAGCGGCTCAATTGATAAGATAAAACTTACCGTGTATGCCCAGCATTAGCAGCAAAAGTCCAGTAAACAATGAGATGGTGCCTCCTTGGATCAGGGAGTGACGACTTATGGTGGAATGTGGAAGCCCTTGAAGATAAATAGGTAAACGTGGTCATATTTGACGTCCTACCTATTTACTTTTACCTTCTCTTCTGTGATCTTCTTTCTTTTTCTGTCATGCCATCTTACTGTATACTTCATTCATCTCCTAGCTGACTAACAGGATAAAAAAGAACAGATAAAAAGATGTTAAAACAGATGAAATGCAAACAGATTATTATCATTGCTATACAAGGAGGAGACAGAAAGTACATAATGTAGACAAATATACCTGTGAATGAAGTCACCATACATTGTAGCTATTTACGTTTTAGGATAAATGGAATAAATGGCCAAATATAATAGTGATGTTTATCTACAGTAGTGCCCTTTGGTTTTAAAACAATAAAGGGTGACACCTGAAAAACAAGTGTGCTATTACCTTTACTTTTTAAATGTATAGGAAATAAAATCATGTGGGAAAACAGCACCCTCCAAAAAAGGTTTGTCCCGGAAAATAAATCAATATGTGAAGACAACTCCTCGCTCGGTATCTCAATCAGAAATCGTCCAGCATCTGGAATAATGTCCGCATCTAATTCTAAGGTGATTATTTTAAGGTAAACCTGAAGTGAGAGGCATATGGAGGCTGCCATGTTTATTTATTTTTAAACAACACCATTTTCCAGGCAATCCTTTTGATCTTTCTGGCTACAGTCAGGGCCGGATTTAGGCCAAGGCCACCTAGGCCATGGCCTAGGGCACCACAGGAGCAGGGGCACCAAAGCGGCAGGCTAAACTGGTGCAGTATTTGCAAGCTTGCTTGCTGCAATGCAGGGAGATCAGGTGAGCACCTGACTGCGGTACTCTGCTGCTAGCTGCCTGTGCAACAGCCACCTTGCTCTCTGTGTACGTTTCCATTGTGACCAGGGCCGGCCTTTGACCTGAGCGACCGGAGCGATCGCTCAGGGCGCCGGCTTCTAGGGGGCGCTCCTGCCGCCCTGGCCGCATATGTTATGGAGCTGGCTGCAGCCTCCAGGCTCCGGGTCCTTCTCGCATGGTAGCTCCGCCCCCTGGTGCCGCTGGGGGTGATGGGGGCGAAGACCAGGAAGAGAAGTGGTGACACTCATTAGATACATTGGACGCACCACCATGCCCCCTTTCTTCCCGGCTGCTTTTGAAAGTAGCAGCATTCTGCGACTTCCCAGGGCAGAAGGTGAGTTTACAGCTTGGCGAGTGTTCTTATCTATATAGGCATCTGGACCTGCTGCAGAGTGTGTCATCTCCAGACACTGCAGAGAGCATCGGATGTCATCATGTCCAGTGACTGCTGCAGCCATACTATCTGTATTGCAGCCTGTCACGGATAATGATGATGACTGCCCATATGTGGAGACAGCAGGAGTCCTGATGCCTATTTAGATAAGTTGATTTCCTACAGTTACAGCCAGCTAGAGTCTCCTTGTCCCGTGGACACCCCATATGATTGCTGTAACCATCTCTCTCCTCTCCCTTCCTCCTCTTCTTTCCCTAGTGCAGGCTGTCTGCCTGCTGTGTGTCTGATATGACCCTGCTGCCCCTGCAGTGCCTGCAAAGTACAGCTAACTAAAACTAAATTCATGTTGCTGTTTCTAAACTTCTCTCACCTGTCTCCCCACCACTATCCTCTCTCTCCCAATCCTCTCTCTCTTTCCTATTTCCCTGTCCTCTATTTCCATAGCTCTGTGTGTCTCTATCTTATTTCATCTCATGGTTTACCTTCTCCTTTCTTTCCCTCCCTCCCTCTCTATTCTGCCTCTCTGCCACACAGTCACTCTTCCCTCTACATTCTCTGCTTTCCTCTCATCCCCATTTTCCTACCATCTCCTTTCCATCCTGCCACAATCTCCCTCTCTTTCTCTTCTTCCCTTCCTTCTCTTGCACTCTCTCCTTATCTGTTTAGAACTCTTTCTCCTTTCCACCCCTCTCTCCTTTCTTTCTCTCTCCTCCTCCCTGCTCCTCTCTCTAGCTTTTGCCTTCAGATCTGCCTAAAAGCGGACCTGAACTCAGAACTTCCTCTCTGCTCTAAAAGCATAACCAGCTTTACAGAAAAACATTTCTTTGTTACAGCTGATACACAAATTCTGCAATAAATCTGCAGTCTGTGTACTTCCTGCTTTAATGGAAGCAGTAATAATGGTAATATCCTGTGTTTTCAAATGAGATTATCTCATCTGTGAGATCAAATTACAACTTGTGATTACAATTGCGTTTGCGTTGGGGTTTTTTTTAACGCTTTTTCCCCCTTCCCAGCGATTTGTCTTTGATCCGGAAAAGAATAAATACAATTTATTTATTCTTAAAAACACAATTGCTGCATAAAGCGATTTTGTGAGTGTTTCGCGTTTTTCCTATACCTTCCATTGAGGCGGAATCGCCTCAAAAATGGTCCATGCAGCATTTCTCTGAGCAGATTGGAAACGAACTGTCTCATAGAGAATCATTGCACAAGCGATTTCAGGGCGATTTTAAAAAAATCGCCAGCGTTTAAAAAGTCAAAAAGCGCTTTCAGTGTGACCGAGCCCTAAAGGGGATCTGACTATATGGGGGGGGGGGGGGGGGGGGCACCAAAATATGGTTACGCTCAGGGCGCTGTGAAACCTAAGGCCGGCCCTGATTGTGACCAGTGGCTATGGACTTGGTCAGCATTGGAGATGGAAAGAAAGAGGAGGCTTCTGCACTGGAGAAGAGTGGAGAAATGAGTGACACAGATGGCTGCTGTGATGTGAAGATGAGCTGGCTACCTATACTGAAAGGGAGGGTGGGGAAAGGAGGGATTAAGGGAGTCATCTGGCTACCTCTACTGGAGGGAAAGGGGGGGAAGGAGTCATCTGGCTACATATACTAGAGGGAAGGGGGAGGGGTCATCTGGCTACATATACTGGAGGGAAAAGGGGAGGAGTTATCTAGCTAACTATACTGGGGGGGGGGGGGGGTCATCAGGCTACCTATAATAGAGGGAAGGAGGAGGGGTCATCTTGCTACCTATACTGAAGGGGGGCGGTTGGTGACAGTGGCCTAGGGTGGTAAAGAGTACAAATCCGGCCCTGGCCACAGTAGTGAATGGATCACACACCTGAAACAAGCATGCAGCGAATTCAGTCAGACTACAGTCAGAAATAACTGATCTATCTGCATTGTCAGGGTCTATGGCTAAAGAGACAGAGGATCAGCAGGACAGCCAGGCAATTTGCAGTGTTTCAAGGAAATTAAAGCAAGTCTGGAGCCATAAAAAAAAAAAAGCCAGATACTTACCAATGGCAGGGCTTCCCAACCCTGTCCTTAATTACCACAGACAGTGCATGTTTTGTGGAAATACACAGAGGTAGTAAATCAGTTCTACTGAGACACTTATTACCTCACCTGTGAATGTTTGTGGTTTTCTGCAAAACAAGTACTGTTGGAGGGCCTTGAGGACAGGGTTGGGAAACCCTGACCCATGGAGAGGGAAGGCTCTGGATCTTAAAGAGCCTTTCCGGTCCTTTCTCTGTGTTTTAACTCCAGCGCTGGCTCCCATTCAAATCTGCCAGCACCAGGAGCAGTTGGAAGGCTTCTGAAGCACTAGTGTCCAATTGTCCATGCGTGTTTCTGAAGAGAGGCGGCTCTGCACTTATGAAGCCTTATGAGCAAAGGCGTCTTCAACCAGTTGGTCAAACAAGTTGATCAAACACCTGCATGGGGCGTGACAGTGCTGGAATAAGGACGCCGAGAGAGGAGTGGGCAGGCTCCATAGGATCCAGGGCTTCCCTCTCAATAGCTGAGTATCTAACTTTTTTTAACCTCTTGAGGACCAGAGGTATACACTCCCCTAGTGACCAGGCCATTTTTTACAATTCGGCACTTCACACCTTTAATGGTTTATTGCTCGGTCATATAACTTAGCACCCAAATGTATTTCACCCCTCTTTTCTTCTCACAAATAGAACTTTATTTTGGTGGTATTTGGTTACTGCTGCAATTTTTTTTAACATAAAAATGACCTATATTTTGAAAAAAAAAACTATTTTTTTATCCCTTCCAATTTGGTCCTAGTCTAGACTCATTCAGTACACTAACCTACGTAGACATATGGCTATGGCAGGGATCAGATTGTGAGCCCCTCCGAAGGACAATGAATCAAAAGACTGCACTCACGTCAGTGGGTAAGCTGGTGGCGGGCCCCAGAGCCATCAAATACTGTCGTCATGAAGGAGTCCGCACACAGATTTATCGGAGCAATCACCATAGTTTTATTGTCCCATCACATGTATATAGACACACAGTCTGACCTGCATAGGCCGATGATCGTTTCGGGGCCACTCAGGGTCCCCTTTGTCAAGGCGGGTAGCAGAAAAGACATATACACCTTATCAGTGCAAAAAATCACAATAAATACCCCCAAACACAGATCCCTAACTCCGCCCGTGGGCGTGTACATCCATCTAAAAAACGTTACACATTTGAATTACACAAACTATGTCATATTATTGGGCTTCCTCACCTGTCAGTCAGTCCGCTCTGCCCTGCTCCCAGACTCCACAAGCCCACATCAGAGTTCACCTCTCCATGCTCATCCTCCCTGCGTGGGATGGGCGTGGCCAACGATCGCTCGGAGAGCCAATCCACGGTTCAGGCCCCATCCACCAATCAGGGTGCCAATGCGTCATGCGTACGTTCAGACGCATTGTCACATGGCATACACTGGCACGCCATAGCACGCGCATGCGTACAACCCAGCTGCATAAGGCAGTCTCCAAGGGGCGTGTGACTATGACGCCGCACGCAACCATCAAGTGGGCATGTCAATGATAAACACGGGGACAGCGCAGTGCGTTACACGCGCATGCGTACGCTCCACCTCTCGTTGCCATGGTAGCCAACCATAGCCTCAAATGCAGTCCCATACTAGCACAATATTGAACCGCACTATAAGCATAATATCCCCCTGATGGGCACGCGGAGTCTAAGAACAGGCGGGCTGTATACTACACAGGTAAAGCTAATTCCAACAGCTGCCCCAACAATGTCATATTGCAAAAACATACATATTCACATTCAGGAATGTAAAGGATATACTGAAGGGGGCATCCGACAACCCTCGAAGTGCACGTGACAACCCCTATGAAACATAAACATGAAACATATGTAATCATAAAAACATTTAAAAACAACCTGTTGCAACAAAATTATTATATGACACATTATCGCTCACCCAGAAAGCATGCCAGCCCATTATTGCTGTTAAGACCATTAGGCTTCACAGTATTCAATGTAAAGATCCAAAACGCTTCCCTTTGTAGCAAACGCTTTTTCCGATCCCCCCCTCTTCTAGGGGCCACTACCTGTTCAATAGCCATCCCCCTCAGGCTGTGCATACTATGTCCTGCCTCAAGAAATTGCACTGCCACTGGTTTAGTGGCATCTAAACCGGAGGAGAAGGGTAGAAAACCAGATGCCACTAAACCAGTGGCAGTGCATTTTCTTGAGGCAGGACATAGTATGCACAGCCTGAGGGGGATGGCTATTGAACAGGTAGTGGCCCCTAGAAGAGGGGGGGATCGGAAAAAGCGTTTGCTACAAAGGGAAGTGTTTTGGATCTTTACATTGAATACTGTGAAGCCTAATGGTCTTAACAGCAATAATGGGCTGGCATGCTTTCTGGGTGAGCGATAATGTGTCATATAATAATTTTGTTGCAACAGGTTGTTTTTAAATGTTTTTATGATTACATATGTTTCATGTTTATGTTTCATAGGGGTTGTCACGTGCACTTCGAGGGTTGTCGGATGCCCCCTTCAGTATATCCTTTACATTCCTAAATGTGAATATGTATGTTTTTGCAATATGACATTGTTGGGGCAGCTGTTGGAATTAGCTTTACCTGTGTAGTATACAGCCCGCCTGTTCTTAGACTCCGCGTGCCCATCAGGGGGATATTATGCTTATAGTGCGGTTCAATATTGTGCTAGTATGGGACTGCATTTGAGGCTATGGTTGGCTACCATGGCAACGAGAGGTGGAGCGTACGCATGCGCGTGTAACGCACTGCGCTGTCCCCGTGTTTATCATTGACATGCCCACTTGATGGTTGCGTGCGGCGTCATAGTCACACGCCCCTTGGAGACTGCCTTATGCAGCTGGGTTGTACGCATGCGCGTGCTATGGCGTGCCAGTGTATGCCATGTGACAATGCGTCTGAACGTACGCATGACGCATTGGCACCCTGATTGGTGGATGGGGCCTGAACCGTGGATTGGCTCTCCGAGCGATCGTTGGCCACGCCCATCCCACGCAGGGAGGATGAGCATGGAGAGGTGAACTCTGATGTGGGCTTGTGGAGTCTGGGAGCAGGGCAGAGCGGACTGACTGACAGGTGAGGAAGCCCAATAATATGACATAGTTTGTGTAATTCAAATGTGTAACGTTTTTTAGATGGATGTACACGCCCACGGGCGGAGTTAGGGATCTGTGTTTGGGGGTATTTATTGTGATTTTTTGCACTGATAAGGTGTATATGTCTTTTCTGCTACCCGCCTTGACAAAGGGGACCCTGAGTGGCCCCGAAACGATCGTCGGCCTATGCAGGTCAGACTGTGTATCTATATACATGTGATGGGACAATAAAACTACGGTGATTCCTCCGAAGGACAAGACAATTGCGCTGCATAAGATGACTATTGCGCTGCATAAGATGTCAGCTCTATATAAATATTATTTTGGGTACTTATCTGTTAGCCAGGCGCATCCGGCAGGTGGCGCTAATTACTATTCCCCCTCCAGGCCGACATGGATAGTAGGGAAAGATGTAACTCTGGTGGAGTTTTGTCGCCACCTGCTGGATGCGCCCGGCTAACGGATAAGTACCTTATTTTGCAAATAAATTAAATGACCCGCCTGCCAGCGCTGATCAGCCACTGGCAGGCTGATGGAAGTGCTCCGCTGTTTACAGTGACAGGAGCTCGTGAAAGCGTGAGCTTCCGTCAAATCTCGCTCCTCGCGAGATGGCGACATATGGCGGAACAGGGGAACAATAGAGCCTCTCTGTCGTCGCCAATGTCGGTTAAAGTCACTTCAGTATCTCCTTATCTCTTTAAATGTGTCAGTCTCCATATCCCACTCACCTAAGTTTCTCTTTAACTTGTCATCCAAAGTTAAAAACAATGCCAGCATTGTCAGCGTTAAACCAGGAATTGAATCAGCTGTTAACTTTAGTGTGATGTTAAGGAGATAGAAGGCACACCTGCAGTGAGTCTTTTATCTCCTGGAATTGCATCAGGACCCCTGCCTGCACTAAGCTGTAATATGCTACACATGCAGAAATCAGTTGTTTTCCCTCCAAATGACCTAGGTAGCCATCTCCTCAGCAGCAGAGAGCTCTACCTAGATAAACACAGATATGACTGCTTCAGCTACAGTACTGCTTCTCTTTTTTTTAGATATCCTGGAAGTTTCCAGGAACAAAATAGGTAATTGGAGCCTGAGGCACGCCTAGTGATTTGGACCCCACCATAATCCACAATGTAATTAGTAGCTATGGTGTCGACGACAGAGTATTTCGGGGACGAGTCACTAGAGTTCAGTTAATGCATAGCAAAACTACTGCTAGCTAGCGGGAGGAAATTCGTTGATGACTGATGCTGGAGTTCGAACTCTAGCTATGGATAGATGCGGTGTAGCAGTGATGGATGCCCGGCTATAATATACCCTATTTCCTGTAAATTAATATGAATGCCAGAAATAGTGGAAGTAGACCAGATATCGGTGGAGGTAGCAGCAGGGGTAAGTATCCTGGGCATCTGGGGTTCGGCTATTATGTAGCCAAACCCCACCGCTATTTTTGTTTTCTGTTAAAGGATCACTATCGCGAAAAAAATGTAAAATTTAAAGTACATGTACTTTGCAAATTGTGTTCTCCTGGCCCCTCCTGTGCATTGTGTTCTCCTGACCTGTACTGTGTATTGTGTTCTCCTGACCCCCTCCCCCCCCATACATTGGGTTCTCCTGGCCCCTCTTGTACATTATGTTCTCCTGGCCTCTCATGTACAGTGTGTTCTCCTGGCCCCTCCTGTGCATTGTATTCTCCTGGCCCCTCCTGTGCATTGTGTTCTCCTGGCCCCTCCTGTGCATTGTGTTCTCCTGGCCTCTCCTGTGCATTGTGTTCTCTTGGCCCCTCCTGTGCATTATGTTCTCCTGGCCCCTCCTGTGCATCATGTTCTCCTGGTCTCTGTTGTGCAATGTGTTCTCCTGGTCCCTCTTGTACATTGTGTTCTCCTGGCCCCTCCTGTGCATTGTGTTCTCCTGGCCCCTCTTGTGCATTATGTTCTCCTGACCCCTCATGTGCATCCTGACCCCTCATGGCCTCTCTCTTGCATTGTGTTCTCCTGGCCTCTCCTGTGCATTGTGTTCTCCTGGCCCCTCCTGTGCATTGTGTTCTCCTGGCCCCTCTTGTGCATTATGTTCTCCTGACCCCTCATGTGCATCCTGACCCCTCATGGCCTCTCTCTTGCATTGTGTTCTCCTGGCCTCTCCTGTGCATTGTGTTCTCCTGGCCCCTCCTGCGTATTGTGTCCAGACCAGAGCACTCACCTGATTCAAATACTAGCCCTGACCAATTGGAGCTCAGCATGTCAGCTCATCACTGTTGCATAGATGGCGCGCGCACTGAGACACGTCCTCCACCTGCCGCCCTGCATGCCTGTGAGTCAGCGGCAGGGACAGCAACAAACTGTGAGACAGCGGCAGGGCCATCGGCAGTGGCCTGCCGAGACCTTACAATTGTGTTCTGCTGGTCCCTCCTGTGCATCGTGTTCTTCTGGCCCCTCCTGTGCGTTGTGTTCTCCTGCCCCCTCTCATATATTGTGTTCTCCTGGCCCCTCCTGTGCATTATGATCTTCATGCCTCGCCTGTACGTTGTGTTTTCCTTGCGCCTACTGTACATTGTGTTCTCCTGGCCCCTCCTGTGCATTATGTTCTCCTGGCCCATCCTGTGCATTGTGTTCTCCTGGCTCCTCTTGTGCATGATTTTCTCCTGGCCTCTCCTGTGCATTGTGTTCTTCTGGCGCCTCTCTCATGCATTGTGTTCTCCTACCCCCTCCTGTGCATAGTGTCCTCTTGGCCACTCCTCTGCATTATGTTCTCCTGACCCCTCCTGTGCATTTTGTTCTTCTCTGCCCCCCCCCCCCCATGCATTGTGTTCTCCTGGCCCCTCCTGTACATTGTGTTCTTCTGGCCCCTCCTGTGAATTTTGTTCTTCTGGCCCCTCCCGTGCCTTGTGTTCTCCTGGACCCTCCTGTGCATTATGTTCTCCTGGCCCCTCCTGTGCATTGTGTTCTCTTGGTCCCTCCTGTACATTGTTGTCAGGCTTGTCTGGCTACTTGCTATAGGTCAGACTGTATGCTCATATGACTAACCTATAACCCAGGCCTAAAACCTGTGCAAACTCCTGCCTAACAATACTACAATACCCTGCAGGTATATGTAGCATACAACCTGGCAAATAGCATTCACCAAACACAGCAAAGTATAGCAAATACAGTCAACTTGAATAGTCACCTGAGGCCTAAGGACTGAAGCAATCCAGACGAAAGTAGAATCACAATACAGATGCGTAGTCACAACAGGCCAGGACCAGGCCAGGCAGCGTTAATGCAAGGTCCTTTAACAATCCGAGGTTGGCAACAGGAAATCCAGTAAGATGCAAGGTCAGGTACAATCCGTGTCAGCAACAGGTAATCAAGATCTGCAAGAAGCTTTGGTCAAGAGACAGACAGAAATCTGCAGCAAGACAAGGCACTTGGTGTGAGTGCAAAAGCTACAAGCCCATCATAGGCTATCACGGATCCAGACCAGAGCACTCACCTGATTCAAATACTAGCCCTGACCAATTGGAGCTTGGTTGGTCAGCTGATCATTGTTGCGTAGACGGAGCACGTACTGAGACGCGGCAGGGACAGCAACAAACTGAGTCAGCGGCAGGGTCTTCGTCAACGGCCTGCCGAGACCGTACAATTGTGTTGTTCTGGTCCTTCCTGTGCATCGTGTTCTTCTGGCCCCTCCTGCGCATTGTGTTCTCCTGCCCCCTCTTATACATTGTGTTCTCCTGCCATTCCTGTGCATTATGTTCTTCATACCTCGCCTGTACATTTTGTTATCCTGGCCCTTCCTGCAAATTGTGTTCTCCTGGTCCCTCCTGTGCATTATGTTCTCCTGGCCCCTCTTGTGCATTATGTTCTCCTGTCCCCTCCTGTCCCCTCCTGTGCATAGTGTTCTCCTGGCCCCTCTTGTGCATTATGTTCTCCTGGGCTGGCACCTCCTGTGCATAGTGTTCTTCTGGCCCCTCCTATGCATTATGTTCTCCTGGCTCCTCCTGTACATTGTGTGCTTCTGGCCCCTCCTGTGCATTGTGTTCTCCTGGTCCCTCCTGTGCATCGTGTTCTCCTAGCCCCTCCTGCGCATTGTGTTCTCCTGTCCCCTCTCATACATTGTGTTCTCCTGGCCACTCCTGTTACTCCTGTTATGTTCTTCATGCCTCTCCTGTACATTGTGTTTTCCTGGCCCCTACTGTAAATTGTGTTCTCCTGGCCCCTCCTGTGCATTATGTTATCCTGGCTTATCCTGTGCATAGTATTCTCCTGGTCCCTCTTGCGCATCATGTTCTCCTGGTCCCTCCTGTGCATTGTGTTCTTCTGGCCCCTCTTGTACATTGTGCTCTCCTGGTCCCTCTTGTGCATCATGTTCTCCTGGCCCCTCCTGTGCATTGTGTTCTCCTGGCCCCTCCTGCGCATTGTGTTCTCCTGGCCCCTCCTGTGCATTGTGCTCTCCTGGCCCCCTAGTGCATTGTCTTCTCCCGGATCTCTCCCTTGTAGTGTCTGCTCTTGTGGTAAGAAATGGCATATATCATCCGTTTTGATTGTCTATCTGTTGCATAAAAGACATTTTGTTATCATACTAAAAATTATTTTGCAGCCAAAAACTTCACGCACACACACACACACCTATTGATTTTGGTAACTTGCTCCCAATTCATGTGTGGGAAAAAAAATCATCATTGATTTTTAAGACACAACATTGGCTGGGCAGTGGGATTCAGGCAAGATGTTGCAGCTGCACTAGTGCCATGTGTGTCTCCATCAGATTTTTGTGAGAAAGAACTAATCTGTATGCTTGTTCAGGGTCTATGGCTAAAAGTATTGGAGGCTGTTGATCAGCAGGACAGCCACACAATTGGTATTGTTTAAAAGGAAAATAACATGGCAGCTGAGCTTCCATATCCCTCTCACTTCAGGTTTCCTTTAAAGAAAATGGAATTTATTGCATATGTAAACAATGTCAGCAGGAGACAAAGCTGTGGAGATAATTTCCTCACTGCCCATCTTCCAACAGCCAGAACTGTACTGAAATGTGTTTAAGAGCAGACACTGCATGGCCCCCCAATTGCTCCCAGAATCCTTTTCATCTCACCTCTCCTCCATTAATACCTGCAGCTTCGTTTGGCAGCTTTGCCGTGGCCAGTGCAGCGTTTGACATTGGATTAAATGCTTTAAAGATTTCAGTTTCTTGCTGTGGGAAGGGGAGGCAGGGAGCTCACAACACTTTCAGTCTCATTGGCCATCTGCCATCCACTGAGTGCTCGTCAATAGAGATCTGTCATGCAATTAACGGCTAATAAATAGCCACAACAGTGGAGTCTCGCTTGGCAGGAGCTGGGCACAGGGAGAAAAAGAACGGCTTCTTGCAGAATCTTCCACCACCTGCAGTGCTCAGGAAATGGAGTGATGAACGCAGTGCCCAGACAATGGCGTGGCGCAGGCTCTGTGGTGCCATATCAGAGTAGCGCAGTGACAGCCACGGCAGGCATGGATTTACAACCCCATTTCCCCCCTAAAGAAATCGATCATTACGTGAGATCCGTTATGAAATGTTAGTTTGTTCCCTGACCGTATCAGTTAAGTGCCTCTCTTTCAAGGTTGTCTAGAAAGCTTTTAGGTTTTTCTTGTTATTCCAACATTTGCTTTGATCATAACCTTAGTTCAGCCTCCCCTATGCAAATGACACTTAATTTGCATTAATTATTAGCGAACAACTGTTTGAGCATTACTTGTTTTTGCAATAGCTATCTTAAAAGTACCTATCAGGATGCATCCAGTAGCTCCCTATTGCTAGCATAGTGGGCGTTCCTTCAACAACACATGGGACCCTCCTGCTGGGCGGGCGTTCCAGCGATAGTAGAGTACAGTTTGTCCGCAGACTGATAAGGCTGTTTCTGAGCGATCCGCTGAGCGGATCGTTTAGAAACAGTGTTATCATTCTGCAGACAGACTGTACACACGCTCTATTATGGCTGGAACGCCCGCCCAGCGGGAGGGTCCGATGGACCCGTCGTTTCCTGCCTCGCTTCTTCGTGTGGGTAATGATAGGATAGATGGAGGAGGAGATAACAGCTCACATTTCAGTCTTAAGGTGGGGAGAAGCATCACAATTTTTACTACTTTGATTATGATTAAAAAATTACAATATTTTTTCCGATTACTGTATTTTTTGGACATAGAAGGAGCTCCGAACTATAAGAGGGCAAAAACCAGGGCAAAAAACTAAACTAAACCTGGCGTGCCCTTGGTCCAGGAGCATCTTGTAGATGTTCTCCCCAAATGATTGTTTCCCATTTGTACCCCTATCTGTGTCCCCATGTGTCCTCCTGTGTTCCCTATGTGCCCCTTCTGTCCCCATGTGTCCCCTTCTGCCCCCCATGTCTTCTCAGCTGTTTGATGAGGGGTGAACAATGTCTTATTATGTATTTGGTTGTCTATTTACCTTGAGAAGTCACTTTGCCTAACGGTTTTGGTATACGACTCAGGCCTACTGTCCAACACTGTTACATTACAGTAAGCTCCGCTGCACTCACTCCTTTCACTTTTTTTTGTAAATGAGCTTGATATGTATCTACTCACACCTCAAAAGAGGGTTTTTTAAGGGAGAGGAGCCTCGCTTTTTCCCTCTACATTGCTGCATTGGCTTACTGAAGAGCATGCAACCCATGGGCGTAACCTTCACCCTTGCAATCCCTGCCATCACAGGGGGGCCCGGAGGCTTTAGGGACCCCTTCTACTCCCCCCTTTCCAACCACAAGCGCAGCCAATTAGCAAAAAATACTTCCCAAAAGCCATCCCTGCTACATCCTCCCACCATACAGAGTAGCGAGTAGCGGGAGCATGTGTCATTTTTTTCCTGCTTCCAGATGCTGCTTCACAACAGAACACTCTTGGCTGCCATTCGCCAGCTCCCAATCACATGACCCTCATAGGGATTGAGGACCAAAGGGGCCCCATGCTATCATTTTTGCAGATACACCCCTGACGCACCCTGTACTTCTAGCAGTTTGAATAGCCCTCCTCCTGCTGCATGTCCTGCTGGTTTGTCCTCCACTACCCTTGAGTTGATATATTTTTGAGAGTGCAGCAGCCTGGGCTGTTGGTGCCCAATTGCTGTTGGGTAGGATTCAGCGAGTGAATTCCTGTACAGCCATCGCCGGCGGCGCATGGATGGTTTTTGGCTTAGTAAAATGTGCATATTCTCTTTTTTTTGGCATACGCACCTATACGGTGCGTTTATAAATCACCCTCCCTAAATCTTTCTCTCTCCGTCTTTGTCTGCAGCACAAAAACCTTTTACGATGCTGAGCACAGCAGAACTGTACCGGCATCCGCTATGCCGGGATAATGTCAGCTCCCTCCTGCCACAATACATCAGCCCTGACCGGACACTTTTAATTGTTTGGACAAATGAAAGTTGTTTAAGGCGCTGGCATGAGCCATCACTCAGCTGCTACAAATCGTCTGTGTGTTCCTGTCTGGAGGATGGGGGATTTGTTTGTTTCGTAGATACCAGGATCACTTTCGGTACAGAAGCGCTCTGATATTATTTTTGCTGAGAATGTGAAAAGGCCTCTCACAAAAGAAACAAGAAAGTAAATCTCTACAATATTATCACAGAGGCGTAACTACTGCTGGAGCAGATCCTGCAGTAAGGCCCAGGGCCATGAGGAGTCCCTACTTCTTATGCTCCCTCCAATCCAGGCCCACTTTCCCCTCCAGTTATTATAATTAATTTTTTTTTTTTTGGGGGGGGGGGGGGGGCACACTTGTGGCTGGGTGAGTCATGGTAGCCATGCTGTTGTAGACGGTCACAATGATGGATATAAATATGTATGTGTTGGGGAGGTGAATCGAAATTATGTAGTTATGCGTGCAGACATAGGGATGGAAGCGGAACAGCAAAAGTTGATATACAGTAACAGAGATACCAGCAGGGATAAATTATGTTAAAAATGTGTTAAAAATGAGGACGGAGGTAGTGTTGGGCGAACATCTAGATGTTCGGGTTCGGGCCGAACAGGCCGAACATGGCCGCGATGTTCGGGTGTTCGACCCGAACTCCGAACATAATGGAAGTCAATGGGGACCCGAACTTTTGTGGTTTGTAAAGCCTCCTTACATGCTACATACCCCAAATTTACAGGGTATGTGCACCTTGGGAGTGGGTACAAGAGGAAAAAAAAATTTAGCAAAAAGAGCTTATAGTTTTTGAGAAAATCGATTTTAAAGTTTCAAAGGGAAAACTGTCTTTTAAATGCGGGAAATGTCTGTTTTCTTTGCACAGGTAACATGCTTTTTGTCGGCATGCAGTCATAAATGTAATACATATAAGAGGTTCCAGGAAAAGGGACCGGTAATGCTAACCCAGCAGCAGCACACGTGATGGAACAGGAGGAGGGTGGCGCAGGAGGAGAAGGCCACGCTTTGAGACACAACAACCCAGGCCTTGCATGAGGACAAGAAGCGTGCGGATAGCATGCTTTGTACCACCATGCAGTCATAAATGTAATAAAGATAAGTGGTTCAATAAACAGGGACCACGCGGCAACGCTAACCCAGCAGCAGCACACGTGATGGAACAGGAGGAGGCGCAGGAGGAGAAGGCCACGCTTTGTGAGACACAACAACCCAGGCCTTGCATGAGGACAAAAAGCGTGCGGATAGCATGCTTTGTACCGCCATGTAGTCATAAATGTAATAAAGATAAGAGGTTCAATAAACAGGGACCACGCGGCAACGCTAACCCAGCAGCAGCAGCAGCAGCAGCACACGTGATGGAACAGGAGGAGGCGCAGGAGGAGAAGGCCACGCTTTGTGAGACACAACAACCCAGGCCTTGCATGAGGACAAAAAGCGTGCGGATAGCATGCTTTGTACCGCCATGTAGTCATAAATGTAATAAAGATAAGAGGTTCAATAAACAGGGACCACGCGGCAACGCTAACCCAGCAGCAGCAGCAGCAGCAGCAGCACACGTGATGGAACAGGAGGAGGCGCAGGAGGAGAAGGCCACGCTTTGTGAGACACAACAACCCAGGCCTTGCATGAGGACAAAAAGCGTGCGGATAGCATGCTTTGTACCGCCATGTAGTCATAAATGTAATAAAGATAAGAGGTTCCATAAACAGGGACCACGCGGCAACGGTAACCCAGCAGCAGCAGCAGCAGCACACGTGATGGAACAGGAGGAGGCGCAGGAGGAGAAGGCCACGCTTTGTGAGACACAACAACCCAGGCCTTGCATGAGGACAAAAAGCGTGCGGATAGCATGCTTTGTACCGCCATGTAGTCATAAATGTAATAAAGATAAGAGGTTCCATAAACAGGGACCGGCAACGGTAACCCAGCAGCAGCAGCAGCAGCAGCAGCACACGTGATGGAACAGGAGGAGGCGCAGGAGGAGAAGGCCACGCTTTGTGAGACACAACAACCCAGGCCTTGCATGAGGACAAAAAGCGTGCGGATATAGCAGCAATGCTTTTTGCCGCCATGCAGTCATAAATGTAATACAGATGAGAGGTTCAATAAACAGGGACCGGAAACGCTAAACCATCCCAGATGTTCATCGGTCATGTTACTTGGTTGGGGTCCAGGAGTGTTGCGTAGTCGTTTCCAATCCAGGATTGATTCATTTTAATTTGAGTCAGACGGTCTGCATTTTCTGTGGAGAGGCGGATACGCCGATCTGTGATGATGCCTCCGGCAGCACTGAAACAGCGTTCCGACATAACGCTGGCTGCCGGGCAAGCCAGCACCTCTATTGCGTACATTGCCAGTTCGTGCCAGGTGTCTAGCTTCATGCCCGGTTTCAGGTCCAGCGGTGCCAGCCACAAATCCGTCTGTTCCTTTATTCCCCTCCAAATTTCCTCCCCTGTGTGCTGCTTATCCCCAAGGCAGATCAGCTTCAGCAACGCTTGCTGACGCATGCCAACAGCTGTGCTGCACTGCTTCCACGATCCTACTGCTGCTGGTGCTGGGTTAGCATTTCCGGATGAGGTACAGCTTTGAGATGCGTTGGAGGAGAAGGAGTCAGAGAGGTAGGTGCTGCTGTTGTTATCCAGCTGTTTGCGGCGTGGGCAACACCCGCGCCGTAGCAGGTGAGGAATCGCTGCCAGGCTCCACAAGGTTCACCCAGTGCGCGGTAAGGGAGATGTATCGACCCTGGCCGAACGCACTCGTCCAGGTGTCAGTGGTGAGGTGAACCTTGCAGGCAACGGCATTCTTCAAGCTTCGGGTTATTTAGCTGACCACGTGCTCATGCAACTCAGGCACTGCAGAGCGCGCAAAGTGGTAGCGGCTGGGAACAACGTAACGTGGGATGGCCACTGACATCATGCCCTTGAAGCTGTTTGTCTCCACCACTCGATATGGCAGCATTTCGCAGGCCAGAAGCTTGGCTATGCTGGCTGGCTGTTACTGCCACGGCCCGGGGGTCATTTGCTGGCAATTTCCTCTTGTGCTCAAACATCTCAGAGACAGACAACTCAACCGTAGCGCTGCACACCGAAGGGCTGTTGGTTGTTGTGTTTGATGAACACTGGGAGACCTCAAGAGCACTAGTCCGGAAAGTGACAGTGTCAGCATCGTCTGATGTTTGTGAATGTTGTGAACCACGCAATGGCTGGGCTACTGCTGCTGCTGAGGCGGGTCTGGTGGTGAGTCTGGTGAACCCAAGGGAGGCAGTGTTGCTGGTGGTACCCTGTCCTGCCGCGTTTGCCCACAGAGTGGGATGTTTGGATAGAATGTGGCGGCTCATGCTGGTGGTGGAGAGGTTGTTAATACTTTTCCCCCTGCTCAGGCGGGTCTTGCACACCTTGCAAATCGCCATGGTAACATCCTCAGTGCAGTCTTCAAAGAAAGCCCAGACTTTAACTGGCTGAGGACTCGGACCTCGTGCGTGATGTGCTGGTGCTGCTTAACCCACTGCTGGACGCTTGAGAGGTCATCCAAGTAATTATCTGGTCCTGTTCTTTTGGATCTGTGAGGGTTGTTGTCCTGGACAACATGGGCAGTATTGAGTGGGTTTTCTTGGGTGCTCCCCTGTGGCCTGTACGTGAACCGTCAGGGGAAACACCTCTTCCCTTGCCCCTCCCTCTTTCACCGGATTTCTTCCTCATTTCACTTATCCTTAAAGTACACGCTGACTGGCAGCAGTACAGTGGCAGTACAGAAATGCTATACAGTGGTGGGTGAGCGGTGTACCACTATTGTCAGCAGTGACACAGAGCACAATGCTATACAGTGGCGGGTGAGCGGTGTACTACTGTTCCCAGCAGACACAGAGTGGAAGTAAACACAATGCTATATAGTGTGGCTGAGCCGTGTACACAGAGTGGCATTAAACACAATGCTATATAGTCTGCTATATAGTCACCCCGAACAGGGTGATGTTCTGCAGAACCCGAACAGTGGCAAACACTGTTCGCCCAACACTACTGGGAGGGAACGCAGATTTTAGTACCTAAACACACGATACAACATGTTTTCCGGGGTCGGACTCTGAGGCACATACAGATGGTCCCGATCATCATCCTCATCATACAACTCTTCTCCTGAGTCTGACCCACCCACCACCTCTGCCACCCCAACATCCCCAGACACAGACCCCTCATCGTCCTCAACATTAACTTGGGATGCTGGCCTGAGCCAGACCTCCTCCTCCACATCAGGCCCCATCATCTCCTCAATGGCAGCCCTCATTAATCGCTCTGGCGACGGACTGATGGACACAACGTTCTCCTCCGGGGAGGGCTGCTGCTGACCACTGGCTGCTGGGGTGGATGTTATAGCTTGCGTGGGGCGTTGGCTGTTGCTGTTGTTGGGAGTGCTGCTCACAGCGGAGGTCTCTGGGGAACTCATGTTGAGCTCATATAGTGGTTGACGGTGAGTGGAGTATTACTGATCCCAGCAATATACACACTGACTGGCAGAGTACGCAATGCTATATAGTGTGGCTGAGCGGTGTACACAGAGTGGCAGTAAACACAATGCTATATAGTCTGGCTGAGCGAGCGGTGTACTACTGTTCCCAGCAGAATCAGAGTGGCAGTAAACAATGGTATATAGTCTGGCTGAGCGGTGTACACAGAGTGTCAGTAAACAATGGTATATAGTCTGGCTGAGCGAGCGGTGTACTACTGTTCCCAGCAGAATCAGAGTGGCAGTAAACAATGGTATATAGTCTGGCTGAGCGGTGTACACAGAGTGTCAGTAAACAATGGTATATAGTCTGGCTGAGCGGTGTACACACAATGCTATATAGTCTGCTATATAGTGTCAGTAAACAATGGTATATAGTCTGGCTGAGCGAGCGGTGTACTACTATTCCCAGCAGACACAGAGTGGCAGTAAACAGAATGCTATATAGTGTGGCTGAGCGAGGTACACAGAGTGGCAGTAAACAGAATGCTATATAGTGTGGCTGAGCAAGCGGTGTACTACTATTCCCAGCAGACACAGAGTGGCAGTAAACAGAATGCTATATAGTGTGGCTGAGCGAGGTACACAGAGTGGCAGTAAACAGAATGCTATATAGTGTGGCTGAGCAAGCGGTGTACTACTGTTCCCAGCAGTGACACAATGACAGGGGGGACCCTGGCTAGCGTGGCTGGAGCGCGAACTACCCTGCCTGCCTACCGAAAGCTAAACCCACAGACAAATGGCGGAGATATGACGTGGTTCGGGTATTTATTTACCCGAACCACGTGACCGTTCGGCCAATCAGAGCGCGTTCGGGTCCGAACCACGTGACCCGTTCGGCCAATCACAGCGCTAGCCGAACGTTCGGGGAACGTTCGGCCATGCGCTCTTAGTTCGGCCATATGGCCGAACGGTTTGGCCGAGCACCGTCAGGTGTTCGGCCGAACTCGAACATCACCCGAACAGGGTGATGTTCTGCAGAACCCGAACAGTGGCGAACACTGTTCGCCCAACACTAGACGGAGGTACTGAGCAGTGAGCACTCACAGGGGGACATTTATCAAGAGTGTCTGGGACAAAATATTAGAAGGTTTTTAGAAATTAGTGCAGAACTGTCTCAGGCATTCTAAGAAATCACTAAATAGTACAAATTCCCTCTTAAACTGTTAGGAATAGGAGGAGCTAGGAAGGTTTCTCAGACCGAGCCGTGTGTGAGGGAAATTGCTGTTGCTGAGGTAACCAATACATCTGCTGTATTGCATCAATTAGTGATGAGCCGAAATTTTGCATCGAAGTTCGAATTTTGCATCGTAATTGTAATGCGAAATTTCAGGGAAAATTGTAATTGTTTTCGTATGTAGTAGTAGTATTTCATAATTTCTCGTAATTTTTTGCGTAATTTTCGCGCAATTAGTCAGAATTTTGTGCCGAATTTGGCGGATAATATCAAAGCCCCCATACATGCTATTGCTACCAAAATTGGTACATATGTTAAGGAGTATAGTGGGTACAAGTAAAAAAAAGAATTTTTCAAAAAGACATTGTAGTTTTTGAGAAAATTGATTTTTAAAATGCAAAGAAAAATGTTTTTTATACTGTCATTTTTCCAAGTTTAAAAACCATTTTTTCTTTGCATTTTTTCTTCGATTTTCTCAAAAACTATATTGTCTATTTGGATTTTTTTCTCCCTTGTACCCACTATTCCCTTTAAAGGAGTTGTCAGGGAAATTTTAATAAAATAAATGCTACTTACCGGGGGCTTCTTCCAGCCCCAAGCTCCCAGGACCTCCCTCGCCGCAGCTCTGCCCGCAGCCGTTTGCTGGAGCTCTGACCCGGTCCTCGGCGATGACGTCAGAGCGACCTGAAGGTCGCTCTGTACTGCGCCTGTGCGATCGGCGCTGTAAATCACCGCCACGTGGGCCGGAGCGGCAGGGCCGGCCCTAGACTATTTGCCGCCTGAGGCAAAAAAAAATTTCCTTTGTCCCTTTAGAGCTTCTGTCCCAGCAGGGTCGCCATCAGAAATTTTAGGCCCTGCGTTGGGCAAACCTACTGGGCCCCCCTCACTCCCCTCTGACCCCACATGGCAAATCACAATCTTTGAAGGCCTGATGACTGTGTGTCCACTTTTCACGCCCTCCTATGGCTGGCAGCGTCCTGCATATGTTCAGTTCATTAAGACTGAAACTGTGCGCTCCCAGCTACAGGAGCATGCTGGAGGAGGCTCATTGCCCAGAACAATGTATGTGCAGTGCTTTGAAAAACCCAGCTGGATTGTGCAGATTTCACAGGAGCACAACGGATGGTACTGGAAGGGTATCATGGGAGCTGACGTACTAAAGGGGGCTGGAAACAGCCCAAGGTAAGTAAAATCCTTTTCTCCCATTTGATTCAAGTTTATTTTATTTTATCTACTAACTGACTAAGGTAACTCCTGGATGAGCCTCCTGGCACCTCTCACCACAATAATGGGCAGCCAGAAGGACAGACACAGACACAGACTGCAGCTGGGGCCCGCGTGTGTTGCTGTTTGCCGCCGGGCCCCAGATTCACTCGGGCCCCATACAGCAGTCGCCCCTGTGATGCCCTGAAGGCACTTTGTGTCCCAGGTTATGCAGCAGTACTGTATCTCCACTCAAGCATACACCAGTCCTATCATTGAAGTTGCTGTAGGGCTACAGGTCCCACCATGCATCAAAGTGCTTTCTTCTTCAGAATCTGTAGAGATTCAGGTACCACAGCGCCACCTCTTTCGTCTCTAGCATTGAGGTCTAAGTATAAACCGCAGTGCTGTCTCTCCAGCCTCTGTAAAACTGTAAGTGTAACCAAGCTACTGGAGTCTCTTAACTCATTATTAAAGCCCATCTCCAGGGCTCCGGCAACACCAGCAAATATAGGTCGCCTAATTAAAGAAAAAAAGTTTGCAAGTTCTTTACTTGATTCCCCTTCTTCACAGTCTTAACTGATCCACTGCCTCCCTCTTTCCTCCTTCTGAAACTGGTAGACAGGAACTGTGTCCAAAACTAATGATGAAAAGAAAATCCTCAAGATGGGCTTCATAAACCTAAAACTTAAAGAGGAACTTCAGCCTAAACAAACATACTGTCATTAAGTTACATTAGTTATGTTAATTCAAATAGATATGTAATATACAGTAATCTCTTACCCACCCTGTTTTAAAAGAACAGGCAAATGTTTTTGATTTTATGCGGACAGCAATCTTTTTGGTTGAAAAAATCAGAAAATATCGGTGCTCAATCATAAAAGTATAAAAATATACACAGCAGCCAAAGTCCAGCAAATCCAGCAATGCTCCAGAATACTTCAATCAAATACTTCAGCGCTTGTTCTTAAATAGAAACTTTCCACCACCACCAATAAAATTAAAGATCACGCTTACCAGAGGGGCACAGACCTTAATTACAGGGTCTATGTAACGCTCAAATGGGCCTGCAGCTGGTCTATATATATATATATATAGGTGCCATTTTGTCAACGGTGCTGTGACATATGTCACAGCACCATTCTCCCATTCCAGTGCCCCTGAGGGTCCCCGTTCTAGCCAGCTGAAATCTTTGACTGGCTAGAACATTTAATATGGGTAGAGAGGAAATGGCAGTTATCCTCTCTAGGAACGCCCCCTTGTAAACTAAAACCTGTAAACTAAAAAGCCCCACCGCACAACTTACCTACTATTCGCTTTCTTTTCTGCACTGTCAGCTCTCCCGTCCCGCCGCCATGCCAGCATCATCACCGCTATGGTGCTGGCCTGGAAGTGCTTTTGGGTTACTTCTGGGTCAGCGCCATAGGGAAGATGCCAGCAGAAACAAGAGGACACAGCGGCGGCACCGGAGAGCTGAGAGGGTGGAAAAGACAGCGAAGGGATCCAGGAGTAGGGGAGTTGCGCGATGGACGATGGTGCACTTTTTTTTTTTTTACAAGTCTCAAGAGGTTGGTACAGGAGGCTTTACCTTGAATCCCATGACTCCCATGACGTATGCTTTTTTTTTTTTTTTTTTTTTTTTTTTTGTAGTTTAAGGGTAGAGACACACTGGAGAGCACTTTTTAATCCATTTTCATTTTTAAACTCCCCCTTGACTTACACTTTTAAAGTCTCCCCTTGGCTTGCATTAAAATTGCGGTAAATCGGGATTTTTTAAAAAATCGCAATCACAGCAATGTTGTTTTAATGCAAGTCAATAGGAGCGTGTTTTTTGAAAAGCGATCTGCAATGAGTCTCTGTTCTACCTTGCGAATCTCTGAAGAACTGTGCCAGCAAGGTTTGTCGTGCATATTATAATATACATGGCCTCAGATCCTTTTGAAGTCAGAAGGTCTTTTAGAGTTAGGTGCCCATAGATCTAGCGATGATGGGCAGATTCGATCAAGGGGCAGATCTCACCCTGATCGAATCTGATTAGAGTGAGATCTGTCGGCTGCTCATACACCGCATTCCAATTCCCGATTGATTTCAGCATGCACTCTCTCGGGAATTGGCCGCATCCACCGCTGGCCCCCTAGTGTATAAATGTGCCCCCTGTGTGTGCATTTATACATTACCTGGCCTGTGTTGCCCAATGCCCACCAGGCAGTGCCCACCCTGCTCCTCCATTTGAGCAATACACGCTACTGGCGTATAGCACGTAGTGCATGTGTGATGTCACCGGGATTCCAAAGACAAATGGGCACCATGCAGTGGGCGACATTAGGGGGAACAGAGTCAGGGGTTTTGTCACGTTCGTCACTTGTCCCAATATCGCCATTACCGCTGTGCACCTGATTGACCAAGATTTTCTATGCTCATATTATGTAATATGTCAAACTCTATGGGCTCGATTCACAAAGCAGTGATAACCCAGTTAAAGACTTTAGGCGTGATAACCATTTTATCATGCCTAAACTCAGTTTAGGCATGATAAGTTTAGGCATGATAAGTTTAGGCATGATAAGTTTAGGCGTGATAAGTTTAGGCGTGATAAGTTTAGGCATGATAAGTTTAGATAAGTTTAGATCGCACGCAAAGTCCCGCACGCAAAGCAGCGCCCTTAAACTCTATGCAAAGTGCACCAGACTTTGCTAGCGCAAAACTTTTGATCAGCTGTACACTGCGGTGCTAACCCAGTTGGTGCTTAAACTTATCACGCCTAAAAACTTATCACACCTAAACTTATCATGCCTAAACTTATCACACCTAAACTTATCATGCCTAAACAGAGTTTAGGCGTGATAAAGGGCTTTTCACTAGCGTGCTAGGGGCTTGATTCACAAAGCGGTGATAACTCAGTTATCACGCCTAAAAGACTTTAGGCGTGATAACCTTTGCACCACTGAGTTATCACCGATTTTTGCTCTAACTCGCGCGAAGTTTCCGCGCGCGTGTGCGCGCAAAGTCCCATGGGGCTTAATGGGAGCTTCGCGCGAAGCGGGGACGCTGCGCGCGCGCGTGCGCTGTTGCGCGCGGAAAATTTGCGCGAGTTGCTTCTTATCATGCCTAAAGTGAGTTTAGGCGTGATAAGGGGCTTTTCACTGGCGTGCAAACACTTTGCACCGCTTTGTGAATCAAGCCCTAACTGTTAGCACCGCTTTGTGAATCAGGCCCGATATGTCTCACTGAGCCAGTCTTTTCTGTCGTACAGTTTTATGCTCCATTTCTATTGCCTGATGAAGCGGGAGATGCCTGCGAAACGCGTTGTACTTGCACTTTCTGAAGTGTATAACTAAATTTTTGATGTTTTGAATATGCACAACACTCATGTGTCTGCTTGGGGGGAGGTAAGTCCACCTTTGCCTCCTCTCATATTAAACATTTTAGAATATGTTATCCTTTAGGCGCCTCTGTCTGCTTATACAGTTCCTGAGTCCACCCTTGGTTGAGGGGTGTTGCCCCTTATTTCCTATCTACAGAGAGCGACTTCTTAATCCTGAGTGGGGACAGGTCTAATCTCCTCACCTGCTGATATAGTGGTTACCTGGACAGTAACCCATGTTTGTGAGTATAAATAGATACTTACTTATCATATCCACATACCACTACATACTACACTATATTGGGCTTTTGGTGTCTCTATTCTGTGTTCCCTTGCGACATCTTACAGCATGTATGATCCATACATGTGACCAATTTCGGCCTGAAATTGGTTGCATTGTCGATCGGGCATGCTCTTGTACCCTGTTGGTACAAGGGGTTGGTTCCTGCACACCCACAGAGGTTTGCTGAGGTTCTGTTTCATCTCTCTTGAATCAGGCATGTTCTTGGTGGCACCAACTTTCATCCTATTCAATAAAGATTATTGAACCACGGTCAAGTTGAGTAGTGTATGACCTTTTTTAGGTTAGGGTTAGGCTATGTTTACCGATTAAGATATGGTTAGGTATTATTCAAAGGGTATAAGTCTGGTATGAAGATAAGTTGAGGAATGAGGATAGAGTTAGCCACTAGGCAGGGAAGGGGATAACTTTTTCTACGTGAAAGGTAGGCCCATTCAAAAGTTAGCAGCAAGACAGAGGGGTTGCAATTAAGGTCAAGCACAACATAGAGAAGTATAGGGTTAGGCACAACTCATGGAAAAGCTAGGGTTCATGTTGTTTGTGTGTTGCAAAACTCATGGGTCAACAATTTTGATCAACTGATAGTATTTTAAGTCTTGGATTTGCTGTGATCACTTACTGCTTCAGCACATGATTGTAACCAGCAAATTAGAGCCTTATAAATCTGTCAGCAGAAATTGTTTTTTTACAAAATCTCTCCATGAGATCTGGTGCACACACATGACAACACCAGCAACACTAGGCAGAGTTAAGCACAGAACTACCGTTCCTTACAGGGCAGGAGGTACGGTTTGGCATGCTCTCTATATAGGAGAGTTAGGGAATGTTTTGTGGATAGTGAAAAAAAGTCAGGATTTGGGTATCAGAAGAAATCTGAGATCCTAATAATCTGTGGCCACATGAACTGTCACTTACTTTAGAGGTTCCCTTTTTCATATGTACAATGCAATGACCTACTAGAAGAGGTCATACCGCTAATTGTATGTATCTGTCGAGAGACTGCACCAGCGTGAAGGAACCTCATTGTCATTCAGGATAGTTAGGATACTGTTTTTAGAACTAAAGCACACAAATCAATATCTATTAATGTGTGTCATTCACCTTCTAATACAGTATTAAGATCTCCTTAACCCCTAAGCTCCCCCACTCCTAAAACAAAAAATGGGAGAAGTAAAAAAGGGCGCATATGGCTAATGGACAAAAAAGGGCGCTGCCATAGACTGCAATGCAAAATATCGGATATTGGGCGCCCAACAGGAAATTTGGTTGCCCGAGAAATAGCGGTTGCAGAGATCGTGTTAACAAAAGTTTTCGTTTATAGGATAAGGTTTTATACAAATATAATTTACAAGTTCGTTTTGACTTTTTGGTTTACTTATTTTTTCGTTTTTAAATTTCGCTTTCAAGACTGTAACAAGTAAATTTTCATTTACACTTATTTTATCATTTAAAATTCGTTTTCATACGTTTAATACTTAAATATCGTTTTCAACTTTATTCTATTAGAAATGCATTGGTATTAACTTTTTTTTTTACACTTATAATGCATCGATTATAGTTTTCAGAGTTATTAACTCACTAATATATCGGTTTCAATATTACCGTTATTTTAAGATTTTTAATGCGTACGTGATTGTAAGGCAATCTAATATATATACATATACAGTATATATATATATATATATATATATATATATATATATATATATATATTTACCTTTTTCTATTTATAATATTATCAATGCGTATGTGATCTTAAGGCTATTTATTCTATTACAAATATATACATTATTCTATTCATATTATTTATAGTGAAGTATTTTAAGGATTAAATATATTATTGTTTATATGTGTGTAAGGGTGTTTGTGCAGTGGGGATGGTTAGGGTTAGGCACCACCAGGGGGATGGTTAGGGTTAGGCACCACCAGGGGAGATTTAGGGTTAGGCACCACCAGGGAGGTCTTAGGATTAGGCACCACCAGGGGGGTCTTAGGGTTAGGCACCACCAGGGGGTGGTTAGGGTTAGGCACCACCAGGGGGTGGTAAGGGTTATGCACAATTAGGGAGTGGTTAGGGTTAGGCACCACCAGGGGGGTGGTTAGGGTTAGGCACCACCAGGGGGGTCTTAGGGTTAAGCACTACCAGGGGGGTGTTAGGGTTAGGCACCACCAGGGGGTGGTTAGGGTTGGGCACCACTAGGGGAGTGGTTAGGGTTAGGCACCACCAGGGATGTGGTTAGGGTTAAGCACCACCAGGGGGGTCTTAGGGTTAGGGACCACCAGGGGGGTGGTTAGGGTTAGGTACCAATAGAGGGGTTTTAGGATTAGGCACCACCAGGGGGGTGGTTAGGGTTAGGCACTCCCAGGGGGATCTAGGTGTTAGGGATAGGTACAGGGAGGCTTCTGTGTAAGAGTAGGGTTAGGTACAGTTACAGTACAATATACACCACCAGGGGGGTGGTTAGGGTTAGGCACTCCCAGGGGGATCTAGGGGTTAGGGATAGGTACAGGGAGGCTTCTGTGTAAGAGTAGGGTTAGGTACAGTTACAGTACAATATACACCACCAGGGGGTGGTTAGGGTTAGGCACTCCCAGGGGGATCTAGGGGTTAGGGATAGGTACAGGGAGGGTTCTGTGTGAGAGTAGGGCTAGGTATAGTTACAGTACAATATTTGTAATATATACAATTTATTAAATTATGTATATTTACACAAAGGGGGAGTCTAGGCGTTAGGGATAGATCTGTGTGAGCCTACAGTTAGGTATAATTGCAGTAAAATACCTGTACACTCTAGCATTGTATTACTATGCTTAATACAAGTGTAAATATTGTTTTTTGTTATAGACGCTATTTGACGTTTCATTTCTGAATTCGTTTGTTGTTATAGACGGCATTTTGCCATTTCATTTCCGCTTATTCAACCTATTTAGCACCACATTTTCGTTTATAAGCTATAAATGAAAAATATTGTTTTACATTACAACTTATAATTTCAGGCGCCCTTTTTTGATGCACGACAAAAAATACCCTGCCACAAAACACGATTACATGCCCGGATGCACCCACTAAACTAGCCCCGGTGCCCACTATTTTATCGGGTGCCTCTGGGCGCCCAAATTTCCGCTTATTGCCACTAATTGCAGTTTTTAGTATTGGTGCTTATGATGGCGCTCTTTTTCTCCACAGTGCTGAGGTCACCCTTTTTACCAGTTTTGTGGCTAAAGAGTTTTGGGTCTTGTAAGGGCCATCACCCTACCCCAACCATAGTAACAGCAAGGAGGTGTGATATGTTATTAAATCGTTGTCTTTCACTAGGCTTCTATCTGTTACTGAGGTCTATCTGAGGGGCTTTTTGTTTCTGGAGTCTGTCATAGGGTGCTGTCTGCTATTGGGGTCTGTCATGGGGTGTCTGTTACTGGGGGGACTTTGTATTACTTGGGTGTGTCATGTGGTGATGTCTGTTACTGGGGTGTTTCCTGTCTAAATGCTATTGGGGAGTTGCATAGTAGCCAGTCATTTCTCACTGTAGGTTGGACACACCCTCTTCAAGGTGTGGCCTTGCAACCACCTCCTCTAATCCCCCACACCCCGTACTCTACCCTACAGGTGCAAGTCTTGAGTAGTTGCTGCTTCTGAAAACTGCCAAGCCTTAGCGATCTCAATCGCACATTTCCACTATAGCATTTCCATGACAGGTTGGTCCAGAGCTGTTTTGAGGACCTAACTACCAACACCTTCTCTTACTCCAATACTGGGGACTGTACTTCAGATCAGATGTTTTTGTAGTTACACTTCTTATGGGTGTGAAGATCATGATGACCACACTTGTTTTATGAACCTGTGAGATGGTCCCTGAGGCAGTGAAGAGCACCAGGAGTGTGTGAACATTCTCAGGGCCACATAAAAGTTTTGCAGGAGGGCCCATGATGAATTCTAGTTACACCACTGATACCCACCATTGGCTTTGGTTCAATTGCCAAAATCACAAATCAGAAGCATTTTTTTGAGGTCACATTGCTGGCCTAAAAATGGGTCAAAGGATAGATGCTGCAGGGTAAAAAAACACTTAAAGGGAACCTGAAGCGAGTAAAATTATTTAAAATAAACACATGATGTAGCTTCAAATTAATATTACATACTAAGCTCACCGTCAGTTTCCCTCAGAAGCTCACCATTTTCTTCTTACAGTGATTGCTTCCAGTTCTGACACTATTTTGTCAGAACTGAAATATACCAGTTGCTGTCAGTTATATATCAGCAGCTGTCAGTTACAAGTTGAATGTGCAAGGTATTGTACATGTTTCCCTATAGCTGAAGTGGTTGATATTACAGTTTAACAGTGTGCTGACCAGGAAGCTGTTATGGGGTAATGGCCATTTTTAAAATGGAGGACGGAGAATTCCATTGATCACAGTGGACAAATAGGATGCAGGAGAGGAGAAAGAGATTGAGGAGTAGACCACACCGGAGGTAAGTATGACCTGTGTAATGTTATTTTAACTTTTTATTTTCAGTTCAGGTTCTCTTTAAATTATTTGCAGCGTCCTAATGCAAGTGGGAGATCTGGGGTGGAGAGGGAGCCAAAAGTTGCAACAGAAGCTCATTGCTGATGGGCCCTTAGGGACCTGGAGGCTCCTGGGAGTTGTGCTATTTGCCTCTTGTATCCAAATCATAAGCACAGTGTCACAGCTGCAGAGGCAATCCAGGCATTCAGTCAGAATTCACCAGCGCTTATCCAGGTGGCTGTCAGCACATCACACATCCCGATCATTTAGTAAATTATTATTGTTTCCCTGTTGTGGGTGCATTTAGCGGGTTTGCCGTCTCTTGTTGCGCTCGCTAGTTCTAACAGTGAACAGCTCCAAATTCAATAATGATTTTATAGGTGATTTTAAATCATTATTCAATTGTGAACTTCTGCAAATGGTGAAGTGCTGCTTGGAACGGCTCCGGATTATTGAATCCCTGGGAAGACTTCCACCCCCGCAAGCAGCTATGAGCTCTCTTACATCAAATCCGTCTCCACTGTTATCACCATAACATCGAGTGTTATTAATACGCTCTGTACATTGCATGAATTGTTAATGCTTGGTATATATGGGAGACAGTGACTAGCGATGCCAGAGCTGGCTGGCATTTTGCTCTGGGGCACCACATTCACGTTCCCAGCAGAGACCCTTCCAGTCTTATTGCTGTAGGGGAACAGCGCACTCCTGGGTATGACACTCTTGGGCTATAGATCTATTTAAAGAATATAAACAATAAGAAAGTCAGATGCATTCAGACATGCAACGCTTACACTGAAATGTGACTTTGGCAAGTTGGAGTAGAGTTAGGTCACTGGAAAGCAGGCCATCTATTTTGGGCTTATTAAGTTTACCTTCTAACTCCAAGGAAAAGGAGCTAAGCATTTGAGTTTTGGAAAGCAATGAAGGAGGTTAGAACAATGGTTCCTAAATAAAGGAATACTATCACAAAAAAAAAGTGAAAACTTTAAAATACATGTAAACACCTGCAAATAAGTAGTATTCTTCCAAAATAAAACAAGCTATAAATTACTTTTCTCCTATGTTCCTGTTACTTACGGGGATGAGCAGAAACTACGCCAGTGCGAATTTACGCATCGTAGTTCGCATCTACGCATCGTAGTTCGGAGGTGCAGTTTCAAAACTACACTTACGAATGTACGCGTCGCACAGTACCACTACGTGTAGCTTACGCCCACTATGCGTAGTTAACAAGTGTATTGCGTAGTGAACTACGAATGCGTTACTCGCGTCTAATTTTCCGCGTGCGATTGCATGCTTACAAATGTATGCATTGGAAAGGGTAATGTACGCATAGAACAGTTCCCGGAATAAGCACTTAAAGAAGAATTAATGCGTAAAATTTGCTGCATACGGGCATAAGCATCCGCATACACTACGCTAGTGGTGCTCAGCAGAGCTCGAATATTCGAGTAGCTCGAATATTCGAGCTCTTTTTCAGCTATTCGAGCTCGGTATTCGAGCTCCGAATAGCTGGAGCTATTCGAATGGGCTATCCGAGTACACTCGAATAGCCCATTCACTATTCGAGCTATTCGAGCAACCCGGCGCTATTCGAGCTCGGTACCGAGCTCGAATAGCGTCATAGCCCAGATTGATGCCCTTAGAGCCAATCAGAGGGCTCCCAGGCCCTCTGACGGCAGCCAATCACAGAGGGGGACCCTGGCCAGCCCCTACCCTATAAATAGCGGCCGCCATGTTCCGTTTCTACATGCTTGCCTGAGACTTGTACAGAGAGAGAGTTGCTCCTTTGTGCTTTGGCTTAGCAAGTGCTCTATTGTGATCATTTACCTAGCGTTTTTGCTCACCTACACCTGCCATATACACCTATATTGTTGTTAGTTAGATAGACATTGTATTTTAGTTAGTAGCTTGTGTGTTACATTAGAGACAGGCAGCTGCTGCAAGCTTACAGGTTTAGGCCTCAGGGGGGCCTTGCCTCTGTGGGCAGCTGTCCTCTGTTTATTTCTCTCATCTATACCAGTATTTCTGCTGTCCTTTACTAATAGTATTGTAGTTATACTGTACTAGGAGTAGGACACTCACTGACTGTCACTGTTTATAGGCTACTAGCTAGCTCCTGCGTGTGTGCACTCACTCACTGTCTGTGTGTACACACACTCTATTTCCTTCTGATTACTGATAGATTATTGTTATTTAGTTGTACTTACTTACTACTTACTCTTACTGTACCCGTAGGGACACTCACTGTCACTGTTCATATAGGCTACTAGCTCCTGCGTGTGCGCACTGCACTCACTGTCTGAGTGTACACACACAACACACACTCTATTTCCTTCTGATCGCTGATTGATTATCGTAATTAGTTAGTTGTACTTACTGTTACTACTTACTCTTACTGTACTAGGAGTCTAGGACACTCAGTCACTGTCCATAGGCTACTAGCTCCTGCGTGCGTGCACTCACTGTCTGAGTGTACACACACCCACACTCCATTTCCTTCTGATCGCTGATTGATTATCGTAATTAGTTAGTTCTACTTACTGTTACTACTTACTCTTACTGTACTAGGAGTCTAGGACACTCAGTCACTGTGTTCATAGGCTACTAGCTCCTGCGTGCGTGCACTCACTGTCTGAGTGTACACACACCCACACTCCATTTCCTTCTGATCGCTGATTGATTATCGTAATTAGTTAGTTGTACTTACTGTTAATACTTACTCTTACTGTACTAGGAGTCTAGGACACTCAGTCACTGTCCATAGGCTACTAGCTCCTGCGTGCGGTCACTCACTGTCTGAGTGTACACACACCACCCACACTCTATTTCCTTCTGATCGCTGATTGATTATTGTAATTAGTTAGTTCTACTTACTGTTACTACTTACTCTTACTGTACTAGGAGTCTAGGACACTCAGTCACTGTGTTCATAGGCTACTAGCTCCTGCGTGCGTGCACTCACTGTCTGAGTGTACACACACCCACACTCCATTTCCTTCTGATCGCTGATTAATTATTGTAATTAGTTAGTTCTACTTACTGTTACTACTTACTCTTACTGTACTAGGAGTCTAGGACACTCAGTCACTGTGTTCATAGGCTACTAGCTCCTGCGTGCGTGCACTCACTGTCTGAGTGTACACACACCCACACTCCATTTCCTTCTGATCGCTGATTGATTATTGTAATTAGTTAGTTCTACTTACTGTTACTACTTACTCTTACTGTACTAGGAGTCTAGGACACTCAGTCACTGTGTTCATAGGCTACTAGCTCCTGCGTGCGTGCACTCACTGTCTGAGTGTACACACACCCACACTCCATTTCCTTCTGATCGCTGATTGATTATCGTAATTAGTTAGCTGTACTTACTGTTACTACTTACTCTTACTGTACTAGGAGTCTAGGACACTCAGTCACTGTCCATAGGCTACTAGCTCCTGCGTGCGTGCACTCACTGTCTGAGTGTACACACACTAAATTTACTTGTGATTACTACTGATTATTGTAACTGCTAGTTGTACTTCCTGACTGTTACTACTTACTTACTGTACTAGGGGACACTCACTCAGTCACCTCACCAACCAACCCACTCCATTAAAGTACCCCACTTTTCAGCCGCCCTTTTAAAAAACTTTTCTCTATACGCCCAAAACATTGAAGATGTCTGGAAGTGGCAGCCAGCGCGGTTTGGGCAAGGGGAAGGGCAGCAAGGGAATCAGGAGGAGAGGGAGCAGCATTGTGGCAAGCCGCGGCCGCGGGCGCGCCACCATGCACAGTTCCGCAGCAGCAGCAGCAGCGTCAGTGGCTAACATTCCTCCCATAGCCACTGGCCGTGGACGCCTTGGGCGCCGCCCAGCAGGAGCATCTGCAACTCATGCTGCAGAGACACAGCAGCAGCAGCGTGTAGCACCTGCTCCCATTTTCCTCCAGCCGGGTCGGAAACGTCCCATTGAGGAAAAGGATGCAGACACTGTGGTGCAACTCATGACGGAGGATGAGCAGCCCGCCATCAGCTCTGCATCCGAGGCCTCCACCCTCACCACCACCACCACCACCACCACCCCTGTTCGCAGCAGCCGCCCAGCAGGGTCTGGGGAGGAGGCCAGTTCACCGTCACTCGCCGACCTGTCATTCAGCAGTCTTTTGACCCCAGGCATCATGAGTAAATTGTCTGCTGTTGTTGGCGATCTTGAGGAGGAGATGCTGATGGGCACTTTGGGGGATGAGGGATTGGACAGCAAGACTGTGGCGACAGTCAAGCAGCCCATCCATGCATCAGGAGAGGAGTTTGGGGGGTCCTCATCCCAGCAGGACATGTTTCAGGAGGGGGAGGATGATGATGACCCGGTGACAGACAGAGACTGGGTGCCACCATCTCCAGGGGATGTCGTCCTCAGCAGCTCTGAGGAGGAGGAGGAGGATGCTCTTGTGGGCCTTGCAAGGAGGCGCATCATTGCAAGCATTGGCAGCAGCAGTAGGCAGGTCCCACAGCCTGCTGGTGTCTCAGGCTCAGCAGCAGCAGCAGCAGCATCTGCCAGTACCACCACCAGCCGCACCCAAGCCCCCCAAGCCCCCCCCCCAACCACCACAGGGAGACAGGCAGCAGCGCTTCCATGCCATAGGGGGATGTTTAAGTCACCAATCTGGCGATATTTCACCATGCCCACTGTGTACAGCAAGTACGCCACTTGCAACCACTGTCAGCGGAAGTTGAGCAGAGGTGCAGACCCCTTAAAGTTCTGCACCAGCTCGCTCATCAACCACCTTGCGGCTAAACATTTCCACCAGCATGAGGAGTTCCAGAGGCTGAAGGCATCTGGTGCTGGCAGTGGCACCACACCCATCACTGCACAGCCTTCAGCAGCAGCAGCAGCAACAGCAGCCACCCGCCCTCCTGCTCCTCCAGCAGCACCAGCAGGAGTGCGGAAACGCACTGCTCCTCCCCCCTCTGCAACTCCTGCCGCCGACACTGAGGCCTGTTCTGGCAGCCAGTCCTCAGTGGCCTCCTCTGCTGTGTCTGCTGATTCCCGTGTCAGCAAAAGGCCACGCCAGAGCCTTTTGAGCGAGTCCTTCCAGGGGGTGGTTAGGGCTCTGCCTCCCAGCAGCCGTCGCGTGCGGCAGCTGAACGGCTTGCTGGCACGGGCCATGTGCTCCCAACTCCTGCCGTACACGCTCGTGCAGGAGGGGAGCGACATTCGTGCGCTGCTTGCTTGCGCAGCCCCAGACTGGCAGCTCCCCAGCAGACACTTCTTTGCCCGCAAGGCCATTCCTGCACTGCACCGCTTTGTGATGGCCAATGTGGAGCGAGGGCTGGAGCACGCGGTTGGTGAAAGGGTCCACGTCACCATGGACTCCTGGAGCAGCCGCTTCGGGACAGGCCGCTACCTGTCCTTCACTGTCCACTGGGTCAGCTTGGTGGAAGGGGGTGAGGATGGGAGAGCAGCAGCGGGCACAGCAGCAGCAGCAACACAGTGGGTGGTGCCACCCCGCAGGGTCAGGGGAACTGCAGCAGGTTCCTCCGATCCTCTGCCATCCTCCGGCACACCTGGCCAAACCCCCCGCCTCAGCAGCAGCGTGAAGGCCCGCCACTGCCAAGCGCTGCTGCACTTGGTCAGCCTTGGGAAGACCAAGCTGACGGCAACCCATGTGTTGGCCAAACTCCAGGAGCAGGAGAGGATTTGGCTGACCCCCAGAGGCCTCAGAGTCGGAGAGGTGGTGGCCGACAATGGGGCCAATCTGGTTGCCGCAATAGACAGGGGAAACCTGACCCACATCCCCTGTCTTGCCCACGTGCTGAACATGGTGGTGCAGAAGTTCCTGCGCACCTACCAGGGGATGGGCGAACTGCTGGAAACGGCAAGGAATGTTGTGCGTCACTTCCGGCGCTCGGCTGCAGCCTGTGCGAGCCTGGAAGACGTGCAAAAGGAGCTGGATCTGCCACGCCATCGGCTGATCCTTGACGTTCCGACTCGCTGGAACTCCACCCTGGCGATGTTGGAGCGTCTGGTTGAACAGAGGCACGCTGTCAAACAGTACCTTGCCCTGGCCACTGTTTCCGCAGCTCAGAGAAGGGACAAGACCAGCAACATCCCGTCCATCGTCCCCGATGATGACTGGAGGCACATGCAGCAGGTGTGCTTTGTGCTGGCTCCCTTCCTGCAGGCCACAAACATGGTGAGCAGGGACCATGCTATGGTCTGCGAGTGGGTGCCCCTGGTTTCTCTGCTGAACAGGGCCCTCGATGCTTTGCTGGAACAGGGAGCGGCAGCCTTGGACCAGCAGGAGCGGCAACCAGCTGCGCAGTCCACCTCTGAGGGGGAAGAGGAGGAGGACTTGGTGGAGGTCCCTGACCTGGCTGCTGATGAGGGGGATCAGCACAGCGCAGCTGAGTTGGTGCGGGGGTGGAGAGAGGATGAGGCGGCAGAGGAGGAGGATGAGGACAGCACTGACGTCGATGTGCCAGCAGACGTGGCCCGCCTCTTCCCAATGGCAGCGCACATGCTGACGTGCCTGCGCAGGGACCCCAGGGTGATCCAGATGAAGCAGAGGGAGGAGATCTGGATCAGCATGATGTTGGACCCACGCCTCAAGGGGAAGTTGAGCCAGTTCCTGCCGCCTGCAGGAGGAGACCCAGCGCAACAAATAAGGAGCTTGCAGCAGGCCCTTGTTGAGCGCTTGGAGGAAGCCTTCCCCCAGCCTTCCACCCCCACTGTCCAGCAGCCAGCACAGAGGCAGCAGCAGGTGCCTGCATCCAGCAGCAGCAAGCGCCCCACAGACCTGCTGTCTCTCAGCCACGAGCTCTACAGGACTGTAGAGGCTCCGGCAGCAGTGACTAGAGAGGAGATGCATGCAGCAGCATCCTCCTCCGGTCACAGCCAGCGCCTGACCCGCATGGTGGCTGACTACATGGGGTCGTACAGCGGGCTTGACAGCGATGCCCCTGTTGATCCCATGGAGTATTGGGTCAAGCGCATGGAGATCTGGAGCGAGCTGGCGCAGTACGCCCTGGAAGTGCTGTCCTGCCCCCCTTCCAGCGTGCTGTCCGAGCGCTGCTTCAGTGCAGCTGGTGGCGTGGTCACCGAGAAACGCTCACGTCTGTCTCACAAGTCTGTGGACAGACTGACGTTTCTCAAGATGAACCAGGCGTGGGTGGAAGGCGAGTTCCTGGCCCCTGTTGTCGGCGAGAGGGGGACATGAACTGGCTGCCGGAACCATCGTTAATGTGCCTTACCACCCTTTACCACCTCCTGGCTCCTGCTCACTAAGCCAGCCTGGTTCACTTTGACTATTACGTCGCCTGCAGCCACACATTTTACACCTACAGTGGGCTGCTGTGTACTGCCCTTCTGCTGTCTGTCTGTGTTTCCCACTGCCAGGGTACACAGAATTACCTTCTTCTGCTGCCACTCTGCCACCAGCTATTACGTCAAACAATAGCTATATTGGTTGTAAAACCAAAAACCAAAAAACCATTAAAAAAAAAAAAAAAGGTTTAATTTTTCTGAGGTGCCCGGGTTGAAAACTGTGTTGTCCCAGTTGTGTATTGGACACAATGTGGGCTGCACGACCGCTGTCTGGGACCTCCTGTTGTGTTTATTTACAGCCCTGGTATCACCGCTAGGTACCAGGGCTATTATGTCACGCTGCCTACCTGCTGCCACACTCACACTGCTCCTCCATACCTCCTCCTGCTGCTGCTGCTGCTGTCTGTCTGTGTTTCCCACTGCCAGGGTACACAGATGATTTACCTTCTGCTGCCACTCTGCCACCAGCTATTACGTCAAACAATAGCTGCTCGCCTACTCCTCCATTCCTCCTCCTGCTGCTGCTGTCTGTCTGTGTTTCCCACTGCCAGGGTACACAGAATTACCTTCTTCTGCTGCCACTCTGCCACCAGCTATTACGTCAAACAATAGCTATATTGGTTGTAAAACCAAAAACCAAAAAACCATTAAAAAAAAAAAAAAAGGTTTAATTTTTCTGAGGTGCCCGGGTTGAAAACTGTGTTGTCCCAGTTGTGTATTGGACACAATGTGGGCTGCACGACCGCTGTCTGGGACCTCCTGTTGTGTTTATTTACAGCCCTGGTATCACCGCTAGGTACCAGGGCTATTATGTCACGCTGCCTACCTGCTGCCACACTCACACTGCTCCTCCATACCTCCTCCTGCTGCTGCTGCTGCTGTCTGTCTGTGTTTCCCACTGCCAGGGTACACTACACAGATGATTTACCTTCTGCTGCCACTCTGCCACCAGCTATTACGTCAAACAATAGCTGCTCACATTACTCCTCCATTCCTCCTGCTGCTGTTGCTGTCTGTCTGTGTTTCCCACTGCCAGGGTACACAGAATTACCTTCTGCTGCCACTCTGCCACCAGCTATTACGTCAAACAATAGCTATATTGGTTGCAAAACCAAAACCAAACAAACCATTAAAAAAAAAAAAAAGGTTTAATTTTTCTGAGGTGCCCGGGTTGAAAACTGTGTTGTCCCAGTTGTGTATTGGACACAATGTGGGCTGCACGACCGCTGTCTGGGACCTCCTGTTGTGTTTATTTACAGCCCTGGTATCACCGCTAGGTACCAGGGCTATTATGTCACGGCGAGCTGCCTGCCTCATTGACTGCCTGCTGCCACACACTCATCCTCCTCCTCCTGCTGCTGAATTTACCTCCTGCTGTCTTTGTGTTTCCACTGCCAGGGAGCACATACAATGGCGCTTCCAACATGCGTGCGCCCACCAGCTATTTGTTACGCTCAAAAATAGCTGCATTTCTTTAAAAAAAAATTGAAAAGAGAAATACGTGAAGATGATGAAGAAGAAGATGAAAAAGAAGAAGAAGATAAAGAAGAAGAAGATGAAGAAGATGAAGAAGAAGAAGATGAAGAAGAAGATGAAGAAGATGATGAAGAAGAAGATGAAAAAGAAGAAGAAGATGAAGAAGATGAAGAAGAAGAAGATGAAGAAGAAGAAGATGAAGAAGAAGAAGAAGAAGATGAAGAAGATGAAGAAGAAGAAGATGAAGAAGAAGAAGATGAAGAAGAAGAAGAAGAAGATGAAGAAGAAGAAGAAGAAGAAGATGAAGAAGAAGAAGAAGAAGAAGAAGATGAAGAAGAAGAAGAAGATGAAGAAGAAGAAGATGAAGAAGATGAAGATGAAGAAGAAGAAGAAGAAGAAGATGAAGATGAAGATGAAGATGAAGAAGAAGATGAAGAAGAAGATGAAGAAGATGAAGAAGAAGATGATGAAGAAGAAGAAGAAGAAGATGATGATGAAGAAGAAGAAGATGATGAAGAAGAAGAAGAAGATGATGAAGAAGAAGAAGAAGAAGAAGAAGATGATGAAGAAGAAGAAGAAGAAGATGATGAAGAAGAAGAAGAAGAAGATGATGAAGAAGAAGAAGATGAAGAAGAAGAAGAAGAAGATATAGAAGAAGAAGATCTAGAAGAAGAAGAAGAACGATAAAGAAGAAGAAGAACAAGTATATACAGTAACACTACTGAACAAAATTTAGGACACAACTTCTCTTTCCACATTTTTTTTTAAAGGAACATCCCCACATAATCACTTGCTGTTGTTACTTGGAAAAAAAGATGTTTCTTGCATCATTCACCCTCAAAACAAGTGTTGGAAGCTATTTAAGGCCAATTCGAATAGTCAGCTCGAATAGTGAGCTCGAATACCGACTCGAATAGTGAGCTCGAAGTCCGAGGTCGAATCGAATAGTAAAAATTATTCGACTCGAATATTCGACTGACCTCGAATAATTTACTATTCGAATTCGACCAAACTCGAATTTTAAAAAGGGGTATTTGCACTACGCGTAATTGCGTATTTTAACGCGCAGTCTATGAAATGCATACAAAACAAATATTTGATTTCAAAGCCATAGTTTGGTGAAGCGTAATTGCGTAAAACTACTCGTAGTTCCAGCGTAGCGAAATTGGCTGACTACAACCATCCCTGGTTACTTACAGAAGTTAGTAGAAATCTGACGGAACTGACAGACTTTTCAACTAGTCCTTCACTTCATGGGGGATTCTCAGTATTTCATGTATTCTTTAAAAAAGTACTCCCTGGAAAGAATCTATGCAAAGATGCAAGCCACCCCCCCCCCCCCCCCCACACACACACACACAAACACACACAAACACACACACACACCTGCTTGCACACTATTCTGGTGGTTGGACTGAGTGACTGCCGTTTATTAACCACTTGATGACCCACCCTTTACCCCCCCTTAAGGACCAGCGTGGTTATTAGTGATCTGTGCTGGGTGGGCTCTACAGCCCCCAGCACAGATCAGGGTGCAGGCAGAGAGATCAGATTGCCCCCCTTTTTTCCCCCCTATGGGGATGATGTGCAGGGGTAGTCTGATCTCTTCTGCCTGCGTGTGGCTGGCGGGGGGGGCACCTCAAAGCCCCCCTCCGCGGCGAAATTCCCCCCTCCCTCTCCTACCTGTCCCCTCCCCGGTGATCCGGGCTGCACAGGACGCTATCCGTCCTGTGCAGCCAGTGACAGGACGTCCCCTGTCACATGGCGGCGATCCCCGGCCGCTGATTGGCCGGGGATCGCCGATCTGCCTTACGGCGCTGCTGCGCAGCAGCGCCGTACAAATGTAAACAAAGCGGATTATTTCGGCGGCCCGCAGGCTATTCACGGAGCCCCCCGCCGTGATTTGACAGGAATCAAATCACGGCGGGGGGCTGCTTCCTGATTAATCAGCCTGCAGCTGGCGACGCAGTACTGCATCGCTGGTCCTGCAGCTGCCACTTTGCCGACGCACGGTATAAGCGTGCGGTCGGCAAGTGGTTAAAGCGGAATATAACCCTGCATTTCAACTTTGCTCTAAAACATTATTTACAGCTATTATATGCTAAAAGCATTTTTTTTTTCACTAGACCAGCATTGGAAGGGTTAAACACAGAGGTTTAAAGGTCCGTGGAGAGATATGCAGAAGTTCAGATAGATACATTCTATTTAGTTAGATGTATCTATTGATAAACAGTTACACACTCTTTGGCTGTCCTCCAAGCTCCTTCTCAGTGAGAGAGATGAGTCACATTCAACACTTAGATACATTTATGTAAACAAAATGTATCTATTTCAGCTTCGGATGCGTCTGCAGAAATCTCCAGGAACTTTAAAGCCCTGTGTAACCCTTCCAATGCTGGTCTAGTAAAAAAAAAATGCTGGTTGCATATAATATGCTGTAAATAATGTTTTAGAGCAAAGTTGAAATGCAGGTTTATATTCCGCTTTAAGTGCTTTTGGAGATAAATAAACCCCTGAGAACTACCCATGAGGAGGTGGTCTAGCCCAAAACCTGTCAGTTCTGTCAGACTTCTACTACCTACTGTAGGTAACAGCAACATAGGAAAAAAAGGTATGGCACATTTTACTCTGGGAGAAATGCACTTTTTATTTATGTTTTTTTAATGTAATTTTTTTTGTAATAGTGGTGTTTTTAGATTACCTGTATAACTTTAAAGTGTGGGAACCCATCCTTTTTCCTGTCTCCTTTGTTTTTTATTAGTTCAAAGAGAGCTTATTTTTTAATCTTTTTTTATTGAGTATTCATGCTCTGCTCTGGTTGAGGCACTATACATTGGATACTTGTAGAAAGTTGTGATACCGACATTCTATGAAAAGCACCCTAAAGGGGAAGCAGGAGATTTGGGCGCATGAGACAAGTGGACAAAAAGGGCGCCTCATTCACTCCCATTATAAATATCGTTAAATGGGCGCCGAACAGGGAAAAAAAGGCGCCGGAGATTATTAACGTTTTACAAACGGCGCCCGGAGATTTTTAAGGTTTTATAACTGTGCTTGTGATGATTTAACTTTACAAAATGAGCCCGTGACGAATAACGTTTATAAAGATACTAAATCACTATTTGTAAAACATTTCTAAAACATTATTATCCACCCCAAAAATTTTTTACATTTTTTTATTAAAATGTTTTATTTATTAATGTTTGTAAAACATTATTATCCATAGGGGGTCTTAGGTTTAGGCACCACCAGGGGGGTCTTAGGGTTAGGCACCACCAAGGGGTCTTAGGTTTAGGCACCACCAGGGGGGTCTTAGGTTTAGGCACCACCAGGGGGGTCTTAGGTTTAGGCACCACCAGGGGTCTTAGGTTTAAGCACCACCAGGGGGGTCTTAGGTTTAGGCACCACCAGGGGGGTCTTAGGTTTAGGCACCACCAGGGGGGTCTTAGGTTTAGGCACCACCAGGGGGTCTAGGGGTTAGGAATAGGTACAGGGAGGGTTTTTAACAAACGTAATTATAAGATTTAGTTTAGAAACAGGGAAGATTAACGTTTTAAGAATTGCCGATTTCATACACATTATTTAATGATTTATAAATTCTTAAAACACTATTTGTAAACGAAATTCTACACAATATTTTTATAAACGATAATACTGCTTATCGTTTACACCACGCGCCCTTTTTTCCCGACGCCCTTTTTTGATGTGCGCCCCTAAAGGTGTCTACTACTAATTTAATTTTTAGTTACATGGCTGAGTTCAACAACATTGCATTTGTTGATGATACAATAGGAAATCAATATGTAAGTATGGAGCCCACACTGGCAATGATGTCCCACTATTGGAATACATAATTTGACAGAAAACATAATTTGACAGTTTATTGCCAATAACAACTCTATGGGGGTGAAGAGGTTAGTGGTGCATGTTGTTGTTGATTTTTTTTTTTTGTTGGGGGGGGGGGGGGTGTCTTTATAATAATAATAATACAAAATAATAATTGTTTAAGCCTGGCCCTGCAAGGGTTTTTATAAAAATTTCCTCTGACAGCAATGTTACAGGAAATGTCTGCAAAACATCCCTGCATGTCCCAACCCGCAGCATTGGCACAGAGCATGGCAGCCATCACTGGGGGTGCAGCAGCAGCCAGGAATGACTTTTGATTCCTAATTAATGTACCAATTGGTACTCTGGTGAATATCTGAATTTCCCACAGAGGCTTTACTGCCAGCAAATCCCTTTGATTCAGATGAATGGACTGATTGAAAGCCTGTTCAGGAATCTCAAGCATGGCCATGGGGGGTGGGGGACGCCAGGTAGGTGTTGCGGTGGGGATTTGTCAGGGACAGTCAGAGCTGGGTGATGTAACGTTCTGCTCTTTAAAAAGGTTGTGGTGGAAGAGGAATAGAGGAGCACAGAAAAGGAAACAAACATTGGAAAATAAACACAAATGACCACACTAAAACTAGATGTTTGCTCTTTATGGTAGGGGTACAGAAATGACTCATTGTATCGATTTAATTGGATGAGGTGACTACCTGGAGGTTCCTTTTATATGAAGGGATAGGGAAGGGGCTTTCAGATTCCAATTACTAATTATCACAATGAATTGATCTATATCTTGTTTATTCCACCACCAATTAGGCTTTCTTTGGGTGGTACATTTTGCTATGTATTCTTTTTTTTATAAATGCATTTTAATAGTAAGGAAATAATGGAAAAAAAGTCATTATTTCTCAGTTTTCAGCCGTTATAGCTTTAAAACAATACATTCTTCCACAATTAAAACCTATGTATTGTATTTGCCCATTTGTCCCGGTTATTACACCATTTAAATTATGTCCCTATCTATCACAATGTATGGCGCCAATATTTTATTTGGAAATAAAGGTGCACTTTTGCAGATTTGCGTCCATCACTATTTTCAAGCTTATAATTTAAAAAAAATGTTAGAAATATACTCTCTTCACATGCATATATAAAAAGTTCAGACCCTTAGGTAACTATTTATGTTTTGTTTTTGTTTGTTTTTTTGTAATTTTTTTTCTCATTATAAAATTTATTTGGGTAATTTTTTGGTGTGGGAGGTAAACAGTTAATTTTAAATGTAATACTATAGGTTTATTTCATTAAAAAGTGTATGTAGATGTAGTATTACTATTTGGCCACAAGATGGCCACGGTGAGCATTTTCTCTTTTTTTGGTCCTGGAAGCAAGATCTCGCTTCCAGAATGTACTAGGAGGACAGGGAACTTTTTTTTTTCAGAAAGACGGCAGTTTCTGAAAAGAAGCCACCATTCTTTCTAGCGGGCACTTAGATCGATGAATGGGAATTAAATTCCCATTCATTGATTGCTGGGCTAATGGGGGGCACCACGTGCGATCGTGCACCCACACAGCCGCAGCTGCCTGGACGAAAGCTTCATGTCCAGGCAGCATAAATGGTTAACACTGGACAAAGGTTATTTGTTTGTGGGGACTTCCCACTCTCCTTTGAAAGATACCTCCTAATGATAATAGTCTTGGGTAGTGGTAGTGTTCTGGGGAAAGAGCCCCATGCTTGCCAGCTCGCCTTCTATAATTGTTATGCAAAAAAAAAACCTTATTTTTTTTTTTTTTTACCTCACACATTGCTCATGTTTAAAGGTGTCGATTCATAAAAGGATGTGTAAAAAAAAAAAATCTGGTTGGGAAATACAGCAGTCGGTATGTTAGACTTTTGTGTGCAAATTCATAAAAAATTTGAACAGGTTCAATAAAAGTTCGGTGAATTACTGAAGCCACTGATTAAAACTTGTTAGTAACAGCAGGAGAGAGTTACAAGCTGTTCTGTGCAGTGAGGGCGTTACAATACAAGAGGCATCTCAGACATCCCTTTACATGTTTTATTATACTGCCTCTGCTTGCTCTGAATCTGCTCAGTCTGAGCAGTCTGAGCAGTCTGCCACAGCTTAGAAGAACTTCAAGGAACTTTACACATGCCATGCTTAGGTTATTTTCCCACTAGCTCCTACACATCTTCAGAACAGGAACCCAAGAGGTTAAACAGACACGCAGCCTAAGGTATTCAGGGAAACAGTGGCATACCTAGGGCATTTGGCACCCGGTGCTGGGTATTAAAAGACAACCCCCCCCCCCCAAAAAAAAAATGGGCGTGGCCACAACCTGCGGCATGCGTCATGGCAAAATGGGCGTGGTCATGACCGGATGAGGGCGGAGCTAACTGTAATTTAAAGTATTAGCTAGTATAGTTGCCCAAGTATAGCTAGTATAGTTGCCCCCAGTATAGCTAGTACAGTTTCCCCCAGTATAGCTGCCCCCAGTGAAGCTAGTATAGTTGCCCCAAGTGAAACTAGTTGCCCCCAATGAAGTTAGTATAGTTGCCCCCAGTATAGCTAGTTTAGTTGCCCCCAGTATAGCTAGTATAGTTGCCCCCAGTATAGCTAGTATAGGTGCCCCCAGTATAGCTAGTATAGGTGCCCCCAGTATAGCTAGTATAGGTGCCCCCAGTATAGCTAGTTTAGGTGCCCCCAGTATAGCTAGTTTAGGTGCCCCCAGTATAGCTAGTATAGTTGCCCCCAGTATAGCTAGTATAGTTGACCCCAGTATAGCTGCCCCCAGTATAGCTAGTTTAGTTGCCCCCAGTATAGCTAGTTTAGTTGCCCCCAGTATAGCTAGTATAGTTGCCCCCAGTATAGCTAGTATAGGTGCCCCCAGTATAGCTAGTATAGGTGCCCCCAGTATAGCTAGTATAGGTGCCCCCAGTATAGCTAGTTTAGTTGCCCCCAGTATAGCTAGTTTAGTTGCTCCCGGTATAGCTAGTTTAGTTGCCCCAGTATAGCTAGTATAGTTGCCCCCAGTATAGCTAGTATAGTTGCCCCCAGTATAGCTAGTATAGTTGTCCCCAGTATAGCTGCCCCCAGTATAGCTAGTTTAGTTTCCCCCAGTATAGCTAGTTTAGTTGCCCCCAGTATAGCTAGTACAGTTGCCCCCAGTATAGATGCCCCAGGAGGGGGGAAGCAGCACTAGAAGGAGGGGCAGTGGGGGCAGCGGTGGGGAGGGGGGAAATATCCCCCCCCATCCCTCACCTGGGACCCCTCCTTCTGCCTCTCTCCCCCTCCATAGATTACCGGCGGCAAGTGCAGGGGCGGCGAGGAGGCATGCGGAGAATTACTCACCACTTTCGCGTTCCAAGCACTGGCAGCGTCATGTCGTCACAGATCTCCGCCTTTAATGCTGTCCACTGTGCTTCCGCTAATCAGGAAGCACAGTGGGCGGCATTGAAGGCGGAGATCTGTGACGACATGACGCTGCCAGCGCTTGGGACGCGGAAGTGGTGGGTAATTCTCCGCATGACTCCTCGCGCGCCCCTGCACTTGCCGACGGTAATCTATGGAGGGGGAGAGAGGCAGAAGGAGGGGTCCCAGGTGGGGAGGTGGGGGATATATCCCCCCTCCCCATCGCTGCCCCCACTGCCCCTCCTTCTAGCGCTGCTTCCCCCTCCTGCTCTGCTACTGTGGGGGGTCGTGGCGACACCCCCCTAGCTGTCTGTCACCCGGTGCGCCACGCCCCCCTGCGCCCTACAGTAGGAACGCCACTGCAAGGGGAAGCCTGTTTTGTTCCATTTTTGCTCTGCTGATGCCTGGGAGATTTAAACGCTTGTCCTGCCGGTGATGGCCGCGGATCCTATCAGATCTCATCAGTCAGACTTGCAGGAGAACAGGAGCTCTTTTTATTGGCTCCCTGCTCCTGTCAGTCACAGCTGCCTGAGTCATGGCTCCCAGCACAGTCCCCTCACACAGACTCCGCACTCTTTCACCACTTCAAAGCAGACGGTATTGCTTCGTGGCTTTGCCGCTTGTTGTATTCTTTATGAATTGACATTTACTGACATGTGTTGACGTATTTACCACACAAGTTGGTAATTTACTTCACTGCTTGGTAATTTCAGCTTTTCATGGGGCGCCGGTAACAGCTTTTATGAATTGACATTTTTCTAAGTGCTCGGTAAAGTCAGCTGTTCAAAAGATAAGAAAATTCTGCCTGACATGGTTGCATAATAAAGGACATGGGCCTCCATGCAGTCAAAGCGCTGCAATTCCTGTTGATGATGAATGAGGAAACAAGCATGAACATGTACCTTTCTCTGTTCTTTTCAGAGGAGCCAATATTCTTTTAGCATTAATTTTCATGAAAATAATGTAAAAGTTGACTTTTGAAAATCATTTCGAAATAAATTTGTATTTTTTTTGCATTTTTTCACAAATTTTTGTCCTAAAATAAACGTCCACACTTTTCACAAATTTTCACGGTAAAAATATTGGTTGCGAATATCCACATCGAAAATCCAAAAGAAAAATTTGTTTCTTTTGACTATATTGCAAAAATACAATGTATTTTTGCAATTTTTTTCCGAAATTGAAAATAGTATTTTTGATACGAAAATGACTTCGGGGAAAACTCACAAGCAGTACAGACTGGAGCTCCTTATGTACCCTGAGCTGCTACAGTTCTCCAGACTTCATGGCCTCATCACCACCTTTGTAGGAGGATGAAACGGCATCCCTTCCAGAGATCATAACCGGCGCAGAAGCTGAAAATTTACAGTTATCCAGCTTAGTAAATCAGACCCCTAGTGTGTAATAAATGTAAAGTAAGACCATTGTTTGCAGGGCCGGATAGAGGCCAAGGCCCAAGGCCACCTAGTCCATGGCCTAGGTCACCACAGGAACAAGGGCACCAAAGCACCAGGCTAAACTGGTGCAGCATTTGCAAGTTTGCAAATTCTGCAATGTAGGGACATCAGGTGAGCGCCTGACCATGGTACTCTGCTGCTAGCCGCCTGTGTAGCTGCCACCTTGCTCTCTGTGCACGTTTGCATTGTGGACTTGGGCAGCATTGGAGACATAAAGTAAGTGGAAGCTTCTGCACTTGAGACGTGTGAAAATGACACTGATGGCTGCTTCAGTGTAAAGGCGAGCTCGCTACCTATACTGAAAGCGGGGGGTGGGAAAAGGAGGGATTAAGTGAGTCATCTGGTTACCTATACTGGAGGGAAAGGGGGAGGGGTCATCTGGCTACCTATACTGGGGGGATCATCAGGCTATCTATACTAGAAGGAAGGAGGGGAGGGGTCATCGGGCTACCTATACAGTACTTAAGGGGGGCGGGCTGGGCAGTAAAGAGTACGGCCCTGATTGTTTGCTTCCAATGTCTTTATTTCTGTGCTTATTGCTTAATAAAAGTATTGCAATAATGAAACACAAAGTAAAACAGATTGAGGTGACATCAGAGCCACCATCAGAATTTTTCATTCCACATACAAATAAATCTCAAGGGCAGGGCCATCCTTGGGCATCCCATACAAGGTAAGATTTAAAGCTACACCCTCCTGCCCAAGACCTCGAGGATGGCTCTGGGTGGCATCCCAGAAAAATGATTACCATAAATCATAGTAATTTACCATTGCAAACACACACTGAAAAAATTGTATGAGCACCATTTTTGTTTTGACTTTTGTTTTGTTTTTGCTCCTTTGTTTTTCTTTTGTATGTTGTGACTGTAGTAGTTTTATCTAGTGTAGCATCCACCACAGCCAGCAACATACCTTCTTTGTATCCAGCGCCTTCCCTCCCGAACGCCCTGACATTGCAGTGGATTTACGGAATCTAACTTGCCCAGTTCAATTTCCATTTATATAATATTGTTCCTTTCATTTCTGACTTTGCTGAGCTTTATATCTTCCGCCTGAGCGTGGAAGAGAGCCGCAGCTCCTCTTGTCCTAGAGATTAGCCTGATCCCAGAGCTAAACCCCCCGCTATTCTCCCAGGAAGCGCCCGCCTTGACGAGGATTCGCTGAAGCTGCCTTTGTGCCAGTAGCCATCGGATGTAATCAGGAAGCAGACAGGTTCACAAATCCGGCACCAGAGGGCTTTAATGGGAGTAGATGCTGACTTAGGCCAATTAATTGGACGCAGGGTCACATCCACCGGGAGGACGCGCTCCATGTTCGACAAAGCATCACTTGGCCCTTAATATTAACCCCTGTTAACTATAAATATTAATACATGGTAATAAGGCCGTGTCTTGTCTTGTAAAATGAGAGCCGTAAATTCTGCTTCAGGAAGATCTCACTTCTGCTCCAGTTAAAAATAATTATTATCGTCGCTGCAAAAGTGTAACTATGTTAATCCAGGAAGTAATTGGACACAAAGGGATTGTCAAATATGAAGTGTCATTCAGGATGATAAAAGATGGTGCTAAATGAGATCAACCCTATTATTCAGCATTATTCTGCCGCGTTTTGGGAACGGATGGAAAGGCCGTCCGGAGACATCAGCGCAGGGCCAGCCGCAAAGGCCCAGTCCACAGGGCATTCTGCTCCCAGGCTGCTTCATAAACATGGATGCTCGATTTAGGTGAGTATTAGTGAAGAAGAAACAATTGGCTGCAGCCCCTCCTTACACAACTCATCTCCAAGTGGCCCAGCAGTGACAAGGAAGCCACCAGCAAATCTATAGACAAAACTTTTTGGGGATTATACTTCCAAAACTAAAAGTTCAGTAACTACTCTTAGATACATATAAGAACATTTGAAAACATACCCAAACATTCCATGTGTGTAAAAACTTTTATTTTAACTGAATACAGCAGTACAGGCTTGTTTATGTCTGGCTAATCGGCAAATGTAATCATTGCCGGCCAGGAGACATTTGCTGCCTGTGTCTTTATTCTGCTCCTGCACACTGCTGAACAGACACATTGAACCAGCAACAGATGAATATGAGTTTTCCAATAAGCCAGACATAATCAAGCCGACAGCTCTCTGTAGGGAAATGAAACAGTGTTTACACACAGGGAATTCTTGGGAATGCTCTGAAATATTATTTTATGCAACTAAGAATAGTTACTGAAATTTTCGTTTTGGGAGTAGAATGACATTTTAATAAATCTAGGCATAGAATGCAGCAGGTTTACTTTTTGTTACTGTTTGTGTTCCTGTTGGAGAGATACTTTCATTATTAGTGTGCTTAGATCTCTGAATTGACAGTAGGGATGGTCAGAAATGCAGATTTCCGATTTCGCGAAAATGCAGCGGATTCCGTGGGAACTCCAATTTCCATTTTTTTTTCTGATTTCCCGTTTCCGTTATCCAAAATTCCAAGTTGTAATTTTTCTGATTTCTGATTTCCCCTTTTTCCGATTTTTGTGGCGTGCATGAGTAATTTTTTGCATCAGAGAATGTGAAATTAAATTAAATTTTAAGATTTTTGCGACACTTCCTCTTTAAAGATGCCCCCTGCTGCTGCCTAACACTAAGCCCCCCTTACACTAAAACTTCCCTGCTGGTGCCTAACCTTAAAGAGACTCTGAAGTCTCGTTTTTCACCTCTTTTCTTCATATAATCCTGTTTTGCATGAATGCCCCAATAGATTTGCCGCATCCCCCCCCCCCCGGCTGATGGGTGATTTATTACTGTTTTTACAGCCCTGCAAACCTTCTCTTCCTGGAGAGGCTGAGCTTTCAGCTGTAGCTCTGCCTCCTCTGCAGTCAATCTCTGCTGATCGCCGCCTCTCCCCACCGCTCTCAGTCTTCTTTCACTGAGAGGAGCGGAGAGGAGGCGGAGACCCGCAGAGATTGACTGTGGAGGAGGCAGAGCTACAGCTCAAAGCTCAGCCTCTCTAGGCAGAGAAGCCCTGCGTGTCAGGGCAGCATAATCTACGACCTGCAAAGTCGTAGAACTTTGCAGGTCAATTACACAGCAATAAATCACCCATCTGCCATGGGAATGCAGCAGTTCAAGGGGGGCATTCATGCTTAACAGGAATTTATGAAGAAAAGAGGTAAAAAACGAGATTTCAGAGTCTCTTTAACCCTTTCCACACCTAACACTGAGGACCCCCGTCGATGCCTAAGCCTAAAGACGAACCCCACCACTCACCGCCTAACCAATATTTTCCTCACCGGTATAGGCAGCAATGCTAATAACTGCGATTAGTAGCCATAGGTGGTAATTTGGGAGATGGGGGCTATTAGCATTGTTACCTATGGCGGCACCGTTTTTTCTGCATTGCCCTTACTTGTCCCTGTAATGCACAGTACCAGGGGAGATCATGTTGGTACTATATAAATAAATAATAATAAAAATAATGGCTCACATACAGCAGATCATGAGAAATAACGAAGAACAATTTTTGACAGAATCCTAACTCCTAAACTGATGAAAAACACACATTGTGCTAATTCTGGATTTGTTATTATAAAATATCCGTACAGGGTTGCGGCGTGTCTCTGTGTGTCTAACATTGCCCCAACTTTCCTCTCCGCAGATGAAACTCCTGCTTTCCTCGGATTTTATGGAAATATCGCCCCATTATTTTGAGGCATCATAGCTCGTCGTCACAATGTACAGATACGAGGCTCTTCATAATCCCTTAATAACGCTGCAACATCACCGGATGCCTTCCTCCCTGGCGTACGCGCTCTGCGCCATAAAAAAAATGGGACAATATCTTGGCTGGGGAAACATAACATATTAAGATTTCCTCCAGTTAATTGCCAGACTGCTGCGAATGTTAATTGTCACAAGGGGACTCCTGAAGTAGCCATCTTCCCCAGATTTAGAATTTTATTGAGTTTAATGACTATTAAACTTCTCTGTGCTCCAAGGCAAATTCTCATTAGCGAGTTATGCTCAGGGTTAGAGTGTCGGAGAAAACACAGCCCTGCGAGGAGTAGAGAGAGGCTTCTGATTATGGCACGCTGGGTCCTGTGGCTCTTAAAATAGCTCCACACACAATGTGGTCCCTGCTCGATCCATGCTACCCACAATCCACCAGGTTTGGGCTGATTTATCAGTCCTGAGTGCCCCCAGGCTATGTTGACTCTTGGTGGCGAGGCCTGGAAGATGCTGAGATTTACTCTTGTTAAATGAGTTTGCTGGTTTTCAGAGGAGATTGAAAATTAGATTACATTTTTTTCCTATTGAATTTTTTGGGTAGTAATTTCATGCATTTTTTTTAATTTGTTGGCCTCCAACAAAGTTTGACATTAAACCTAATTATAAAAGTTTGCAATTTTTGTGAAACTTGTTCTAAAACTCTACAGGAGACATTTATGAGAACTGGTGCATAGAACATTATGGAAAAAGAGACCATATGTTGTTTTTAGTAAGAACAGCGAGCCAGATGATGCCTCCGCCCTCCGCTACAGCAAGAAAAACGAGTAAGCACCTAATTGGTCATTGAATTGGCATTATAGATCATTGGGGTATACTGTATATATTTGGTTAACATAGAGGAGTTTTGCAATTATAATGCCTTTAATATTTGCAGTCAGGTCAACTTCATAAGAAAATGGTCACACAGCAGACAGCCTTTAAATAATCCGAGCAAGGTTTGTGGGTTCATGTATGTTCTCTGATGATTAGGGCCGGATTTGTACTTTCCAGCACCCAAGGCCCACCGTCACCAACTCCCCCGCCCCCCTCCTTCTGTCCAACAACCTGATTAGCGATCACTGGTTTGAATGGGCTCCTCTCTGTTTTGCTGCTCGGTTCCTCATTGGACAAAGAAGCAGTGCATGCTCTGACCACTCCCTGTGAATGTGTGCAACTGTGAAGAAACTCAGCAAACTCAAGGGTTATGCTACTGTAAAGCCTTGATGCTTTGTACAGCAGCTTTGCACACCAAGAAGTGAGAGAGTTGCAGGGATCTCAGCTCAACATGGAGCAGCCAGAAGGAAGATCATTTTGGGTTGTCAGCTTTCCTTGGTAAAGGCTCTATCTGTCATGCTGCATTCTCTTGCTGATTGAGTGAGTTTTTTTACATTTATACTGTAGCTGCCTGAACACTATTTAACTACTCTAAGACCGCTCCACGCCAATGGGTGTGGCCGCGGCAGCAGCCCCAGGACCGCCTAAGGCCAATTGGCGTCAGGTCCTGGAGCCGGCTACTGAAGGAGATCGCGCGCAGGGCGATCAGACCCCACCAACACGGAGCACTGTTGGTGGGGGGGGGGGGGGGGAAGTGGGGGAATCACTCCTGTGCTGTGTTGTTTGGCCCTTCAGCTTGGCCTTAAAGCTGCATTGGCCATTTTATTAAAAATTAGCCTGGTCTTTAGGGGGTGGTCCTCTGTGGTCCTAAAGTGGTTAAAGAGTGTGTAAAGTGAAAACAAATTGCCCAGTTTAACTTACCTAGGACTTTTTTTTACCATTCAGTAGTTCATCTGATCTTTCCCGCATTGTGCAAGCACAGAACACTCCTGACTATGAAAGAGCAAACGAGGTAGCAAGTCAGTGCATGCAACTTCGGACAAGCACATCGGCTGAAGAGAGCAGCACGTTATGATGGTGTGACATCAGATCGACTACATCGGGTTAGTAGGAGCCCTAGGTAAGTAACTTGAGACATTTTTTTAACTTTATTTTTCCTTTCAATTGACTTTTGTATGAACTGTAACTAGGGCTGATATTTCAATCCTGAACACTCATGCCAGGGCTTATTTAATAGTAATTACAATATTTGTATAGCGCTTTTTTTGTTGTGGACTCAAATCGCTTGCAAGGCAGCCACTATAAGACAGCAGCATTAGGGAGTCTTGCCCAAGGTCTCTTTACTGAATAGGCACTGGCTTACTGAATAGTAGGAGGCAAGTTTAAACTGAAGTCTCCTGTGCAAGGGGCAGAACCCTTAAGCATTACACTATCCAGCCACTTTACATGGTAGGTTTTATTTGCGGGAAAACAGAGTATCTTACTGACCCAATATGTTACTCAATATTTATGTGTGCTTTATATAAATGAAGGAATAATGGTACAATTATAACAAAACAGGTGCAAGGTGCAAATCTGGTGCAGGTGCAGAAGTGGAGCAGTGGCTCAAATCGACCAATCTGAATCCATGATGTGCTCTGCTGTATTATCCATTGATTTTGCTCCAGTTTCTACTGGTGCTAAAGGGACAGCATCCCTGTGCAGCACTACAATTCCCAGCTGGCCTAGTACTACCTTCTGCCATGGTAACAGAAATTAAATCATCTCCATGATGGTAATGGACCAGTAAAAATGATATTTACAAGGCCTGAATTTCCCTGGTTGGCTCCTCAAACCCCAGGCAAACTGCTAATAACAGCGCCATTCATTAAATCACCAGAAAACGGTATTCTGATTAATAGCATGCTTAATCTCCCCGATTCTTATATTGTTGTATATAAATGGGAATTAGTGCTTGTTCTGCTGAGCTATCATTCACAGGGAGCCGCTTGGCAGAGACACTTTACTACACTTCCATGTGAAGGATATCTTTATGCACCAATGAAAACGTTAGAATCAAAAATACATCTTGACCATGTCAAAGAGCTATAACTGAATTCAAATTATAGCATGATATAATAGGATGAACTTTCACTAGCGTAGGACAGTTTCTGCCATTAACCAGAACTCAGAACAGGGCTGTAGTACTGGGTCAATGAAGAGGCAACGCAGGCAGATTCCTAGGGTGACAGAAAATAATGCCCGACACCCTCCTCCATATATCATTATATAGATTTGCTCTATGAACTCAACCTCCCTCTCCCACAACCAGTTTAATTGCAAATAAAGTTCTCATCTGATCAACATGTGAATAGAGCCTAAATTATTTCAATTATTTAACAGTATTGGGCTTGAGAACATACAGTGGTGTGAAAAACTATTTGCCCCCTTCCTGATTTCTTATTCTTTTGCATGTTTGTCACACTTAAATGTTTCTGCTCATCAAAAACCGTTAACTATTAGTCAAAGATAACATAACTGAACACAAAATACAGTTTTAAATGATAGTTTTTATTATTTAGTGAGAAAAAAAACTCCAAATCTACATGGCCCTGTGTGAAAAAGTTATTGCCCCCCCCTGTTAAAAAGTAACTTAACTGTGATTTATCACACCCGAGTTCAATTTCTGTAGTCACCCCCAGGCCTGATTACTGCCACACCTGTTTCAATCAAGAAATCACTTAAATAGGAGCTATCTGACACGGAGAAGTAGACCAAAAGCACCTCAAAAGCTAGACATCATGCCAAGATCCAAAGAAATTCAGGAACAAATGAGAACAAAAGTACTGTAATTGAGATCTATCAGTCTGGAAAATGTTATAAAGCCATTTCTAAAGCTTTGGGACTCCAGCGAACCACAGTGAGAGCCATTATCCACAAATGGCAAAAACATGGAGCAGTGATGAACCTTCCCAGGAGTGGCTGGCCGACCGATATTACCCCAAGAGCGCAGAGAAAACTCATCCGAGAGGCCACAAAAGACCCCAGGACAACATCTAAAGAACTGCAGGCCTCACTTGCCTCAATTAAGGTCAGTGTTCACGACTCCACCATAAGAAAGAGACTGGGCAAAAACGGCCTGCATGGCAGATATCCAAGGCGCAAACCACTTTTAAGCAAAAAGAACATTAAGGCTCGTCTCAATTTTGCTAAAAAACATCTCAATGATTGCCAAGACTTTTGGGAAAATACCTTATGGACCGACGAGACAAAAGTTGAACTTTTTGGAAGGTGCGTGTCCCGTTACATCTGGCGTAGAAGTAACACAGCATGTCAGCAAAAGAACATCATACCAACAGTAAAATATGGTGGCGGTAGTGTGATGGTCTGGGGTTGTTTTGCTGCTTCAGGACCTGGAAGACTTGCTGTGATAGATGGAACCATAAATTCTACTGTCTACCAAAAAATCCTGAAGGAGTATGTCCGGCCATCTGTTCGTCAACTCAAGCTGAAGCGATCTTGGGTGCTGCAGCAGGACAATGACCCAAAACACACTAGCAAATCCACCTCTGAATGGCTGAAGAAAAACAAAATGAAGACTTTGGAGTGGCCTAGTCAAAGTCCTGACCTGAATCCTATTGAGATGTTGTGGCATGACCTTAAAAAGGTGGTTCATGCTAGAAAACCCTCAAATAAAGCTGAATTACAACAATTCTGCAAAGATGAGTGGGCCAAAATTCCTCCAGAGCGCTGTAAAAGACTCGTTGCAAGTTATTCGCAAACGCTTGATTGCAGTTATTGCTGCTAAGGGTGGCCCAACCAGTTATTAGGTTCAGGGGGCAATTTCTTTTTCACACAGCTCCATGTAGATTTTGTGTTTTTTTTCTTACTAAATAATAAAAACCATCATTTAAAACTGCATTTTGTGTTCAATCATGTTATCTTTGACTAATAGTTAACGGTTTTTGATGAGCAGAAACATTTAAGTGTGACAAACATGCAAAAGAATAAGAAATCAGGAAGGGGGCAAATAGTTTTTCACACCACTGTATATAGTCTTGTGGCATGACTGCTGTCCATTATGCACTGTTGCCAATACAAGCAACATAACATGTGACATGTGTATAGCAGGGACGTATTGAAAAATCATTTGATGGGGCCCCTTTAAATATTCACAACCCTTCCCTTGCCTCCTCTTGGTGACCCAGACAGACAGAGGCGCTTGGCACAGACCTGGATGGTATTTGCTGTATATACTCCTATCTGACTGCCTGATGAAGCAAGGTCGGGCCTGCAAAACGCATTGCAAATATTGTGGAGTCTATGAATACAGTTTCTGTTATACGTTAACACGTTTCTACTGTCGTGTCCTTTGGAGTGGGTAAGAGTCCACCATCACCACTTCCATGTCTTAAAAATGTTATGATATTTTATTCTTTTGGTGCCTCTGTTCACTCATATATTGTACTAGTCCACCCTTGGTGGAAGGGTGAAACCCCTCATTTACAGAGAGCAACTGCTTAATCATGAATCATGGGGACAGGCTCATTCTTCCCACCTGCAATTACCTAAGCGGTAACCCTGGTTTGTGAGTATTACTATACTTACCTTTAACGTCCTTCATTACCAACTACACTGTATCGGGCTCTCGGTGTCCCCATTCTTTTTGTCCTCACAGACTGAGGGCCCATCAACAAGGGTCATAAAAACAAGCGTGGCCATCAGACTCTCAACCCCCATAACACGTATAGCCACAAAAACACCTGATCTGGAGTATCAGAGAAAGGGAAGGTTAGTAGATGGGCCCCACACACCTCTGGGCCCTGCTGCAGTCGCAGGGGCTGCTCCCCCCTAGTTACTCCCCTGGCGTATAGCACAACTTGCGTTATGCATGCAACATGCATTTGCTTCTATTACGCATTACTTGTGTAGACAATGGTAAAATTGTAACACTGAATTAACCCTATGATGATATGATGATATATACAGGGGTATGTACAGTCCCGAGCCTACTTATAACTTGGCTGTATTCCTGTTTTCCATTTTTCTCACAGCAAGGATTAAGGATCCATGGCACTACATGGCAGTTTCTGATAAGACGCTTTGTGGATAAGAAACACATCTGAGGGCACGGAACCAGGGGCGTAGGAATAGACCCTGCAGCCCCTGCAGTTGCAGGGGGGCCCCTAGCAAGTCAGGGGCCCGGAGGAGGAAAGGCTGTCACCACCGGCGTACCTACCGGGGATGCGACTCTCTCAGCCGCAGGGGGGCCCTGCCGCCCGGGGCTGCTTTGGGGCCCGCTCACTGTGCGTGGGGGGAGCGCTGCTCTGGACCCCCCAGCAAGGTGCTCAACTGGCCGCAGCGTCTAATAGACGCTGCGCCAGTTCATTCCCCGCAGCCCCGCTCCAGCAGCCTGCATAGTCTCCGGCAGGCAGAGCAGGGCTACGGCAAGATGGCCGCCGAAGAAGCCCTGCACTGGAGACTATTTGTGTCTCTAGTACAGGGCTTCGGCAGCCATCTTGCCGTAGCCCTGCACTCTGCCTGTCAGCGCGGGAGATGTGCTGCAGGAGGACTCGGGGAGCTGCGAGCCAGATGCCGGGAGAGGAGAAGACTTCTGTCAGGTAAGTGAATTGTTTTTTTTTCACAGGTGCATTTTTTTTTCTAGTGTCTGCTGCCTACATTGTGATTTTCTGGTCACTGCTGCCCACATTACGATTTTCTGGTCACTGCTGCCCACATTGCGATTTTCTGGTGTCTGCTGCCCACATTACGATTTTCTGGTCACTGCTGCCCACATTGCGATTTTCTGGTCACTGCTGCCCACATTGCGATTTTCTGGTGACTGCTGCCCACATTACGATTTTCAGGTGCCTGCTGCCCACATTGCGATTTTCTGGTGTCTGCTGCCCACATTATGATTTTCTGGTGTCTGCTGCCCACATTATGATTTTCAGGTGTCTGCTGCCCACATTATGATTTTCAGGTGTCTGCTGCCCACATTACGATTTTCAGGTGTCTGCTGCCCACATTACGATTTTCAGGTGTCTGCTGCCCACATTACGATTTTCAGGTGTCTGCTGCCCACATTATGATTTTCTGGTGTCTGCTGCCCACATTGCGATTTTCTGGTGTCTGCTGCCCATATTACGATTTTCAGGTGTCTGCTGCCCACATTGCGATTTTCAAGTGTCTGCTGCCCACATTGCGATTTTCAGGTGTCTGCTGCCCACATTGCGATTTTCTGGTCACTGCTGCCCACATTGCGATTTTCTGGTCACTGCTGCCCACATTGCGATTTTCAGGTGTCTGCTGCCCACATTGGGATTTTCAGGTGTCTGCTGCCCACATTACGATTTTCAGGTGTCTGCTGCCCACATTACGATTTTCAGGTGTCTGCTGCCCACATTGCGATTTTCAGGTGTCTGCTGCCCACATTGCGATTTTCTGGTGTCTGCTGCCCACATTACGATTTTCTGGTGACTGCTGCCCACATTAGGATTTTCTGGTGACTGCTGCCCACATTGCGATTTTCTGGTGACTGCTGCCCACATTGCGATTTTCTGGTGACTGCTGCCCACATAAGGATTTTCTGGTGACTGCTGCCCACATTAGGATTTTCTGGTGTCTGCTGCCCACATTACGACATTCTGGTGACTGACTGCTGCCCACATTAGGATTTTCTGGTGACTGCTGCCCACATTACGATATTCTGGTGACTGCTGCCCACATTAGGATTTTCTGGTGACTGATGCCCACATTGCAATTTTCTGGTGACTGCTGCCCACATGGCGATTTTCTGGTGACTGCTGCCCACATGGCGATTTTCTGGCCCACATTACGATTTTCTGTTGAACACTGCCCACGTTACGATTGTCTGGTGAATGCTGTCCACGTTACGATTTTCTGGTGAACGCTGCCCACATTACGATTTTCTGGCCCACATTACGATTGTCTGGTGAATGCTGTCCATGTTACAATTTTCTGGTGAACTCTGCCCACATTACGATTTTCTGTCCCACATTACGATATTCTGGTGAACGCTGCCCACATTACGATTGTCTGGTGAATGCTGTCCACGTTACAATTTTCTGGTGACTGGTGCCCACATTACGATTTTCTGGTGAACTCTGCCCACATTATGATTTTCTAAAGGCCCACATTACGATTTTCTGGTGAACTCTGCCCACATTACGATTTTCTGGCCCACATTACGATTGTCTGGTAAAATGTTTTCAAGTGTCTGCTGCCCACATTGCGATTTTCAGGTGTCTGCTGCCCACATTACGATTTTCTGGTCACTGCTGCCCACATTGCGATTTTCTGGTCACTGCTGCCCACATTGCGATTTTCAGGTGTCTGCTGCCCACATTGCGATTTTCAGGTGTCTGCTGCCCACATTACGATTTTCAGGTGTCTGCTGCCCACATTACGATTTTCAGGTGTCTGCTGCCCACATTGCGATTTTCAGGTGTCTGCTGCCCACATTGCGATTTTCTGGTGTCTGCTGCCCACATTACGATTTTCTGGTCTATGCTGCCCACATTAGGATTTTCTGGTGACTGCTGCCCACATTGCGATTTTCTGGTGACTGCTGCCCACATTGCGATTTTCTGGTGACTGCTGCCCACATTAGGATTTTCTGGTGACTGCTGCCCACATTAGGATTTTCTGGTGTCTGCTGCCCACATTACGACATTCTGGTGACTGACTGCTGCCCACATTAGGATTTTCTGGTGACTGCTGCCCACATTACGATATTCTGGTGACTGCTGCCCACATTAGGATTTTCTGGTGACTGATGCCCACATTGCAATTTTCTGGTGACTGCTGCCCACATGGCGATTTTCTGGTGACTGCTGCCCACATTGCGATTTTCTGGCCCACATTACGATTTTCTGTTGAACACTGCCCACGTTACGATTGTCTGGTGAATGCTGTCCACGTTACAATTTTCTGGTGAACGCTGCCCACATTACGATTTTCTGGCCCACATTACGATTGTCTGGTGAATGCTGTCCATGTTACAATTTTCTGGTGAACTCTGCCCACATTACGATTTTCTGTCCCACATTACGATATTCTGGTGAACGCTGCCCACATTACGATTGTCTGGTGAATGCTGTCCACGTTACAATTTTCTGGTGACTGGTGCCCACATTACGATTTTCTGGTGAACTCTGCCCACATTATGATTTTCTAAAGGCCCACATTACGATTTTCTGGTGAACTCTGCCCACATTACGATTTTCTGGCCCACATTACGATTGTCTGGTAAAATGCTGCCCACTTTACAATTAATTTACAGTGAAACGCTGCCCCATTACGATTATTTGGCACCTATAGGGGGGGCCCCATCCAAATATTCGCAGGGGGGCCCAGTGATTTCTAGTTACGCCCCTGCACGGAACTGATTAGAAAGTTCAATAGTTCAAGAGATGTCTGAGTGGGAGCTAAATTAAAACTTAGTCTTAATTAGTCTTAATTCATTTGAGGTAGTAACAGCTTTAACACTTTCAAATCCTGTGTTGGACTGTGTCCGACTTTGGCTTTTTCCTGCATAGGTCCGATGCTGGACTAGTTTGACATAGGAAACTGGCTGCCACTAGGAGGCGCTGTTGCTGGATAAAATCTGGCATGGCGTTAGCCCCTTCAAATCAAAGTGTTAGACTAAGTCAGATACTTTGATCACCACCGACCCCAACCTCTGCCACTATGCCACGTAATATAAATATGTGGGCACGCACTTGGGCTGCCACTAGGGGTGCCGTTGATAGATCTAGCTGGAATAACATCACCCTATGTGAATCAAAGTTAATCCCCTGCAGCACCACACAGTGCCTCATAATTGTGAAATTCCGCTAGTGCACATGTGAGGGGGCGGAGCTGCAGAATGTAAGCTGGTGCCGGCCCTGTCCCCTTCCCCTCTTGCTGAGTCGCTTTTTGCCCTAGAGCAAGGAGGTAGAGACCCGGTGGGTCCCAGTTGCTGCCGCAATTTCTGTGTGGGGTGTGTTAGATCAGGCAGAGGGAACGTGGATAGTTCAGAAATTGGCCTGGGAAGGGCTAAACCTCATATTCCTCTCTCCCCTATACGATTCCCTGGATTTTAATGCCTCCTCCCTCCCCTGTACAGATTCCTGATGTCTAGTGGCCCCCTACCTCCCCTGTACGGTTCCTTGGTGTTTAATGTTTCCCCCCTACTCCCCCATATGGCTTCCCTAGTGGTCTAGAATGGGCCAGTCGTAATGCAAAGGGGGGAAACCACTTGTGGGCCAAATTTGATGGTTCTGCGCGTATACAATAGAGCCTTCCCAGTCCTCTCTCCGTGCCCTCGGCCCACCGCTGATCCCCCCTAAAGAAGTTATTAGACTAACTGGTCGAAACGCCTGGAGAAAGACAAAAACATAGAGAAGCGCTCTGTAGTGTATTAAAGCTTTAATAGTAGCCACCGCTGCTGGCCACAGAGGAGGGATAGGTTGCTACCTGAGGATACTGATTTGGGTTTTCACCCATGACAAACCTATAGTACACTATTGTCCAGTAAGTGTGATTTTTATCCTGTGGGTTTTTACCATTAAAGAGAACCTGAGGTGTGCTTGAAGAATGTTATCTACATACAGAGGCTGGGTCTGCCTATACAGCCCAACCTCTGTTGCTATTCCAAACCCCCTAATGTCCCCCTGTACTCTGCTATCAGACATAGATCACAGCCGCGCTGTGTGCTGTGTTTACATCTGTAGTGTTAGTCTCAGCTGCTCCCCTGCCTCCTGCAGAGCTCCGGTCCCCGCCCCCTCCCTTCCCTCTAATCAGCGGGGAGGGAAGGGAGGCAGGCGGGGACCGGAGTTCTGCAGGAGGAGGGGAGAGCAGCAGACTGACACTATAGAGAAAAACACAGGCTGTGTGTCGACAGCGAGGCTGTGATAAATGAGGGATTGCAGAGTGCAGGGGGACCTTAGGGGGGTTTGGGATAGCGCCAGAGGCTGGGCTGTGTAGGCAGATCCAGCCTCTGTATGCAGATAACATTCTTCAAACCCACCTCGGGTTCTCTTTAAAACTTTCAAACAGTACGGAACGCTCCTCCATCTTTTTGTCATTTATACCCTTCACCCGGGGTTTAGGAGCTGCTATATTATTGTGTTGAAGACCTTTTACCATCACTGTGTTTGAGTAGCGCAATATTGTAAATCACTTGTTTTCAGGTCGAACATGCCTTCAGGAGATCTCATTAAAGCTTTGAAAGTACTTCCAAAGACGAGTGGAGTGAATGTGCTCTGTGCAGGGGCAAGTCCCTGTTTATGCATGCACCGTACAGATGCACCTGTCTTCAGAAGCATTTGGGGTTGGTAATGCTTCTAAAGTCTAACGACTAGACCTGAAAGCATGGAATTTCAACATGGGATGAAAACTTCTGAAGACAAGCTGATGCATAGTGTGCAAGTGGGAGTACCGGTTCATGCATGCACTGTACAAATGCGGCTTTTTTTTAGAAGCATTTGGGGTCAGAAGTGCTTCCAAAGCTTACCGACTAGACCTGAAAGCATGGAATTTCAACAAGGAATGAAAACTTCTGAAGACAAGTTGATGCATACTGTGCAAGCGGGAGTCCCGTTTCATGCATGCACTGTACAGATGTACCCGTCTTCAGAAGCATTTGAGGTCGGGAGTGCTTCCAAAGCCTACCAACTAGACCGGAAGGCATGGAATTTCAACATGGAATGAAAGCTTCTGAAAAGGAGCTGATGCATACTGTGCGAGTGGGAGTCCCTTTTCATGCATGCACTGTACAGATGTACCTGTCTTCAGAACCATTTGGGGTCGGGAGTGCTTCCAAAGCCTACCAACTAGACCGGAAAGCATGGAATTTCAACAAGGAATGAAAACTTCTGAAGACGAGCTGATGCATACTGTGCAAGTGGGACTCTCGTTTCATGCATGCACTGTACAGATGTACCTGTCTTCAGAAGCATTTAGGGTCGGGAGAGCTTCTAAAGCCTACCGGCTAGATCCGACAGCATGGAATTTCAACAAGGGATGACGGTGGACCAAAGGCACGGAGAAAGGGCCAGGGAAAACTCTATGGGGTCCAGAGTCTTCCCCCTAAATGGGTATCTAACTTTTTTTTTTACAGATGGCTTCACATTTGCTTTAAAGGTTAGGGCGAAGGAAATAGTTTTTTCTGTGTAACAGCTCATGGAGAAGCGAGTAATCATTTCAATCAGGTGACAATACAATCTAAATATTAAGATTACTGCATTCAATTAAACTGCTCTGAAATTCCAATACCAAAATCACACATAGATTTTCACTCTGCACAAATACTGATTCAGGAGGGCGCAGATTCAGGAGGACCAGTCTGCCCATTCCTGGTTCTCATCTTTCTTGAATAACTTTATCAGCCCTCTTTGTCACTTTATTGTTACCTGCAGCAATTTTTCAACCACTTCATCAACCTGGAGATTGCGTCTTAGGTTTTCCTTTATGTAACCGGCAGGATTGCCGTCATTTCCACTAAGATGTTCGTCAGGAAGATACCAACGTGCGGAAAGGCTACGCAGGCCCAGAGCTCTCACCCTCCACTCTCCATACTATCTCCCAGCGTCTCAGCTTCATTCTTGCCACTTTCAGGATTTACATACAGAGTAAGTGGCTGCGGTGGCGAGATAAGGGGCGTCCAGAGCATCTATATAGAGCCACGTGCGATGTAGCCACAACATTTCCTCTTCGTCACTTGCGGATCTCACAGCTCCTTTCTATTTTCGGCGACTTGTGAGCGCGGCACTCGGTTCTTTCTCTGTGTCTTTTGTTTGCTGGGTCCTCGGTGACTCAGCCACAACAGCACCTGAATCTCCGGAGAGCGCGGCGCCAGAGATGGAGCCTTCTGTGTTTGTTTGTGTGGAATTTATTCCGTCCCCGCTACCCTGTCCCGATTGCCTCCGCTTATCTCAATGCCGCCACATTTATCCAGCAGACCTCTATTCCCCCATCTCTCTCCTGGCTTCACAGGCTGAATTAATTCAGCAATATTTTGCAGCAGAAGTTTGGATAATGCGAGAGCTTCTGCCAAATAATATACAGACAGTGACAGGGGTTGAGTGTTCAGCACATTGCACTTTATTACATGTACTGGGGGGTTGTTTAGCAATTTTAACGATGAAAGTTCCTAGTCCAGCCACACACATTTAGAGAATGATGATATGACAAAACAGAGGCGTTAACGCAGGATAAAATATATTAAAAATAGTTCTACATGGAAAGTAGGAGAGGACTTACCTCCCCATTGAAGACTTGGTGTGGCGGTTTCAGATAAACACAACTATTTATGAATCACTTCAAAAATGCAATGCGTTTCACGGGTCAGCAGCCTACTTCATCAGACAATAAAAAAAAGAGCAAATATCAGCAAGTAAGTTCAGGTGGGATCCCTCTGGGGGAGTTTACGGAGAGAAACACACAAAGAAGAGCCTAGAGAAAAATCCAGCCCTAGCTGTTGTTCTGCTGCATGGGACCTACAGGACTTTTTCACCCCGTGTGCATTTAAAAAAATACACATGTTAATTTGGGATTGTCATTATTTTGAATAATGTTTACAATACAGTATTCATATAACGGTGTTGGTGTTGGTAAACTCCGCTATTAACCTTCTCCAGACCCTGCATCCTAACGCTAACCCTCCTATAACTAAGCCTAATACTAATCTCTAACCCTACGGCACTCAACTATTCTCTAGCCGAGCCCCCAGCACCAGGGGCAAAACCGTCGGCAACCAGACTAAACATACCCCAGCGCCGCAGCCCATAAGCCAAAGCCAAAATGCTACAGTCCATACGCCAGAGCTGAATACCCAAAGTACCCCTCCCTTGGGTGTACATCAAATAAAGGTGCATGGAAATGTGGGTGTCCAGTAATGCTGATAGTAAAATATTACTATAAAGTGTAAAATATCGGTATTAAATACCAATATTTTACTATGGCTAAATCTAACCCTACTCTCACACAGAACCCTCCCCCCTGATGCCTAACCCTTAAACCCCCCCTAACTGTACAATCTACCTACCTGACGCCTAACCCTTAATCTCCCTCCTTCACAAACTACCTCCCTGACACCTAACCCTCCCCCCCTCCCCCCCCACACATACAAACTACCTCCCTGACACCTAACCCTTACCCCCTCCCCCCCCACACACACAAACTACCTGCTTCACACCTAACCCTTAACCCCTCCCCTGCGCAAACTACCTTCCTGACACCTAACCCTTAACTCCCCCCCACACACTCAAACTACCTTCCTGACACCTAACCCTTAACTCCCCCCCCCCCACAAACTACCTCCCTGACACCTAACCCTTAAACCCCCTCACCACCAAACTAACTCCCTGACCCCTAACCTAAAGATTTTAAAAAATTGCAAATTCTCGGGCTCCACCATAGACGCCTACACAAATATCGGCTTTTGGGTGTCTGCGGGCCCTAGGCGAGGTATTAGCTTTGGCTCCTCCTTATGGTTGTCTTGGTATTTAACCACTTCACCTCCAAGGGTTTTTCCCCTTAAAAACCAGAGCAATTTTCAAGTTTCAACGTTCCTTCCATTCATTCACCTATAACTTCATTACTACTTTATCACATGATACTTTTTGCTAAGAATTATTTTATTCTATGTGCATTTTAATGAGAATAATAAAAAAATGGAAAAAATCATTTCTCAGTTTTTGGCCATTATAGTTTTAAAATAAAATGTTATACTGTGGATAAAACCCAATGTATTTGCCCATTTATCCCAATTATTGCAACATTTCAAAATTTTCTCTAGTACAATGTATGGCGCCAATATTTTATTTGGAAATAAAGGTGCATTTTTTTCAATTTTGAATCCATCACTAATTACAAGCCCATCATTTCAAACATAACAGTAATATACCTTCTTGACATATATGTTAACAAAGTTCTGTCCCTAAGGTAGTTATTTTTTTGTTTTTTCATTAACAGTTGTTGTTTTTTTTTTTAAATGCAAAAAATGTACTTGGGTACTATGGTGTGGGAGGGAAGGAGTTAATTTCAAATGTAAGTGTGGGTTTATTTATTAAAATAAATTTATTTAGGTGTAATTTTACTATTTGGCCACACAATGTCCTTGTGCATTATTTCCTATTTGCGTACTATAAGTATGTGCATAGGAAGTAATGCGTGGACGTGTTACTTCGGAAAATACAAATGACATCGGCATCTCATTGATGCTGGCGATCATTGAAACGGGTACTTAAATTAATGAATGGGAACTGCATTCCCATCTCTCCTCTAACGATCAGTGGCGAGAACGAGCGGCGACAAGGGACGAGCATCTACGTCCCTGCGAGGTAAAGTGTTGTTTTGCAGGGACGTAGATACTCAGCCGGGGGAGGTAAAATGGTTAAAGATGGAAGAAGGCACAGAGAAAGTGGTAGTTAGGCCCCTTGACACCCACTAGGCCCCAGGCACCTGCCTAGTTTGCCTTGTGGATGATCCTGCTCTGCCCAGCACTCAACTATCCTATAGCTGACCGAGGGCCCACTACTACAGATGAAATCTAAACCGATTTTTGTGGTATGCGTGAAAGTAGCTTTTGTTGTACACCTGGAACACGGCTTGTCAGAGTCTAAGATCTCTCTACTACTTCTGGGTCTGTGACAAAATGAATCAGGGGCAAAGGACAAGCAAAACAGCCAGGCAAACAACATTTTTAAAAGGAAAATCTGAAATAGCATCCTCCATATCCTCTCACTTCATGTTTCCTTTAAAGCGGAGGTCATGCATTAAAATGGAGATAGCATGAGCTTTGAGGGATATGTCACAACAAGTGAGAGAAGAGCGGGAAGGAAAGAGCTCGGATGCGGGGAAGTGGCGCGGCGGAGGGAAACAGACTGCGGCGGAGACGTAAAAATGAAGAATGGTTCCGATAAACTGACACATGTCGTACAAGGCTGGATATTTAATTTTAGTAAAATGTCACACTCATCGCGCCATAGCTGGGGGCTCCGATGAATCAGAAGTGGCACTTTTATTCCTTTGTAAGCAACTGCCTGACATGCCAGTGACCGGAGAGTAATTAATGGCTTTAATATCCCAGACTCAAACATCTGGGATGCGTTGCTGCAGAACTGTGGGGGAGGCCAGGCGAGTTGATTGCAGAGAGAGAGAGCTCTGGTTATAGGTCTGCCCGTGACCCGATGCACAGAGCCGAGCACCAGCTTGTAGATTTCCCGCATGCAACCTCCCCTCAGGCTACGTTTACTGAACCTTTCCCAAGATCTCAACTCTCTGCGGCCCCACATTTCCCAGCAGTGTGTAGCAAATGAAAAATACACATAATTACTTGGACAATGGACGATGCCGCATATTAAACCTATAGAATGTGTACTGGGGACAACTTTAACAACATTCTGAAAAAACAGATGCATGCCTCTTAAATGACCCTTTTTCAAAGGGACAGTCCCTCTTTGGGAACCAAGGGCCTAATTTATGTAGAACCGGTAAAGTTGTCATGCAGTAGTAGTGTAATGTGCATAAACTTGGCAACACTTGCATTACCTGTGTACCATGGGTCGTGCTAACTGCGTAATGCAGGGTACTCTTTATTAAAAAAAATAACAAAAAAGAAAAGTAACTGTGTAAATTGTTGAAAGAGTTAATGCTTTTTTTTTTTTGAATACTGAGCAGGGGCAAGGGGCAGAGGGCCAAAAGGAGGTACTCTCTCAGTAGAAACAGAGCCTGATCATCCCCAAGGCAAACCAAGGCAGTTGCCTAGGGCCTGGAGAGAGTCTAGCAGCCTGGTGGATGCTACAGACCACCAAATCTTATTAAAAAAAAGCCAGTTGATCCTCAGCAGTGGGCAAAAACTGCTATCTTGCCTAGGGCCCAATTTCATCTTTATCCTTTTCTAGGGTGACATGTGAGCGCTTGCTATAGTGGGGGCTACTGGCTGAATGAAATGTGGGTGCTGGATATTGGTGGTGGTGGGGCGATCGCTGTGGGTGCAGGAGAGTTGGAGTTCACTACTAGTTCACTGTAGTGCTGAGAATAAGAGACGTGGTCAATGTGGTTGCTGGGGGAAGGGGAGGTCACTGTGGGTGCTGGGGGAGGTAGAGGCCAGTGTGGGTGCTGCGGACTTGAAGGTCACTTTGGGTGCCGGGGGGAGGGGGAAGTCACTGTGGATGCTGGGTGTTTGGAGAGGTTACTATGGGTGCTGGTAATGGGTTAGGTTGCTGTAGGTGAAATGGGGGAGGGGGTTAGATCCCTGTGGGTGCTACTAGGAATAGGAGGGAAAGGTCACTTCGGGTACTGGGGGAAGGAGAGGTCAATATGGGTGTAGAGATGGCCCGAACTGTTCGCCGGCTAACGGTTCCCGGCGAACTTCCGTGGGTTCGTGATCGCAGACAACCGCAAACTTTTCCGGAAGTTCGGTTCGTCCCATAATGCACCATTAGGGTCAACTTCGACCCTCTACATCACAGTCAGCAGGCACATTGTAGCCAATCAGGCTACACTCCCTCCTGGAGCCACTCCCCCCCTTATAGAAGGCAGGCATCACCGGCCATTTTACTAACTCGTGTGCCTGCAGTAAATAGAGAAGGGACAGCTGCTGCTGCTGCAGACTCTAATAGGGAAAGATTAGTTAGGCTCTTGTAGGCTTGTTAGCTTGCTCCTTGCTGATCCTTATTGCTAAAATAGCACCCCACAACAGCTCTTTTGAGAGCTAATCTTGTTCTTGTGATCTATTTTTTTTTCTGTGTGTCCTGCTGACACTTGTGTTCCATAGACAGCCTTGATAATTCATAGGGCTTTATTCACAAAAGAGTGCTAGTGCTAACTGTTAGCACGGCCGTTTTCGCGCGAATTTTCGCATTGCGCGCGATCAACGATAAAGTTTTCACGCGCAAACACAAATTTTCATGCGAAAACGTTATCGTTTCACGCGAAAATTAGTGAGCGCGCGCAATGCGAAAATTTGCGCGAAAACGGCCGTGCTAACAGTTAGCACTCTTTTGTGAATCAAGCGCATACTGTGTGTGCCACTGCCAGGCCCAGCACATTCAGTGACTACCTGTGTGTGTGTGACAGGTGCACATTGTAATACCCATTACTGCATACACCTACCTACCTGTTGTTTACAGTTCACCCACCTACCTACGTGAGCTGAGCGCACGCAGTGTCACTGTGCCTGTCTGGTACCTGTCTGTGTGTGACAGGTGCACAATGTAATACCCATCACTGCATATACCTACCTGTTGTGTTCAGTGCACCCACCTCATCACTGCATATACCTACCTGTTGTGTTCAGTGCACCCACTTACCTACGTGAGTGCACGCTGTGTGATATACCACTCCGTGCATACCTGTTAACTGCACCTGTGTGACTGCACATTGAATTAGTCAAGTCAGTGCATACCTTTCCCTTCATCCCCCCCGATATGGACACAATGGACAAAACAGGTAGAGGCAGAGGTAGAGGCAAACCCAGAGGAAGGCCACCCGGCAGGTCTGTGCGAGGTCGTGTTGATGTGATTTCATGCGGCTCTGGCCCAAAGTACAGTGCTCAGATGAAGGCACGTCCCATCAACTCCCAAGATTGTCAGGACGTGGTTGACTATTTAACACAGAACACCTGATCTTCCGCAGCCACCAGTGCTACTACAAGCACCACATCCACTGCATTTGACACTTCGCAGGAGTTACCGTATTTTTCGGAATATAAGACGCACTTTTTCTTCCCCAAAACTAGGGGGGAAAAGTGGGTGCGTCTTATATTCTAAAGGTACGGTATTTGGGCCCCAAAACATACTTACCGGTTCCTGCTGCCGCGATCCTGTCCTCCTCCGTCTGACTGCCGCCATCCAAGGGTCATCCGAGGGTCCCAGCTGTGGTCATCTGAGGGTCCCAGCCATCCCATCCAGAATCCCGGCTCTTCAGTGTCCCAGTCGCCAGATCGTCTTCACTGCAAACAGCAGTCATGCGGTAATCGCGCTTCTGCCTCGCCGACATTCTCCATGGTAACGGCGTCCTCTTCCTAGTTACGGTGCCCCCTTCTGTGTGACGAGCAGCGCATGTGCGCCGGGGTCACGCATGACTTCAGGCGCACGTGCGCCGGGGTCACGCATGACGTCAGGCGCACATGCGCTGCTCGTCACACAGAAGGGGGCACCGTAACTAGGAAGAGGACGCCTTTACCATGGAGGATGTCGGCGAGGCAGCAGCGCGATTACCGCATGACTGCTGTCTGCAGTGAAGACGATCTGGCGACTGGGACACTGAAGAGCCGGGATTCTGGATGGGATGGCTGGGACCCTCAGATGATCACAGCTGGGACCCTCGGATGACCCTTGGAAGGCGGCAGTCAGGCGGAGGAGGACAGGATCGCGGCAGCAGGATCAGGTGAGATGCTGCAGGGGCAAAGTGTAGTGTAGTTTGTGTTGGGTGCAGGATTTAGTTAGTGTAGTGTAGTTTGGGTTGGCTGCAGGGGTTAGTTAGTGAAGTGTAGTGTAGTAGTGTAGTGTAGTTTGGGTTTCTACAGGGGTTACTTAGTGAAGTGTAGTGTAGTTTGGGTTGGCTGCAGGGGTTAGTTCGTGTAGTGTAGTGTAGTTTGGGTTGGCTGCAGGGGTTAGTTCGTGTAGTGTAGTGTAGTTGGTGGGGGCAGCAGGGGTAAGTGAAGTGTAGTGTAGCAGGATTTAGTGTAGATGAGCAGTTCAGCTTAGATAGAGACAGTTTTGGGGGGTTTAAAGGTCCATAAGACACCTCTGCACCATAGACGCAACTAGGTTTCGTTTTTTTTTTTTTTCCTGATTTTTGCCTTCTAAATCTAGGTGCGTCTTATATGCCGGAGCGTCTTATATTCCGCAAAATACGGTAATTGGTGGGGAATTAACTGATTCACAGCCATTATTTTTACAACCAGATGAAGGCGCTAAGCAAGTTACACCACCTCATATGTCTGAGTTAGGCGGCGACACTATGGACGTAACGTGTGAGGAGGAGGATGATGAAGTACCTGCTGTTGGTGCATTTTTGGAGGTGTCTGAGGCAAGAGAAGCTGGGCAGGATGATTATGATGATTATGATGATACGGATCCCACATGGGTTCCTAAGAGACAAGATGACCAAGGGGACAGTTCAGAGGGGGAGTCAGAGAGGAGTAGGAGGAGACGAGTTCCTGAAAGAAGCAGGGGGAGCTAGTCGTCAGAAACAGCTGGTGGCAGTGTCCGGTGCCATGTATCGCCACCTATGTACAGCCAGCCAACATGCCCTTCTACGTAAGTTGCTGAGACCACCATAGTGCCATCACCCCAGGGGGGCTCTGCGGTTTGGAAATTTTTTAATGTGTCTGCCTCAAATCGGAGCAATGCCATGTGTTCTCTCTGCCTCCAAAATTTGAGCTGTGGAAAGGCCAACACTCATGTAGGGACAATTGCCTTACGAAGGCACATGGAGAAAAGGCACAAACTGCAATGGGAAGAGCACCTAAGCAAAAGCAGCACACAAAAGAAAAGCCACCCTCCTTCTCCTCTTCCTCCTTCAGGTGCAGCATCTTCAGCCGTTTTCTCCTTTGCACCTTCACAGCCACCCTCCTCCACTCTGCCTCTGCCCGGTTTCTGCTCCTCTGCCCACAGCAGGCAGGTGTCCGTGAAGGAAATCTTTGAGCAGAAGAAGCCAATTTCTGCCAGTCACCCCCTTGCCCGGCATCTAACAGCTGGCATGGTGGAACTGTTAGCTCACCAGCTGTTACCATACCAGCTGGTGGACTCTAAGGCCTTCCTTAAATTTGTGACCATTGGGACACCACAGTGGAAGATACCAGGCCGCAATTATTTTTCTAAAAAGGCGATCGCCACACTGTACCATGAAGTTGAGAGGCAAGTGGTGTCATCTCTTGCACACAGCTCCTCTTTTCCTGCTACATCCTCTTCACTGTCGTCCTCCTCCTCCTCCTTGTCAGTTCAACTCTGCTGGTGCTGCGATCTCCTCTCCAGCTACACAGCCCTAGCTCCCCAGGGTCTATACTGCATGCCAGGTACGACGGTGTCACACCATCTTAGATATGTCTTGCCTCAAAGCGGAGAGTCACACTAGACCAGCTCTCCTGGCTGCTCTTAACAAACAGGTGGATCAGTGGCTGACCCCGCACCAGGTGGAGATCGGCAATGTGGTGTGTGACAACGGCAGTAATCTCATTTCCGCATTTAATTTGGGAAAGCTGACACATGTACCCTGCATGGCACATGTGCTCAATCTAGTCATTAAAAGATTTGTGTCAAAGTACCCAGGCTTAGAGGACATCCTGAAGCAGGCCAGGAAGTTGTGTGGGCATTTCAGGCGGTCTTACATGGCCATGGCACGCTTTGCAGACATTCAGTGTAGAAACAACTTGCCGGTGAGACGCTTGACATGTGATAGCCCGACTCGCTGGAATTTGACCCTGGTCATGTTCTCTCGTCTGCTAGAACAGAAGAAAGCCGTCACCCAGTACCTGTACAATTTCAGTAGAAGGACACAATCTTGGGAGATGGGGATGTTCTGGCCCAACAACCGGACACTGATGTGAAATGCATGTAGGCTCATGCGGCCGTTTGAGGAGCTGACAAACTTGGTGAGTCACAGTGAAGGCACCATCAGCGACTTGATCCCGTACGCTTACTTCCTGGAGTGTGCCATGCGTAGAGTGGTGGATCAAGCTCTGGAGGAGCATGAACAGGAACAGTTACGGCAGGACCAGTCATGGGAGCAATTTTCATCAGAATCAGATGTTTCCTCAACACCTGTGGCAGCACAGAGGGGAAGAGGAGGAAAAGTCGTGTGGGGAAGAGGAGTCAGTCTTGGATGATGAGGAAGGTGTTTCTTTGGAGGAGAAGGTGGCGGCGGCGGCAGAAGAAGAACCGCAGCAGGCGTCGCAGGGGGTCTTGTGCTGCTCGACGTTCCCATGGTATTGTTCGTGGCTGGGGGGAGGAGGAGGACTTGCCTGATGTCACTGAGGAAAAGCAAGAGGATATGGATAGTACATTTGGATCCAACTTTGTGCAGATGGCATCTTTCATGCTGTCCAGCCTGTTGAGGGACCTCTGTATAAAAAAACTCAAGGGGAATGAGCTGTACTGGGTGGCCACGCTACTAGACCCTCGGTATAGGCACAAAGTGGCGGACATGTTACCAACTCACCAGAAGGCAGAAAGAATGCAGCACATGCAGAACAAGCTGGCAACTATGCTTTACAATGCGTTTAAGGGTGATGTGACAGCACAACGCAATAAAGGTACCACTGCCAGTAATCCTTCTCCCATGTCCAAGCAGGCAAGGACAGGATGCTCCAGCGATCTCATGGTGATGTCAGACATGAGGACATTCTTTAGTCCAACGCCTTGCCTTAGCCCTTCCCGGATCCACCCTCCACCAACGCCTGGACCAGCAGGTAGCCGACTACCTGGCTTTGAATATGGGAATGTAGACACTGTGAGCAGCAATGAACCCTTGGACTACTGGTTGCGCAAGCTTGACCCGTGGCCAGAGCTGTCCCAATTTGCCATCCAACTTCTGTCTTGCCCTGCCTCAAGCGTCCTGTCAGAAAGGACCTTCAGCGCAGCTGGAGGCATTGTCACTGAGAAGAGAAGTCACCTAAGTCACAAAAGTGTTCAGTACCTCACCTCACAGTGTCTCCGGTGGGGAAGGGGGAGGGGGGGAACACCCAAGATAATGAGGTCTTGCTTCATTGTGGACAGACCAAATTTGATCAGCTGGACAGTCACTGTTCTGTCATTCAGCTACCTCAGCCCGGGGACCATATGGGCTGGAAAGCCACCATCACCTGCACTCTCGTCATGGTGCGCACCAGTCCAGCATGGCCGTCACTACACAAACAGCTGTTTGCAGTCACTGCATACCTTTCACTGCATCTTTGACTGCACATTGTATTATACTTGGCAGTTAGTGCATACCTTTCACTTGAATGGATGGCAGATTTGCCCTCCATAACAGATTCTCGTTAAAGGATTTAAAGTTGATGCATCTCATATACAGCAGGGCTTCGAAAGTCCTCCTGTATTGTTATTTTTGGTCACTACCTCGGGACATGCATGCCATGCCTGCTGCCTTCCTTGGATGTGTGGTAGCCGTTCCTGCTCCTTTGCCCACAGCGTGCCTGCTGCCTTCCTTTGATGTGTGGTGGTGGTAGCTGTTTCTTAGGCTCCCACTCCGGACCGGAATCGAACCCTGATTCCCCGGCCATTACCCGTGGTCACTCACAATGGCAGACTTGCCCTCCATAACAGATTCTCGTTGCAGGTACTGAACAGCAACAGAACAAGTATTTAAAAAAATAGATGTAAGCTTTAACAATGGTAGAGAAAGAACCATCGAAAGTTGATAAGGCAGCTGGGCCGGGCCGAGGCATAGGCTGGAGAGGCTCCAGCCTCAGGGCGCAGTGTAGGAGGGGGCGCACAATTCATTCATCTGTCATTCCTAATTGTGTATGAAGCAGAAAGAAATAAGAAAAGGGGATACATAGCAGTGACTGCACACCAGATAACTAGATATTAAGGTGTTGGGGAGGTTGTGGGCCCTGTGGCCCTCTTAGTCTAATAGCAATCAGTGAGTGACAGCTGGGGTGGGAGGGGTGGAGGGGCGCACTTTGGTGTCTCAGCCTTGGGTGCTGGAGGACCTTGTCCCTGCTCTGTAAGGCAGTCAGACATTACCTGATATCACTGAGGAAGAGCAATCTCGCCATGGTGCGCACCAGTCCAGCCCGGCCGTCGCAATACAAACAGCTGTTTGCGGTGCGTTAGACAGTGAGTTTGGTGTGTCAGTGTGAAGAAGTACTCTAATTACACTCCCTGGTAGATGTATACACATGCAAGATGTTTTAAAGCACCTTAGGCCTGCAATTTAGCATTCAATGTGATTTCTGCCCTTAAAACGCTGCTTTGCGTCAAATCCAGATTTTTCCCCGGGACTTTTGGCATGTATCCCACTCATCCATGCAAAAACTCAGATGTTAGACCCCTTGAAACATCTTTTCCATCACTTTTCTGCCCAGCATAAGTGTTTCTAGTTTTCAAAGTTCACCTCCCCATGATATATTGCGGTTCGCGGAAGTTCGTGCGAACCGAACTTTTGCGGAAGCAAACCGAAAATCGGAGGTTCGGGCCATCTCTATATGGGTGCTGAAGTCGGTCACTGTGGCTGACAGGGGATTAGTACTGGTACTAATTAGTTGGTAAGGGCAGCAGTAATGTATTTTGCAGCAGTGGAGTACAGTAGCAGCACATCCCATCGTCTAGAGAAGTGAGGAGAGGAGCTCTAGGCTTCATGCAACAGGAGGAATAGGGAGAATCAAACTCTTTTCCCACCAGTTGTCCTTATTAACTTCATGAAAATGCAGAGAGCTCAGCTTAATATCACCAAAATCGGACATTCCAGCAATTTCCAGCGGGAAGTATTTGTAAATAAAAAGCAGTCCTTTTATTTAGTTACATAAATAGATGGCCACCTATGGCTGATAACATGGCTTCCTTTGCATCCAGATACATTCCAGTAATGGGATCTGCAGCACACCGTAGCCTCTCCGCAGCTGATCTCGCCAGCTCAGACTGAAGTGTCGCAATTATTTCTCCTCTCTGCATTGATTTCACGCGGCTTCCTTTATCACCGTATGATAATAATTCCCGCCGCCGTGTTGAGGACTCTGACACCGGAGTCAGGAACCCTCCAATTAAGGTGAGGATTTACTCTCTCCCCCCCGGCAGACGGATAAATCCTGGGTATGTTTCGTGCGGCGGCCGCCTGCTGCCATTGTCATGCCGCTCACACAAATATTCCAGAGATCTGCTGAAAACTTTCCGCGCCTTAAAATAAATGCATTTCAAGCCATGGCCTGGCAGCAGCGGCGTGACTCGGTGAACCCGCGGCAGATAAATCAGTGTCCGGGTCCTGAGACGTTTCAGTTTTTCTTTGCCTTGCGTGACACTTATTAAATTACGCTCGCGGTGAATGCAGCCCACCTTTCCGCGCCGCATCCTTCATGCGCAATTTAAAGTCTTGGGGACGCCACTCAAAGTGAATTATCTTAAAAATGGAGCGAAGAGTCAGCAGGAAAATATCTGCACACAATTTACAAGACTTCAGGGGAGACATATTTTTTTTTGTGAATTTAAGAAAGGCCTCGTGGGGGTGGGGAGTCCAGCTGTTAATGTATGAAAAGCAACATTCGTTCTTTTGAAATAAGGAATCCGCTGAGTTTTATTTACATCTAACTGGACCATATAATCTTTCCATCAATGCAATTTCAACAAAACCCATAGCGGAAAAGCTAAAGGCTGTATTACTAATGGTAATGTATGTGGTTGAAATACACAAAAATGGCATCGAAGGGTGGCCAAGTCTTCTCACCAGGGCAGTGGCATACTGTAACTACAATTCATGGGGCCCTCCAGTGAAACTTTAATGCCCCCCCCCAATGTTCACACCCCATCGGTTGTCTCCCCTAGGTGCCCTTCACAGCCTTGGGATCCATCTCACAAGGGTCATAAACAAGTGTGTCCATCACGATCTTCACACCCATAACAAGCCACAAAAACACCTGGGGCCATATGCAATTCACTTTTTCACCTGAGTTTTCTCCTAGTTGGTATTTTTAAACATGTCAATAAACTGACTTTTAATCCACCAGAAAGCAAGAGAATACTCAAAATATTTTTGTTAGTACTTGTTCACCTACTTTTTGTACTTTTTTAGTTGAAAAGTACTGGAAAGTTATTTTAAATAGAAGATGAAAAATTATCTCCTAGGAGAAAACTCAGGTGAAAAAGTGAATTGCATATGGCCCCTGATCTGAAGTATCAGAGGAAGAGGAGGTTAGTATTGGGGCCTCCCACAGCTCTGGGCCCCTTGCGATGGCAGGTGCTGCTCCCCTATAGTTACGCCCCTTCACCAGGAGACGTCAATGAGAAATTGCCGATGAGATGCCATAATGGCAGCTTGCATGTATATTTATTACAAATTGTATATGGCTTGGAATTGGGCCAATTTAAAGGACACCTGAAGTGAGAGCGATATGGCAGTGACCATATGTATTGTTTGAAAGGAAATAAATATGGCAGCCTTCATATCCTTTTTGCTTCAGGTGTCCTTTAAATCAGCAGGAAGTGCATTTGATTGTCCTAGTTCAAAGCAGCATATAATTTGCATTATATTTGCATACACGTTATAAATATCAACATCTCATTGACCATCTCTAATTATAAGTACATACCACCCAGCCATCTCAATTTGCTTGGGACTGTCCTGTGTCCCATGGCAATAGTCTACTGGAGAGCAGTGGTGCTCAGCAAGAGTTCGGATATCCGAACTACCCAGATAATCCAAACTTTTTCCACTATCCGAACTTTGAATAGCAATTCGGATTTGCCTTCCGAATTCCGGGTGGATAGTTAGTTCAGATATCCGAGCAGAAGCCAAAATCACTTTCAATGGCAAAAATCCCTTTCAAAGGCAGTCAGGCCGAGAGAGAGAGAGAAAGAGAGAGAGAGAGAGAGAGAGAGAGAGAGAGAGAGAGATTTTGCCATTTGAAGAGACTTTCCTCCACCACCTCGCTGTATCCCCCTCTTTGCACCCCTTTGTTTGTGGTTTCTCTGCAGAGTAGAAACCAATTTTGGGTTTATTATAAAGCTGTGGGGGTCAGGGCCGGATTTACCATAAGGCACTGTAGGCACGTGCCTACAGGTGCCTGATGGTGGAAGGCGGCTCACTCCCCTCCTCAAGCACCTCCCTCCTTCCCTATGCAGAGTCCCTAGCAGAGCGTAAATGTGAGCTCTTGGCATTCCACTGACAAGCTCTCCCTTCAGTTGTGGCAACTTTTTAGCTACTTAATACTGAGGGTTCTTCTTGATACCTTATGCTAAGGGGCACCTGTAGCTACCTATGATGGGCAAGGGAAATAAGGGAGAAGTGACAGCCGGGACAGCCAGCACACTTGTGGTGCAGTTCAGCAGGTGCTCGTAGGTTCATGGAGGGCGAATTCTAGGATGCCAGGACACCCATGCCTATAGGCTCCAGTGATGTAAATCCAGGCCTGGTGGGGGTTGGGGGTGCTACAAAACCGAGTCACTCTTTATGTAGTGAAAATAACATAATGAATAAAATTGCTCGTTTTTGTCAGTATGTATTTATAGATTATTTAGTCAGTGTTTGCCCATTGTTCCTCTCCCTGATTTACATTCTGAAATGTATCACTGGTGGTGACATCTTTAGTTCTGTCAGGCAATCTGTATCGAATGTTGATTACTATGAGTTCTATGCAGAGGGAGATATTGCTTGCTTGGCAGTTGGAAAAAGCTGTTATTCTCCACAATGCAATGAGGTTCACCGACAGCAAACTGTCAGGACCATGGTCATGACATCAGACTGTGAAAGATTTCTCACAGAAAAGGGGGCTACTGATTAGAATGAAGTTCAATCCTTCCTCTTTAAAGGACTTACGAGGCCAAGTCCATCAAAAAAAATAAAAAAAAGTTAGCTACCTTGCTCAGCTTGTAAGGCACGGAGGACGCCGTCCGCGCCCTCTGTGCCGTTCCGCCTGGTCCCCGCCGCTGCACAGCCCCCCGAACGGTCCCCGACCGCGCGGCCCGGGTCGGGCTCCCCAGCCTGTACCAAGATGGCCGGCTGAGCTGGCCGCGGCTGCGCAGTCCGCATAGCCGCGAGTGCGGCTGCGCAGCTCTAAGGCCAACCCCCCGATCCACGCTACTGTTGCGTGGATCGGGGGGTTGGCCTTAGAGCTGCGCAGCCGCACCGGCGGCTATGCGGACTGCGCAGCCGCGGCCAGCTCCGCCGGCCATCTTGGTAAGGGCTGGGGAGCCCGACCCGGGCCGCGCGGTCGGGGACCGTTCGGGGGGCTGTGCAGCGGCGGGGACCAGGCGGAACGGCACGGAGGGCGCGGACGGCGTCCTCCGTGCCTTACAAGCTGAGCAAGGTAGCTAACTTTTTTTTATTTTTTTTGATGGACTTGGCCTCGTAAGTCCTTTAAGACACAAAACTGTAATATGGGAGGGGCCAACATATTTTCCAAGCGTGAGGACATAAAATTCTTATGGTGACTGGCAAGTAGAAGAAAGGGGGTGCAGGCAGAAGGTCATAACCCCTAGGGAGCTGGTGATGCGCAGGGTGCAGCCAAATGGAAGAAGATGATTACCAGCTCGATCACCTTCCTGACTCCTCCTAGGTTGCTTGCGTCAGACGTCAAGTCATCATCACGTCACCACTGAGTGATGACACCTGATGTCCTGTAGCGGTACTGCAGGCTGTCCATAGAGGAGTCGGCTTTCCGGGCTCTCTTTTCCTGTGTGTTCTCCTGGTCCCTACTTCCTCCTGGATGAGCGGCTGGTCACTAGTAAGTAGGCAGATCTACTTGTGACCTCTGGATGTGTGACTGTCCCTAAAGAGTGAGAGTTTGCGAGTCCACATGGGTGGGGGGGAAGGGGGCACAATTTTTACACTCTTGCCCTGGGTGCAATTTAGCCTAGAAACTGCCCTAGTGACCCTATTAGGAACAGTCATACACTACTTAGGTGCTGCAGTATATTTTTTATTCTTACTATTATCTCCTGCAAGTGGTCAGATCTCTAGGGCTGTTTGGGTCTTTAGCTTTTGAATGACCTTGTTCCTGTGAAAATTAAAGCATGATGTACCCAGGTGCCTGCTACACCCTTTAGCTATGGTCACTGCAGCTCTGCTCACTCACACTGGCGCATGACAGGGAGGTACGACAGCAAGAACGCAGCTCACATCAGAATCGAGCACAACTGGCTGCTCCGTCTTGTTGCCGGAGCTGCTCTTTATGTAAAGCCTCGAGGGAAGAGAAGATCTATCCAAATGAGCCGTGTGCATTAATGCCAACCATCACGCCAGGGAGGAGTTTGGAAATTGTCACCTGCCTCCTGTAGCGACAGAATATATACACTGTGTTCCAGACTGTAACTAAGAAATAATCGCTTTTTCCGGTCCAGGCGAGCTGAAGTGGGTTTTGAGATGTGGTGTAAGTTGTCGGTCGGCGGCACAGCTTGCACTGTCCTGCGCCGTGAATCTGTAATGAAACTCTGACTTCTTCCCACAGAGAGGAATGGAGCCGCATAAATTACTTACTGGAAGAAAAATAGGGAAGAGGAAAATCAAAGTTGGTTGACTTCCACGTTCTGTGGCTGCAGGGAATGCCATGGTTTATAGATGGGCTTAAAGAGAACCTGTGCTGCAGTAATAGGATGAGATGAAAGAGGGGAAGAGGGTGGTGATGGTGATGGGGAGGGTAGCAGATAAAAATAGCGCAGGATAGGCATTGATAAAAACGGTGCGACCATAGGCGGCAATAGTAAATGCCACGATTAGCAGCAATGAAGTTTAATTATTATCGGAGGGATATAATTTAACTTCATTGCCTGCCGCTAATCACAGCTCTTGCTATTGTCACCTATGGCGGCTGGGGTAGTTTAGGGAGCTTAGTTTAGGCAGGGAGGTGGAGTGGTTAAAAGGAACCTGAAGTGAGGAAAATTATTTCAAATAAACACATGACGTAGCTGCAAATGAATATTATGTACTAACCTCACCGTCAGTTCCTCTTAGAAGCTCACCATTTTCTTCTTACAGTGATCCCTTCCAGTTCTGACAATATTTTGTCAGAACTGAAATATACCAGTTGCTGTCAGTTATATATCATTAACTGTCAGTTACAACTGAATGTGCAAGGTAATGTCCATGTTTCCCTATGGCTCAAGCGGGTGATATTACAGTTTAACAGTGTGCTGACCAGGAAGCTGTTAGGGGGTAATGGCCATTTTTAAAACGGAGGACAGAGAATTCCATTGATCACAGTGGACAAATGGGATGCAGGAGAGGAGAAAGAGATTGAGTAGGTGACTACACAGGAGGTAAGTATGACCTGTGTATGCTTATTTTGACTTTTTATTTTCAGTTAAGGTTCTCTTTAAGGACAGGATAGGCAAGGGGTAGAGTGGTTAATGGTTAGGCATAGCTAGAGGGTTCAGTGTGAGAGTAAGCAGCTGTGTAGTTATACATTATCTGGTCCCAGCGATCGTGTCTCCCCCACTTCCTGGTTAGTTTGCAGGTATCCTGCAGTCAGCCAATCACCATGTGGCTTCAGTTCCCGCATGGTGATTGGCTGGTTGCAGGACAGCTGCAAACTAACCAGGAAGTGGAGGAGATGCGATGGCCGGTCCAGGTAATGTATTAAAATGGTAGATGCCGGTAATGACTTCTTGTTACTATCGATATTTAACATTTTAGAAATATCCTATAAGTTAAAATAATGTTAGTAACAAGATTTCATTACTGGGATTACCTTGCGTCATAATTTTGTGGCATAATTTTAAATGTGCGAGGGTGGAGGGTGTTGATGACTCTGCAGGTGGTCTTTTCATTGGCGGTTTTAGTGTTTTTTGACAATGTCAAGACCTACTTTATTCACCAATGATAGCAGAATAGGTTGAGATTTAATTAGGAGCGGCAAAGACATCAGTGCCTCAGAATATGAGTTTCGGTGAGTTTCAGTTATGTAGGGCAATTGACAACAATGTTTCCTTTCTGCTACATCAGTGCTGTCCAACTTCATGGGCATGGAGGGCCATTTTTTTTTCTGACCCCATGGTGGAGGGCCGAAGGTTCTTGCTGGAGCCGCAGCCCCCCCCCCCGCAGTAAAAAAAATGCAATTAGAGGACAATTAGATTGGCAGCACTTTCCACACAATGCAATGCAATTGGCAGCAGATCCCCACAAAATGCAATTCAAGAGGTCATTGAAGTTGCGCGCGCTGAAAAACAAGGGTACTGTTCTGCGTAGAGCGGCGCGCGCCGAAAAATGGGTGTGGCCATGGACCAGAATGTGGGTGTGGCCATGGGTGGAGACAAATCTACATGAAGTTAGCAATGTGGGACATTAGATCAGGACAGTGGTGGCAAACCTTTTGGAAGCCGAGTGCCCAAACTGCAACCCAAAACTCACTTTATCGCAAAGTGGCAACAGCAATCATGATGCCCCCAACAAGACAAATTTAGCAATCATGAGGCCCCCAACAAATCATGAGGCTCCCAACAAGACACATTCAGCAATCTTGAGGCCCCCAACAAGACAAATTCAGCAATCATGATGCCCCCAACAAATCATGAGGCACCCAAGAAGACAAATTCAGCAATCATGAGGCACATAAATAGACAGCATTTCACATAAATAGGCAGAATGCCCCCTTAATATGGTTGACACCTCTCACCTGGCTTTTAATTTCTCCTCTACTGGCTGCTGTGCCTGGCAATAGTGTTTTTGGCTGGATTGGGGATGATGTGTGGGTTGAAAGGTCTTGCGGTGATGCTGTGGCCAGGCTGGCGGTGATGCTGTGGTGTGGCCAGCTGAGGTAGTGACAGGTGCCCCCCAGTTAGATAGTGACAGGTGTCCCCCCAGCTGAGGTAGTGACAGGTGCCTCCCAGTTAGATAGTGACAGGTGTCCCCCCAGCTGAGGTAGTGACAGGTGCCCCCCAGTTAGATAGTGACAGGTGCCCCCCAAGTTAGATAGTGACAGGTACCCCCCAAGTTAGAGACAGGTGCCCCCCAAGTTAGATAATGACAGGTGCCCCCCAGCTAGATACTGACAGGTGCCCCCCAAGTTAGATAGTGACAGGTGCCCCCCCAGCTAGATAGTGACATGTGCCCCCCAAGTTAGAGACAGGTGCCCCCCAAGTTAGATAGTGACAGGTGCCCCCCAGCTAGATAGTGACATGTGCCCCCCAAGTTAGATAGAGACAGGTGCCCCCCAAGTTAGATAGAGACAGGTGCCCCCCAAGTTAGATAGTGACAGGTGCCTCCCAGCTAGATAGTGGCATGTGCCCCCCAAGTTAGATAGTGACAGGTGCCCCCCAGCTAGATAGTGACATGTGCCCCCCAAGTTAGAGACAGGTGCCCCCCAAGTTAGATAGTGACAGGTGCCCCCCAGCTAGATAGTGACATGTGCCCCCCAAGTTAGATAGTGACAGGTGCCCCCCAGCTAGATAGTGACATGTGCCCCCCAAGTTAGAGACATGTGCCCCCCAAGTTAGATAGTGACAGGTGCCCCCCAGCTAGATAGTGACATGTGCCCCCCAAGTTAGAGACAGGTGCCCCCCAAGTTAGATAGCGAGGTGTCCAGTCCCCGTTACCTGTCATCAGCGCTGTCCTCTCCCGTGTCCCCGCTGGCGCTGCCTCAGCTCAGACCTCACAGATCGCGGCGACTGAAGAGAGCAGAGTGCGCTTAGCACCCGCGCGGAGGAACTTCACATGCGGAAGTGACAAATGATGTCACGTCCGCATGTGAAGTACTCCGTGTATGCGGGTACTACACATGCGCACTCTGCTCTCTTCAGTCGCCGCGATCTGTGAGGTCTGAGCTAAGGCAGCGCCAGCGGGGACACGGGAGAGGACATCGCTGATGCAGGCCAGCGGGGACACGGGAAAGTGCGCGTTTTGAGATTGCAGGCATGGCGCCTATAGCGGAAGCCATGCCTGCAACTCAGGGAGACGAGCGGGCCGCAGCTGGAGGCCTGGCGGGTTGGATGCGGCCCGCGGGCCGCCAGTTGGACAGCGCTGTGCTACATGGTGGAACCCCATTGCTCCACAATGCAGTGGCTGCATGGCACGCCTGGTACTTGCAGGATCTCAGACTCTGATGCGGACCATTCTGTTTCTGCTTAGTGTTGTGGTGGGGGATGTAACAGGACAAAAGAGGAGAAGATCAAGGCAGACAGGCTTGCAGCTCCCAGCAAAGCCACATTTATACTTTTTGTGCCCCTAGGCCTAGTATGTTGTAACTTGTCTTTTATGTTCAGCAGTGCCCCTCCCATTCCATGTGCAGCCTCCTCTTCTATGTGTATTATCCATGTACTGTAGCCCATCTCCTGCATGAAAAGCTCCCTTGGGTATTAGTTTCCCTTTGTGATGTGTTCCTCCCCATTTTCAGTCTCTTCTTTCATATGTAGCAAAACCCCTTTCATGTACGAGTGCCCCCTTGTGCTGCAGCCGCCCAAGGCCAGGGCCTTTGTGGCTTTTCCAGGAACCCGGCCCTGGCTTCCAGTCTTGCTCAATTAATTCTTATTATCAGTACTATACTAATAAAACGTTTTGTTGTTGTACAAAATTACATTAGTGTTGTAAAAAGTAAACAGTTTAAAATTGGTTGCTTACGTCTGACTCTGCCTGCATGAGGTTTGAATGTTCTTCCTATGTTTGAATGGCATCCTCACAAGTTTGCCTCAGGCAGCAAAAAGTCTAGATTTAGAGACCGGCCTAGATTAAAAGGTGGCCACACACGATACAATAAAATGATCCAATTTTACAGTAATTTGATTAAAACGATCGGATCTCCCGAAAAAATCGAAAGCTTTTTTTTTCATTCGACTGAAAAATCCGATCGGATTTCCCGTTTTCTTCTATTTTTATCGATCCGGAATGCCAGATATTTTTATTCAATCTTTCTAAAGATTGTATGGTGCGTGTTAAGGTGGCCACACACCATACAATTTTTTAAATATCTGTTCAATTTAAGAATTGCAATCAATTTTTCTGACTGATTGTAACAATCAAAAATATGACCAATGTACCACACACCTATGTTACATTTTTTCCTCAATTATGATAAAAATGATTGGAAACCCAGAGGAAATTGCTAGGGTGTGTATATTAATAAATTAACAATCCAAAACACACCATACAATCTTTTGTAGAAATTGAAGAGAAATATCTGGCATTCCAGATCGATTTAAATTGAAAAAAACGGGAAATCCGATCTGATTTTTCAGTCAAATGAAAAAAAAGCTTTCGATTTTTTCGAGAGATACGATCATTTTTATCGAATTACTGTAAAATCAGATCATTTTATTGTATCGTGTGTGACCACCTTTAGATTGTGAATTTATTAATATACACAACCTAGCAATTTTGTCAGAGTTTCCAATCATTTTTATCATAATTGGGGAAAAATTGAACATACGTGTGTAGTACATTGGTCATATTTTTGAAATGTTACAATCAGTCAGAAAAATTGATTGCAATTCTTAAATTGAACAGATATTTTAAAAATTGTATGGTGTGTGGCCACCTTTAGTTACATTCAGCTATCATAGTTGTAGGACACCAAAACAACCCATTAGATTTCCCCCATTGGGTATATGAACAATCATCCTCTAGTTGTTGCAGAGAATCTCCCTGCATGAGATTGTTGCCTGATTCAATAAAATGACCATACTGGACTATTGTATTCTGGTTTCCTGGGAGAGCTTGGAATGGAAAAATAAAGCCTGTAGATGGTAAAGGTTGCAGTATCTTAAGAGTTACAAGGTCATGACCAGTGTTGAGCATCTTGGAATAGCGTCCCTCTGCTGATTTCAGGAGCTGTGCTTGAGGCTCTTTGTGTCTAATGAGGTGACCACCGTTGACATTGAAGGCAGAGTGTGTGCTCCTTATTTTGCTAATAGATTTTTCGTCATAAATAAGGACTTGGCAGTGTATTGCCGCTAAATCCACCAGGAGAGAGGAGACGTTATCTGTGTTTCATGCAGGGTTTATTTTGATCAAGTTCAAAAGGTCTACATTTCAGGAAAGGGACATCACATGACAGGAAAGGGGTATCACATGACAGGCAGGACAGGGGTATCACACCCTCCAAAAATGATAAAGGGAACCTAAACAGAGAAGGATATTGATTTTTTTCCTTTTAAAATAATACCAGTTGCCTGACTCTCCGGCTGATCCTGTGTCTCTAGTACTTTTAGCCACAGCCCCTGAACAAGCATGCAGATCTGGTGCTCTGAGCTGTTTCCAACTGCCAAAAAAGCAAGCAGCATCTCCTTCCACTAACATCACCTGCCAGCAGTAATAATGTCACTACATGATAAATGGCAGAATGTAAATCAGGGCAAGATTTTACAAATGGGTCAACACTGACTAAATCATTTATAAATCATTATAACATTAAGTACTGTATTTTTTGGACTATAAGACTCACTTTTTCTCCCCCAAAAGTGGGGAAAAAGGTCACTGCATCTTATAGTCCAAATACACACAAGTTCCTAACTTGTGATCGCCTGCCAATACGATCCTCCAACTTGCCGAAATCTCGGGTACTCCCTGTACTGTGCCCATGCAGAGTAGGACACAGGGGGACACAAAGGGGAATACATGAGGACAGAGGCGGACACGTTGGGGACAGAGGAGGATACACGGAGACACAAGAGGCACAAGGGGGCAGGAGGTACAAAGGGGGCATAATTCACAAGATGCTGCTTCACCATGGATTCACCTCGTTGAGTATATATATTTTTTTCCCCTGGTTTTGTCCTCTATCCTTGGTGCGTGTTATAGTCCAAAAAATACCATACTTTTTCCATTACATTTTTTTCACTGGAGTTCCTCTTTAAATGAACAAGCACTCCCTGCATGCAGAGCTGGCAGCACTGACAGAGCTTATCTGTCTCCACGCTGACCACGTTTAAACCTCTGAACTGATATATTCTGTTTCTTACCTTAATGTCACGTAACCCTGGAGAGAAGAGCTGATTCACGGACTCAGCCAGCTGCTGCAATCTCTGGTGATGGAGGAGAAATTTATATGGGGATCACAAGGATGCTGCAAGGCAGCACCTTCAGTTATTTATAGAAAGAGTTGCCCAGGTCACATGCCATGCCTGTACCACTGTAAATATGCCTCTGTATATTGTAACAGCAAATCTAAATGAATAATGCTACAGTACAAAGCAGTGAAGGACAATTAACAATTTAGTATGGGGCTGCTATGTGTAGAGAAGCAGCAGTTCTGTGTGCTTAGTAAATTATGCAACACTTGCAAATAATTTAGTCCAGTAAGCTTCACAGCCAGAAAGTGAACAGTTAAAAAAAGCTAAGGCTATGATGAGTAGACCAGCAATAGTGCTGCACAAGTGCATAGTGCTTGGCATAGTATGCTGCACTTGCAGTTAATCTACTACAATAAACATCTCTGATTGCACAAAGCAAGGAGAAGGAGCACTAAAACAGATCTACATTAACACTATAGACATAGACATTGATTGCACTGAGTTATAATAGCCTGCAAGTGCAATAACAGTAAATCTCTGCAACAGAAGAAGTTGGTATTGCCCCCCCCCCCCTCATGAGCATAGCAATCACCCCTGCGACCCCTGCCATTGCCGGGAGGGCCAGAGGCTTTGGGGACCCCTCCTCCTTTCTCTCTTCGACCACAAGTGCAGCCAATTAGCAAGAAAACCTTCCCGTTCGCTCACAAAAACCGTCCCTGCCACCTCTTACCGCCATGCAGAGTAGCTAGTAGTAGGAGCGTCTGTAATTGTTTTCCTGCTTCTAGACACTGCTTCACAGCAGAACACTCTGCTGCCATTCGCTGGCTCCCAATCATGTGACCCCTATGGGTTTACGGGACCAAGGGGGCTATCATTTTTGATGGGAGGGGGGGGGGGGTAATAAATCTAGTTACGCCCCTGCCCCCACTCCTACAAAAAAGTCAGCAGCAATACTAAATAGCTAGAATTCAACAATCTCTCTGTCTTGTAGATTATAGCTGCTCTTTTATAAAGCCTGAATGGGGAACATACCGTATAAGGTGATTAATCCATACAGTAGGATGCCTGCCACCACCAGCATCCTACCCTCATCCTTGGCTGCTGATTGGTGGACCCAGGTATTATAATCCCTGATTTTTTCTTATGTATCTCCTTTATTAGGTTCAGACCAAACTGAATGAGTAACATTTGAAACTAATTTAATTTTCACCCAAATGTGAATCTGAACACTACTCCTAATTTCCTTCATTACTCGTTTCCTCTGCCAGTCACTGCTGCTCGGACCTTTTGTCCCTGCCCTACTTGTACTTATCACTTCATTTAATCATCACATTGACTGACAGAGAGATAAATGTCATGCAGGAGGGAGGTCCCCAAGCAATAAAGTGCAGACCAGAGTCTCTTCTTTAAGTGGAACTTCCTCTGTGCTCTCAAAGATAAGCATCAGCATAATAACATTTAAAGAAAAAACATTTATTTGTTACAGCTGATACAAATACTACAATAAATGTCCAGTGTGTCTACTTCCTGCTTTCATGTCAGCTGTGCAGTCAGCTGACACAGCTGAGATCTCAAATTAAAACTGTGATTACCATAGTCACAGATGAGGGGGAATTGGACAGGCTAAACTCTCTAAATACATACAGCCTATTCTGTGCAAAAGTTCAGGTCCACTTTAAGGAGACCTAGTCAGTCTTAGGCTTCTGCAATAATTAGAATACTCATTGTTATATGATCATAATGTTGTAGGTTTAGTTGTAAAATTGTATCTGTGGTGTAATTTTGGTATCTGTTTTTAGCTGCTCTAAATTTTTCAGTTTTCAAATCCTTAGACAGGGCCAGGTTTACCATAAGGCACCAGCCTCAGGGCGCAGTGTAGGAGGGGACGCACAACTCACTCAGCTATTACTCCCCTATTGTGTTTGAAGCAGAGATAAATAAGAAAAGGTGATACATTGCAGTGACTGCAAGCGAGATAACTAGAGATTAAGGTGTTGGGGGCCCTGAGGAGCCTCTTAGTCTAATAGCAATCAGTGTGTGACGGCTGGGGTGGGAGGGATGGAGGGGCGCACTTTGGTGTCTCAGCCTTGGGTGCTGGTGGACCTTGTTCTGGCTCTGGTCCTGGCCATGATGGTCAAATGCAACTCAAGTCCACACTGGCAGTTTCAAACACATGACGAAGGCATGGATATGCCAAAACATGTTGTGACCGCCACAAGTCATCTTTAGGGCATGCACCCTTGATACTCCCTCCAACTGGATCCCAATTGTCACTGGCTACGGCAGTTCCTAGGTTGCACCCCATTGGACGATATTCTAGATATATGCTTGATTTTACCATCTTATAGTAAGTGCATTTGTATTGTGCAGCTTTTTAACATATTTTTAGGTTGTCACACTACAGAGCGCTCCTCCTCTTTTGTTTATCTTTTCACAAGTCAGCTATACAGCCACGCATTGAGGAGCTGCTAGAGTGTGATACCGAGCCGATTTTCTGCTGGTCCACCTGTTCGTGCAACGTAAGATTTTCCATTGTTTCGTTGCTTTCTGTAGTTCCAAACAATAGTGGTATAATCTTCTGTCTACCCAAATAAATTAAGATGTAAACAGTAGGTGGAGCTTCTGCTAACCAGAGAAGGGCTTAAAACATCACATTCATAGACAAGACTGAACAACTCTTTGACTAGCAGGAGCTCTGCCTCCTGTCTACCCAATAGCATCATAGTCTTATGTAGCGTTGCCCATGTCTGGCAGAACTTTTAGGAGAAGAGTGTAATCAGTTTGAGCAGGCGATAGACTTGTAAGGCTCTGACTTGCTGTTAGTATCTCCTGCTTTAGCCTAAACAGTAAATAAAATTGTAAGATTCTGATTTACAAGTAACAATTATGTGTGGCTACTATCACTTGATCAAACTAATCACTAGCTTCTCTATGAGTTCTGCTACACACAAAACACTCTAGTCCTATCCAGCTGTTTTCCACTTGACTGCAAAAAATGTCCTCTAGTCAGCAAGGTTCAATGAACACAACTGCTTAAGGATGGTTTGTGCTTTTGACCCCTATGGTGCATAACTAACCAATACCATCCCGTCCTGACCCAAACCCAAAAATGGCATTGCAATGACAAAGTCAACACTAACCAACACATACCACGAACCATAACTTGGGACTAGTGTCATCAGAAAAAACATTATAACCAGTCAACCGAAACAAGGCAGGTGGGTGGGAAACTGATCTGCACTTCACTAGGGATGGTGAAGAAGACTCCTCCTCTTACCCTTCCTAAACTATATTATGTCCCATGAGTACAGTAGGAGGGAATCCAGACCCCTAAAATCCACTTTCAAAACCAACCTTATTAACATTGAACTCCTAGTCTTTATTTTCCCTGAGAGATAGGGCCAGCAAAATCCCCTCATTGTTGCCTTTCCCTACCCCGGTGGGGTGTGTGGCAGAAGCCAGGCCTTACTGCCTGGTCAGGCTGCTGCGAGCACAGCCACAAACTGGTGGGACTTGGTTACCCTCTGAGCACTAATCTGAGCCATAACTCACTCAACAAGAGGAAGAGATTGTTGTCTGAGGAGCTTGTGCTGCAGAGGCAGCATCATTTGGCCCATTTTTTAATCAGTGTATTATGGAAAAATATCATCTCTGTTGTCTATGATGTGAGTTGTACTTGTTATGGAACTGAATGTCACAACATGCATGAATTGACCTTTCTGCAAAGTGGTACCAAAACCTTAATGAGGACATTGGAAGTAGAAGACTAAAGACCAAAGCAGCCAATTTATCGGGCTGGCAATCATCTGTCTTATTTGTTTATTAGTTTTGATATTTGGCGATGATTCAGCTCCGGCCTCCTCTGGACAGCAATAATCGTTCTGTCCATCAGTTGTATTATTATATTACAGGAGAACTCTAAACTGGAAGCTTGCGCTGTGTGATCATCCCTTTTACCTGCTCGTCTGTACATTTTCAGGATATGCATGATTTCAAAGTATCCCTGTCACTTGGTTTATGTCAAACTTCACCTTCAGCGGAACTTCAAGAGTTTTTTGTAATATATTGTCTTGTCATTTACAAGAATACCTGCACCAGTCAATTGGTGGTCAGTTGTTACTGTAGTCTGAAACAGAGCTGAAACTTCTGTTTAATACTTTTTAGATGGGGGTGAAGAAGAAAGTATGTACAGCTGGAGGGGGGGAGGGGTACAATGCAAAGTTTTGGGAGAGGCTACATCTGAGGGGAGGTTGCTGGGATGTGTAGGGGAAATAGGTTGCATGTCAGGGCATGTAAGGGGACAGTTACATTGAGGGTGGAAGGATGATAGGGCATAGAGGGGGATTTTTTACTATGTGGTGAGGAGGAGGTGGAGGATATATTGTAAATGGATTGGTAGGACATGGTCGGGATAGTTGTGTTGGTGGCGTGGGGAGGTTATGTTGTGGGAGCATTGCTAGGACTTGTTGATTGGGGCAGGAGGGTGGGGGTACTTTTCATCTACATGGAGGAGTTTATTTTGCTGGAGCATCACTGGGGCACGAAGGGGGGGGGGGGGGTAGTTGGGGGCATTGGAAGCTTATGTTGCAGGAGCATTGTGAAGGCATCGGGAGATAGCAATACTCATAGTAAGAATTGGTCATTAACTATATAGGTCACACATGTTTTACAATCAACAATTGTAATGGGGCAGAGTGGTCTGTACACACGATAGGCACCTAGTATACAAATTTAGAACTCTTTACTGAAGAAAAACATGCAGATATATATAAAAAAATACATAACCATTAGGAAATGCAGCTTACTTAGAACAGAGAGGAACACAGAGTAAATACAGGAAATACAGGAAACAACAATACCATAGAGATCATTGCAGCATTTCACATTTTACAGTGACATCTTGTGGTTGCTATATTATACTGTGCTTATTATACTGCAGTTTAGATAATTCTGTTGACACTGCCAACAAATTGATGGTCCACCAATGACAACTTGGTGGTTAAGATAACCTTTTTGGTGAAGGCACATAGCAACACATGGGTGTTACCGTAGTTATTCACTTTTGGGTTATCATTTTGTGTTGTTTCAGCAATAGGTGTCTTGCGTTTTTGGTTTACACACTTGACTTCTGACCTTATTGTGCCTTCACTGCCTTGATAAAGAGATCCTTAGTGATCTCCAAATGTTGACTTCACGGTGTATGTCTAATGCATTACATCACCTAATAAGGAGATGCCGGTTGTACTTACTTAACTGGAGAGAGGAGGATTGCTAGAGCGCGGGGAAGAGAGAGAATGAGGCAGAGAGAGAATAAGAGAGAGAAAGAGTGATAGATAAAGAAAGAGACATATCTAGACAGAGAAAAAATAAAGATAGAATGAGAAAGAATAGATAGAGCGAGAAAGAATTAATCAGTGAAGCCCCCAAGGGATACAGTATAAAAATTCAACATCTTGTTATTTAACATGTCAGCAACTGTGCTAAATGGAAATATTTGATTTGTGAGACGTGAGCCTTAAAGAAGCCATCAGGCGGATGTGTGCCTGGTGGTGCATTGTTCCCTTCAGCGATTATCATATATATTTCTTATTATCTAAGGAGAACAGTGTCATACCGAGCACAGCTCACTACGCTTATGATGCAATGAGAACGCGGATAAGAGTCTAAAATCCCTAAATCCCTCTACAAACAGTGAAGTTGAGCCACATGCAGCCAGTGAATCTGTTTCCTCCCCTCCTTCTGAGGAAGATTTCTCATTGCTTTATTTGAAGACACATGCAGAATATTTCCTCGAAAAGTAGCTGTGCAGGGTGTGGGAAATGAAAATCTTCACACCTCTTCTTATTGTTTCCTGCTAGATTATTTTAGGGCCGCCCAATGCACCGAAATCGAGTGAGAATGCACCATGTGACGGGAAAATGGCATTTCTTCTGAAGATGGAAGTTTTAAACAGAACCTGAACTGAAAATTCCAATTCCCCCTTGAAGTTTTCCACATTTTGTCATATTACTGCCACAAACATGAATCAATTTTATTGGAATTCCATGTGAAAGACCAGTACAAAGTGGTGTACACGTGAGAAGTGGAACGAAAATCATACATGACTCAGAACATTTAAAAAATAACTGCAAAGTGGGGTATGTGTAATTATTCAGCCCCCTTTGGTCTGAGTGCATTCAGTTGCCCATAGACATTGTCTGATGAGTGCTAATGACTAAATAGAGTGCACCTGTGTGTAATCTAATGTAAGTACAAATACATCTGCTCTGTGACGGCCTCAGAGGTTGTCTAAGAGAATATTGGGAGCAACAACACCATTAAGTCCAAAGAACACACTGGGGTAAAGTTATTGAGAAATTTAAAGCAGGCTAAAGGTGCCCATACACTCGTCAGATTGGCAGCAGATAGATAAGAAATGCATCTGATGATCTATCTGATGCGTTTTTAGAACATTTTTTACCAGGATAGAATTCCAATAGATTTCAGTTTGAAATCTATTGAAATTCGATCTGATGGTTTTTTTTTGCCATCAGATTTCCATTAAAGGGAAGGTTCAGGGATGCTGTGAAAAAAATAAAAATCCAAATCCACTTACCTGAGGCTTCCTCCAGCCCGTGGCAGGCAGGAGGTGCCCTCGTCGCGGCTCCGCAGGCTCCCGGTCTCCTCCGGTGGCGCGCCCGACCTGGCCAGGCCGGCTGCCAGGTCGGGCTCTTCTGCGCTCCAATGTGCGGCTCACTGGTGCGCGCTGACGTCATCGGACGTCCTCCGGGCTGTTCTGCGCAGGCTCAGAACTACTGAGCCTGCGCAGTACAGCCCGGAGGACGTCCGATGACGTCAGCGCGCACCAGTGAGCCGCACATTGGAGCGCAGAAGAGCCCGACCTGGCAGCCGGCCTGGCCAGGTCGGGTCGGCCACCGGAGGAGACCGGGAGCCTGCGGAGCTGCGACGAGGGCACCTCCTGCCTGCCACGGGCTGGAGGAAGCCCCAGGTAAGTGGATTTGGATTTTTGTTTTTTTCACAGCGTCCCTGAACCTTCCCTTTAAGGCCAATGCAAACTGATAAGCAATCTCATCAGATCGACGTAAATTTTCCACCCTGCCAGTTCGATGGAAATCCATCGAAATCGATCGAAATCGGCCATCCATTGGTCAATTGGCCAACCGATTTGCAAACGATCAATCGATCGATCGATCGGGATCGATCGGTCGGCCAGAAAATCGGCTGAGTGTATGGGCCCCTTTAGGCTACAAAAATATTTCCAAAGCCTTGAATATCCCACGGAGCACTGTTCAAGCGATCATTCAGAAATGGAAGGAATATGGCACAACTGTAAACCTACCAAGACAAGGCCATCCACCTAAACTCGCAGGCCGAACAAGGAGAGCGCTGATCAGAAATGCAGTCAAGAGGCCCATGGTGACTCTGGACGAGCTGCAGAGATCTACAGCTCAGGTGGGGGAATCTGTCCATAGGACAACTATTAGTCGTGCACTGCACAAAGTGGGCCTGTATGGAAGAGTGGCAAGAAGAAAGCCATTGTTAGCAGAAAAGCATGAGAAGTTCCGTTTGCAGTTTGCCACAAGCCATGTGGGGGACACAGCAAACATGTGGAAGAAGGTGCTCTAGTCAAATGAGACCAAAATGGAACTTTTTGGCCAAAATGCAAAACGTATGTGTGGCGGAAAACTAACACTGCACATCACTCTGAACACACTATTTCCACTGTCAAATATGATGGTGGCAGCATCATGCTCTTGGGGTGGTTCTCTTCAGCAGGGACAGGGAAGCTGGTCAGAGTTGATGGGAAGATGGATGGAGCCAAATACAGGGCAATCTTGGAAGAAAACCTCTTGGAGTCTGCAAAAGACTTGAGACTGGGGCTTGTCCTTCCAGCAGGACAACGGCCCTAAACATAAATCCAGGGCAACAATGGAATGATTTAAAACAAAACATATCCATGTGTTAGAATGGCCCAGTCAAAATCCAGATCTAAATCCAATCGAGAATCTGTGGCAAGATCTGAAAAATGCTGTTCACAAATGCTGTCCATCTAATCTGACTGAGCTGGAGCTGTTTTGCAAAGAAGAATGGGCAATGATTTCAGTCTCTAGATGTGCAAAGCTGGTACAGACATACCCTAAAAGACTGGAAGCTGTAATTGCAGCAAAAGGTGGTTCTACAGAGTATTGACTCAGGGGGCTGAATAATTACGCACACCCCACTTTGCAGTGTTTCTTTTTTAAATGTTTGGAATCATGTATGATTTTCGTTCCACTTCTCACGTGTACACCACTTTGTATTGGTCTTTTACGTGGAATTCCAATAAAATTGATTCACGTTTGTGGCAGTAACATGACAAAATGTGGAAAACTTCAAGGGGGCCGAATACATTTGCAAACCACTGTATGCCATTCGTAGCAGTAAATCTACGCCCTGCAGGACTTCAGTTCCCACAAAGGCCCTCGCTGCGAATGGCCGCTGCTCGCTCCCGCATGTGTTCTCACCGCCGCCCACTAGCCCAAAGATCAGTGCATGTGATCACAGGTCCCATTCTCCTATCTAAGTGCCAGTGTCAATGATCACTGGCACCAATGAGACACTTGCACGCCTTACTTCCTGTTTGCATTCTAACAGTACGCGGCAGGAAGAACATGCGTGAGGACATCTTGTGGCCAAATAGTAAAATTACACCGATATATATATTTTTTTATAAAAAGACACATATACTGTATACCATTATATATACAATTAAAAAAATAGATAAATAGTTACCTTAGGGACTGAATTTGTATGGCATGGGAGTATATTACTATTATTCTAACAGTTATGGGCTTGTAATTAGTGATGGATGGAGTGATGGAAATAATGGCACCATACGTTGTACTAGGGAAATATTAGTTATAATAATTGCAATAATTGAAACAAATGGGAAAATAAATTGTGGGTTTTATCCTCAGTAGAATGTATTATTATAAAACTATAATGGCTTTAAATTGAGAAATGAAGATTTTTTAAATTTTTTTTAATTATTTCCATTAAAATGCATTTAGAATAATTTTTAGCAAAATGTACCACCCAAAGAAAGCCTAATTGATATTGAAAAATACAAGATATAGATCTTTTTGTTGTGATAAGTAGCTATTAAGTTATTGGCGAATGAATAGAAAGAGCACTGACAGGTGAAAATTGCTCTGGTCCAGAAGGGGGAAAACCCCTTAGTAGGAAGGGGATTAAATATTATTTCACCCTGATTTACATTCGTAAATGTATCAGTGATGTCAGCATCTTTACTGCTGGCAAGGTGAATAGCTGCTGTTTTTCTCCCATGTGTGTTGTAAGCAGTAACATCAGTTGATCTCCCAGAGTGCTCAGGGGCAGAAGACTTTGCAATATGAAACCTAGGCTAAACGCCACTGAGAGCGTTGGGCAATATACATGATCTTCTCAAAAAATTAGCATATTGTGATAAAGTTCATTATTTTCTGTAATGTACTGATAAACATTAGACTTTCATATATTTTAGATTCATTACACACAACTGAAGTAGTTCAAGCCTTTTATTGTTTTAATTTTGGCATACAGCTCATGAAAACTCAAAATTCCTATCTCAAAAAATTAGCATATTTCATCCAACCAATAAAAGAAAAGTGTTTTTAAAACAAAAAAAGTCAACCTTCAAACAATTATGTTCAGTTATGCACTCAATACTTGGTCGGGAATCCTTTTGCAGAAATGACTACTTCAATGTGGCGTGGCATGGAGGCAATCAGCCTGTGGCACTGCTCAGGTGTTATGGAGGCCCAGGATGCTTCGATAGCGGCCTTAAGCTCATCCAGAGTGTTGGGTCTTGCGTCTCTCAACTTTCTCTTCACAATATCCCACAGATTCTCTATGGGATTCAGATCAGGAGAGTTGGCAGGCCAATTGAGCACAGTAATACCATGGTCAGTAAACCATTTACCAGTGGTTTTGGCACTGTGAGCAGGTGCCAGGTCGTGCTGAAAAATGAAATCTTCATCTCCATAAAGCTTTTCAGCAGATGGAAGAATGAACCCACTTTTAAACCAGAAACAGCGGCAGAGGCACCTGACCTGGGCTACAGAGAAGCAGCACTGGACTGTTGCTCAGTGGTCCAAAGTACTTTTTTTTGGATGAAAGCAACTTTTACATGTCATTCGGAAATCAAGGTGCCAGAGTCTGGAGGAAGACTGGGGAGAGGGAAATGCCAAAATGCGTGAAGTCCAGTGTCAAGTACCCACAGTCACTGATGGTCTGGGGTGCCATGTCAGCTGCTGGTGTTAGTCCACTGTGTTTTATCAAGGGCAGGGTCAATGCAGCTAGCTATCAGGAGATTTTGGAGCACTTCATGCTTCCATCTGCTGAAAAGCTTTAGGGAGATGAAGATTTCATTTTTCAGCACGACCTGGCACCTGCTCACAGTGCCAAAACCACTGGTAAATGGTTTACTGACCATGGTATTACTGAGCTCAATTGGCCTGCCAACTCTCCTGACCTGAACCCCATAGAGAATCTGTGGGATATTGTGAAGAGAAAGTTGAGAGACGCAAGACCCAACACTCTGGATGAGCTTAAGGCCGCTATCGAAGCATCCTGGGCCTCCATAACACCTGAGCAGTGCCACAGGCTGATTGCCTCCATGCCACGCCACATTGAAGCAGTCATTTCTGCAAAAGGATTCCCGACCAAGTATTGAGTGCATAACTGAACATAATTATTTGAAGGTTGACTTTTTTTGTTTTAAAAACACTTTTCTTTTATTGGTCGAATGAAAATATGCTAATTTTTTGAGATAGGAATTTTGGGTTTTCATGAGCTGTATGCCAAAATCAATATTAACCCTCCTGGCGGTATGAAAAATTCCGCCAGGAGGCAGCGCGGCAGTTTTTTTTTTTTCTTTTAAATCATGTAGCGAGCCCAGGGCTCGCTACATGATAGCCGCTGCTCAGCGGCATCCCCCCGCCCTCTTCGATCGCCTTCAGCGATCTCCGATCAGGAAATCCCGTTCAAAGAACGGGATTTCCTGGAGGGCTTCCCCCGTCGCCATGGGAGTCCCGATCCACCCCTCGGCGCTGCCTGGCACTGATTGGCCAGGCAGCGCATGGGGTCTGGGGGGGGGGGCATGGGGTCTGGGGTTACCGCCAGGAAGGTTAAAACAATAAAAGGCTTGAACTACTTCAGTTGTGTGTAATGAATCTAAAATATATGAAAGTCTAATGTTTATCTATACATTACAGAAAATAATGAACTTTATCACAATATGCTAATTTTTTGAGAAGATCCTGTATACCCTTATACAGCAATATGCTGTATAGATATGATGCATTTTATGGTGTATTAATTCTGATGCTGAGACAAGGATAATGTAAACATGGGTAACCTGAATAATGTTTTCTTTTACATATTTATATAGTTAGTTTGGATGAAATAAGAAACCCGGCCGTCAAGCCCAACCGGAATAACAATGTAAAAAATCCCAAATAAATAAGTAAATGTCAGGTACCTTTCTCTCCAGCACTCTCACATACTGTATCCCATGTTCTGCTATGAGTTGGTACTCTTTAAGGACCACTGAGCCTCTGTTTAACCTCTTGCCGACCGCGTCACGCCGATGGGCGTGGTCGCGGCGGCAGCCCCAGGACCGCCTAACACCGATTGGCGTAAAGTCCTGGGGCTCTGTTTTGCAGGAGATCGCGCGCAAGCTGCGCGCGCATCTCCTGCTTGGGGGGCGGAGCTCCGCCCCGCCTTCAGTCACTGAGCGGCTATCGCCGCTCGGGAGACTGTTAGACGGCGTGAGCACTGTCTATTTACATGGTGCAGCGCTGCGATCAGCAGCAGCGCTGCACTGGGGACAGCCGTGTGACACGGTTGTCCCCCTGGGGAACAAGAGAGAGATCGGCTGTCATAGGCAGAAGCCTATGACAGCCGATCGCCATAATTGGCTGGCTGTGGGGAGGGAGGGTTGATATTTAAAGAAACAGGGGATTTTTTAATAAAAATAGAAACAACAATATTTATTTTAAAAAAAATGAAACATGGGGGGAGCGATCAGACCCCACCAACAGAGAGCTCTGTTGGTGGGGAGAAAAGGGGGGGGGGGAATCACTTGTGTGCTGTGTTGTGCGGCCCTGCAGCTTAACCTTAAAGCTGCAGTGGGCTATTTTACTAAAAATTGCCTGGTCACTAGGGGGGTTTAGCACTGCAGTTCTCAAGAGGTTAAGGGGCTCATGGATCTAATGTGTTGCCAGGCAGTAACCAGGACAGGAAATGAAGTAGATCCATAAAATGCAGACAAGTTCTAACTTTTTACTCTTCCCCATCTTCAAAATATAAAGTTCTTTCACTTCTGTCTTTGTCACTTCCCCGGGCATGAAATACCCCACTGAACACCTAGGACAAGAAATAGAGCCTCAACTATCATCCTGCTGTGTTTCTACATTACACCTCTACACTGTAATTAAAACGCAACTCGAGCCAAAATTGCTTATTTTAGTTTTTGAGAGAAGTGAGGAAAAGTTAGAACCTCTGCCAGGTTTTTACAACCACTGTCCATTCCAGCTAAATAAAACAATAATAATATAAAAAATAAATAAATGATGATGTTAAACATAAAAAATGCATCACTCTGTTGCCCCACCTCAGCTCCTTAAACAGTCTTCTGGTAAAAGTGTATGTCCAGATTTTGTTCTTTGTTTTTCAGGTTGAAGAGTCCTCATAGATACTGGATGGAGGTATTCATTGTAGTTATTGCCAGAAGAATGACAGAAAGCAGCTCTCCTGTCATTGGCAAATGAAAAAGAAGCAGGAACTGAAACAGCCAATTATATACCGTATATACTCGCAAGCAAGCCGAATTTTTGACCCCCCAAAAGTGGGCCAAAAGTTGGGGGGTCGGCTTGCTTGCGAGTCATGGGTGGGTGGGTGCTGTCCCTCCCCGCTCCCCCCGCGGCCGCCGCTGCTATTACCTTAGGCGGCGCCGCTTCCTCTATCCCCGTCCTCCTCCGGTAACTACTAAATCACAGCAGCGCGCCCCGCGCTGCTGTAATGACGGAGGAAACCATAGAGAGTGGCCGTTACTATGGGAACCGCTCTCTATGGTTTCCTGCGTCATCACAGCAGCGAGGGGCGCGCTGCTGTGAATTAGTTACCGGAGGAGGACGGGGATAGAGGAAGCGGCGCCGCCTAAGGTAATAGCAGCGGCGGCCGCGGGGGGAGCGGGGAGGGACAGCACCTACCCACCCACCTACCCATACTGGGGCACTATGCTAGCTATATGGGGCACTATACAAGCTATACTGGGGCACTATACAAGCTATACTGGGGCACTATACTGACTATACTGGGGCACTATACTGACTATACTGGGGCACTATACAAGCTATACTGGGGCACTATACTAGCTCACTATACTAGCTATAATGGGGCACTATACTAGCTATACTGGGGCACTATACAAGCTATACTGGGGCACTATACTGACTATACTGGGGCACTATACTGACTATACTGGGGCACTATACAAGTTATACTGGGGCACTATACTAGCTATAATGGGGCACTATACTAGCTATAATGGGGCACTATACTAGCTATAATGGGGCACTATACTGGCTATACTGAGCACTATACTAGCTATACTGAGCACTATACTAGCTAAACTGGGGCACTATACTGGCTATACTGAGCACTATACTAGCTATACTGAGCACTATACTGAGCACTATACTAGCTATACTGAGCACTATACTAGCTATACTGGGGCATTTTACTAGCTATACTGAGCACTACCTACCTATACTGGGCACTATACTAGCTATACTGAGGCACTACCTACCCATACTGGGCACTATACTAGCTATACTGGGACATACTGGGGGGATCACGCGGCCAGCGTTTCCTACCCCCGGCTTATATGAGGGTCAATCCTTTTTCCCTGTTTTTTGGGGTAAAAGTGGGGGGGTCGGCTTACATGCGGGTCGGCTTGCTTGCGAGTATATACGGTACTAGTCAGCTGGAGCACTTGAAAAAGCAGCTAACCAGAATGATATTAACTCCTTCTCCCTTGTCACTGGTGTATGTTATTATGTTATTGAGGTTAACTGCTCACTCACTAGATTGATAGACTGTAGTGTACAGGGCCGTTTCTTGAGCAGAGAGGGCAGGGCGACCGCCCTGGGCGTAGACTGGCAAGTAGAAGAAGGGGGACGCAGGCAGAAGGACATAACCGCTAGGGAACTGGTGGTGCACGGTGCAGCCAAATGGAAGAAGAAAGAAGATTACCAGAACGATCACCTTTGATGACTCCTCCTGGGCTGCCTGCACCCAACATCAAGTCATCATTACATCACCACCGCGTGATGACACCTGATGTCCTGTGGTGGTACTGCAGGCTGTGCATGGCGCTCATGGAGGAGTCGGCTTTCCGGGCTCTCTTCGCCTATGTATTTTCCTGGTCCCTTCTTCCTCCTGGATGAGCGGCTGGTCACTAGTAAGTAGGCAGATTTACTTGTGACCTGTGGCTGTGTGACTGTCCCTAAAGAGTAAGGGTTCGCAAGTTCACGGGGGTGGGGAGAAGGGGGCACAATTTTTACACCCTCGGCCTGGGTGCAATTTAGCCTAGAAACTGCCCTGGTAGTGTAGCAATTACCGGAGTCCCAGAAATTATGATGATATATTATTTCTCTGGAGCAAGTTACCTTCTGTTACCCTTGGAATTACCCTTGGAATTTTGTTAGTTGAAGAGTCAGACCCCACCCCTTTCCTACGTTGTTTAGTAATTTTCTTGAAGTTGCAGTTTCTCTTGCTCCCTGGTTGTCTGTGTTTCTCTGCTTTGATGAGCCCCAACCATGAGCAGAGAAAACCCATGTCAGACTAGTTATTCCATTAATTGCATCAACTTGCAGGGCAACCTTTAGTTTTTAATGTTTCTATGTTTTTTTTATTATTAGTGTATTGACTTTTTCTGTGATAATGGGATCAATTCACAAAGCTTTTCTCTTTGATTATCTCTTTTGTCTTATTTTCCACCTCAACTATAAGAAGAGCCAATTTATGAGATACACAGCTGATGAGAGATAGATCATGGGTTAAGTCTTATAAGGAGTGATACAGTATCATTTAAAGTATACCTGACCCAAGACAAAGCTACTTAAAGTGGGATTTGTCATAGACCGCACGGGCCTGTCCTTGATTGGGTCAATCGCTCAGAGTCAGAAACTCGGTCTCGCTGTCGCTTTGCGCATAGATGCCCATATGTGGATTCGCAATCTATGGACCAACTACCCGAGAGGAGCGTCCTGACTCCAAAGGATTCACCACACACGTACAATTCAAATACTTGCCACCACGTGTGAGTCAGCACATGACTGTAAATATATTAGCACACTGCGAAAACTGTAAGTTAACCCTTAGCTGTATGCACGGATCGGCGCCAGATCTGTCTATCTGTGCCCAATTCAAGCATACGGGTCGTAAATACAAGATACTCTAGAACACAAGGAAACGTTTTCGGAGGAGTAAGTACGATTGTGTATGTTCAGGAACAGGTAATAACCGTAAAACGATTTCAAAACATTTTAACAACAAAAATGCATTACTCACACTTACGTACACTAATTAACATATACACACAAAGCTTAAAATAAAAGGGAATAATTGTGAAAGGTTTACTTAGTCGAAAGGCAGTCTGTGTGGGGATATTTCCTTCTGGGAAAAGAAATGCAAAGTCCTTGGTTTCAGAATCATAGTGTAACGATTGGTGTAGCAACACAGACGTCTGATTATGTGTGATCTGCAGAATCACCGATAATACAGACGCTATACCTGATTATGTGGTGATCTGCAGAATAACCAATGATGCAAGTATAGCTAGCAGAATAGCAAGGAAATAGTGCTTGGTGCAACAGTAACTGAATAGTTTAACTAGACCTCACCAGAGGAGCTGGTGGGCACTATTGGTACAGTTACTGAATAGTTTTGCTAAACCTCACCAGACGAGCTGGTGGGTACTAACAAAGAGCACTTCACCAGTGACAGGGTTCACTGGTGAGTAGAATGGACAGACAGGCTAGGATCAGTAACGAGCAAGCAGACACAGTACAAAATCGACAGGCAAGAGAGTAGTGAGATATCAGGCAGAGTTCAGCAACAGAGTCAGATGGGCAGAAGTACAGAATCGATACGCAAGAGCAGGGTCAGAGGATAGGCAGAGTCATACACAGAATATCAAATATACAATAATACAATAATCCTAGTCTTGTGTGAAATCCCTGGTTTCCTCCCAGATCAAAGCACACCGGATACTATCTAAGGTCTGAGCGCTAGCACATAAGTGTTCGCAACAGCAGACAGGTTGCGAGTGAAGACTGAAGGCTTTTGAAGCAGAGGAGACCCCATGGCCGCGCCCACCATCAATCAGCCAATTCTGAGCGCCGTGAGTCTCCTCTGACGTCAGCCAACCAGCCGGTTAGCTGACACGCCTCCTTCCCACGTAAAGGTCCTGTCTCCACGCGCGCCTGCGCGATACAGCAACCCTATGAGCAATGGACAACCCCGTCCTCGGCGTACTAGACGCCAGAGGAACGGGCAAAGTCCCAGAGCAGGGAAGCGAGGCGGCTGCGGAGACACGCTGCGTGCCCGCAGCCGCTGCTTCCGTGGATGTTACACATAGACCTTTAGGTATATTTTGTAATCCAAGCAGATGTTACATTTCCAAGATGGCTGCTAACCACGTGGTCCTCTGGTTAGCAGCAGCATGGGAATTGGAGGACTGAAGTCCACCTGCTGGCAAAGTGCTTTTGATGAAGCTGGTTTGGGGGTGTGGCAACGCCTGCCCCCCCCCCCCCCCCTCTGAGTTACCCACCAATGACAGCCCACCTCCTCCTAGGAGGATTTTGAGCTTAGATCATAAAACACTGTAACTCATAAACGATACATGTCATATTTAGGTGGATAGCAGATTCATAATTGTCAGAAAATACCGATTAATATGACATCTTGCATGAGTGCGTTAGGCTGTCCTGTCCCCGAGAAGGGTCATACACCAATAACCGGACGGGTTAGGGTTATGAATTTTATATCAGCACATTGGGCAGATTTTAACGAGTAAGACTATATTAATTTCATAGCTGTGCTATACATGGTTTTCATTTAACAGACCGAAATTATAAACCATATGCATTTAAATCTGTTCCCCAGTGGTGCCTCTGTGTCTGAGCCCTTCAGTGGGCCCCTGTGGAGCTAGCTTCCTTTGGCTTCCCCTGGATTAAAACCACCTTCTGGTGCTCAATTAGCAGCTGAGTGTGACCAGCTAGAACAACCTTTGACATATTACACCAGGCTAGGGTTTCACACCCCTTGGCTAATTAACAAGTCACTGGCAAGGAAAGGGACTCTAATTCAGTGTGGGTGATGGGTTTGCTTTCACTCAGAAGAGAAGGAAAAGACATCTGTTGTATGTTTAAACACAAAGTGACATTATGCTCTGCGGAACGATACAGAATCGCTAATCGTCTCGACCTCCGTATCATTCATGACAGGATTGTCAGCCACAAAATCACATTCCATTTACCCACTTCTCTGCGTTTATAGTCTATGTCCTGACCCTGCATTGCTTGCATTCCAAAATAATCATAAATGTTTCTGCTGTGATGAATCTTATCTCAGTCAGCCTGGCTCTATTCTGGTATTGCCAGGAAGGAGGAAGCTTGTTATCTCTCCTTCCACATTCCTGCTTCTCACTGATTGGCTGAGGTCAGTTCAGTGTTACACAAGGCTGTGAATGGATACTCCTCACCCCTCTGCAGAAGCTGTTGAAATACAATCTATGCTGTACTTACATGTGTTTACAAAACCAGCTAGATATGACAGTGCAGTTTCTAGGAAAGAGTGAGGGAGGAAATTACATCAGGATTGGCTTCAGTCAGGGGCAGTAAATATGGAAAATGCCTGGAAACAGTTTTCTCTGTATTTACTATATAAAATTCACTGCATTTAAAACATGGACAGTACAATACATATGTTATGTAAGTAGAACAAGTATTTATCAACTTATATATGTGTTTTTCTAGGGGTAGTATGTCTGTCCCTGCTACTTTAAGGTAAGCACAGAGGTGTGCTCATGCTGGATCCATATACCTCTGTGAGTTGTCTGTTACTCTCCTTGTTTCCCCCAGTCCTCACAATTATGCCTTGAAAAATGTAGCTTTTAGTAAAAGTCACATTTTCAGACAGAAAGCAGCAGGCTTGCTGTGATGTTCCCTCCTATCACCCTCTTATTCCCTTAAAGCGGTATTAAACTCTGACATAATATTCAATAAAAATGTGTTTTCTTACTTTTTATAACCCATACAGTTATCATATTTGCTTTTGTGCACAAGTATTATTATTTATTTAGAAATTACAAGTTCCCAAAGTACAGTTGTATTTACTCTGAAAGCCGCCATTGTGTTTTATTCATAGCTACAGTATTATTTATATATTGTAATCTACCCAGTGAATTTTTCTGAGCTGCCTGCATGTTACAAGGAGTTTCACAACTGCCAGGGAATATGTACAGTCCTCTCTTGCTACAATTAAGTAAATACAAGACAATGTTATCACCAGTTCACGTGCAGCTCTCACTGCAGGTAGCTTTCTATTGAAAAAGTAAAAAGTAAAATTGAAAAAGTCATGTGTTTAACTGTTTGAATGCTGTTTTGCTAAAAAAAAATGTGGTAGCATATTATATGCTGTAAATATTATTTTAGAGCAAAGAAGAAATGCTGGGTTACATACCGCTTTAAGGGGAGTAAAGGTATGTGGAAGGGGAGGGAATAGGAGGTTGATAGGAAGAAACATCACAAGAAACATATCTATTCCTGTGAGAAAGTTTGACTTTGACCAAATTATTTTTTTTAATTTTTTTCATAATTTTTTCCCATTTTATTTGTTTTTAAAAGGTTTTATATACATCAGGGCGCCTCCTCCCCCTATTGTGATCTCTCCAGCAGGTACACAGATAGCGGCAAAAGCCCAGTATCTAACTTTCCTCCTCTGATACAAAACTCTTGTAACAATAGAAGGAGCTGCTGCCCCAATGGGCTGGAACAGTGTTTGCAATCTGCAGGTTTTCCAGTTGTAACTTGGCAACAGCTGGGGATACACTGCTTGTCAAAGACTGCTTAAGCACAACTAATTTATAATTTAAAGGAAAGAATAGTTATCTATGTCAACAGTGCTCCTCCCCTGACATTTCATTTCCAACCCTCCCTCCTAATTATACACCTCTTCCTTCACTACCTCCTGTCCTTATCATTATACATTTCAGGAATCCCGTCCTCATTATCTTATGCCTTTTGCCCCTGCTGGAAAAAAATATCATCATTCCACTACATTCAGCGCACACAGTTTTCCAAGACTGCAGAAGTCTTCATATCTGCTTGACGTATGGCCTTATATCTTTAAAATGACTACTATTATTAGTGCAAAACACAGCCCCATTACATATCTTTTCAGTTAAAAAGACTCGTTCCTGGGTCTTCATGGCTTATATACAGATGATTATGTTATAAATACGTTAATCGCATATACAGTGGACACAAATAGCTAACTAGCCAATCACATGGTAGAAACTCAGTGCATTTAGGACTGGTAAGGTGGTAAAGTCAAGCTAGTGAAGTTCAAACAGAGCTTCAGCTTGGACAAGAAAGGGGATTTAAGTTACTTTAAACGTGGCATGGTTGTTGGTGCCAGAAGCATTGGTTTGAGACTATTTATGCCTTGAAGCAGATGGGCTACATAAGCAAAAGACCACACCATGTGCCACTCCTGTCAGCTAAGAACAGGAAACTGGGCTACAATTTGCTCAAGTTAATCAAAATTAATACAAGATTGGAAAAATGTTGCCTGGTCTGATGAGGCTCGATTTTAGTTGCAACAATCAGATAGTAGTGTCAGAATTTGGTGTACACAACATGGAAGCATGAATCCATCCTACCTCGTGTCAACAGTTTAGGCTGGTGGTGGTGGTAATGTCATAGGGGACATTTTCTTGGCACACTTTGGGCCCCTTAGCAGCAACTGTATAGGTAGTATAGATATAGGTAGCCAGATATAGGTTCCTCTGTATAGGGTAGCCAGGTATAGTTGCCCCCAGTATAGATAGCCAGTATAGTTGCCCCAGTATAGGTAGTATACGTGCCTCAGTATAGGTAGCTAGCATAGTTGTCCCCAGTATAATTGCCCCAGTATAAGGTAGTATAGTTGCCCCAGTATAGGTAGTAAAGTTGCCCCAGTATAGGTAGCTAGTATAGTTGCCTCCAGTATAGCTTAGCCAGGTAGGTGGCCAGCCTGCTCCCCTCTCCCTCCCTCCTTCCCCGCGGCCACCGCTTGTGCTACCTTCTGCTGGTACCCAACAATCCTTTCATAACTAAAGCAGAGACTTACATTGTTCTACAGCAGGGGTCTCAAACTCAATTTACCTGGGGGCCGCAGGAGGCAAAGTCAGGATGAGGCTGGGCCGCATAAGGAATTTCACAATCACGGCGCAACGCCGTCTCTGCCCGCCCCTCTCACTCTTCCTTCACAGAGAGGGGCGGGGAGAGGCGGCGATCCGTGCGGCAATTGACGTCAGGAGGGGCAGAGCTGAAGCTGAAAGCTCTGCCCCTTCCAGGAAATGCCGGCAGATTGCCCCCCGGGCGATTTGGGGGCTCTGCAGCCCTCGTTTAGTGGCGGGATGCGGCGGATTACTTGGGAGCACTGAAGCGAACTATAAGGAAGCTTTTGCCGGCGAGGGCCACAAGATATTGTATCGAGGGCCAAAAATGGCCCGCGGGCTGCAAGTTTGAGACCCCTGTTCTACAGTAACAAAGGCGCAGTGCTAGGTCAAAATGCACAGGATTATGTGTGAGACGTACCTAACACTTTTTTTTTTCCCTTTAAATTTGGTAAACTGTAAGCTGCAGTATGCACAAGGTACATAGGCAAGTTTGGGGGTGGGGGGATTACCAGTGCCCAGAATCCCTCCCCCCTCTCCGCTCCGACTGGGGCTGGTGCAGTGTCTAGAGACAGGCACAATCGGAGACACCAGAATATTTGCAGGCATCCTGCAGCTTACAGTACAGCACTGTGCCACCCTGCCCCCTTTCTTCCCCTGCTACAGTTGACTTTGGAAGTAGCAGCAGCATGTGTACAGAGCATGGAGCAGCTCTGGGGAACTTGACAGAACACAGAGCCAGGTATCAGCACAGCCCTGTGCCCCTGCTGTGTGCTAGTAAAGAAGGAAGTCTGGACCTCACAGAATGCTTCACTTCTCCCTTCATTACAGATGGCGGCTGTCCTCATTATTATCTGTATCCAAACTGCTCCTGATCTATCCCGTTGTCAATTGGGAGCAGATTTCACCTGTTGGAAATAATTGTCTGATCCCGTCAATTGGACAGGACACTGCATCGGCAATTCAAGCACCTTTTGTTGCCACCTCCCTCATGACGTACATTAGTTTGTTTTATTAGCACCACCAACAAATTGTTAATTACTCACATTGGCCTCATTTATGGTAGGATTTTCGAGCAAGTTACTGCATGTATGGTAATTTAGCAATTCTGGTAGATTTTAATCATGTTTTACCGCATACAGTAAATTTTAGTCATGAATTCATATGGTAAATTTTAGCTGTAATTTGGTGTGGTTATTTGTATTCATTTTACTGAAAAATTGCTGTTCTCATGGAAATTAGGGGCATGTTAGCACATCATTTACCAATCAGTTTAGGACCTGCCTGTAAAGTCAATTTGTATGCATTATGCAGTTTTTAGTGGAGTTCCTATTGCTGTTTTAGTGTCGCTCCTATTCAGGCTCTGTAATAGAAAACAATAGTGAAAATAAAAGTTCAAATATTTACTGAATTTTTTTTTTTTTTACAGAGGATGCCTTTAAATATACTTTTCACATGTTGCTACATACACAAATACACCGCACCCCCTCAAAAAGAAACATCTTCCAAAGTCTATCCTAACTTATTTAAGACTGCTAATTTGTTTTTTACCGCAAACTTACTGCTGAAATATCACATTTTTTTCTGCCCTTTATGCATTTAACACACATTTTACTGCATGTTTGGAAATGCAGAAAAATCTTTCAGAGTTGCTAAAAACAGAGGAAAATACCACATAAAGGGCTTGATTCACTAAGACAAATAGCGCGAGTAACCTGCTGTTACTTGCGCTATTTAACCCCGAGGGCCTTAATGCACGCTATGCGAGCTAATGGCAACAGGGGCGCGCCAGCATACAGGCGAGGCACGCCCCCACTTGGGGCCTCACACTAAGGAGGGCCTCACTCTGCTGCTGGCAGCGGCCATGCAGGTGGGGGCACCAGGCGGAGTGGCAGGAGGGTGGGCTCAACGGTGGGGGGAGCAGGCAGAGAGAAGTTTCCACTTACCTGCCTGGATCCTGCACACAGCTTGTATCTACTTCCTGTCCTGGTGTCTGTCGCTATGGTAACAGCGCCTCCTGTGATTATGCATTCTGCATGTCATCACAGGGAGAGCTCTTACCGATGCGACGTGCGGCGGGACAGTAGGAAGATAGAATCTGTGTGCAGGATCCAGGCAGGTAAATGGAAACCTCTCTCTGCCTGCTACCCCCCCCCCCTGCACCCACCATCCTGCCTATACTGGGGGTATATACCTATCTAACCTATACTGGAGCACCTACCTTTCTAACCTATACTGGGGACAACTATGCTGGCTACCTATATTGGAGGCACCTACCTATCTAGCCTATATGGGGGTACCTACCTATCTAACCTATATTGGGACAAATATACTGGCTACCTATATTGGAGGCACCTACCTATCTAACCTATATGGGGCACCTACCTATCTAACCTATACTGGGGGAAACAATATTGGGTACCTATACTGGGGGGACCTATAGCTGGCTACGTTTACTGCGGGCACCTATACCTGTCTCCATGCTGGGGGTGCATTTTATGCCCTTGCCCTGGGTGCAATTTAGCCTAGAAACTGCTAGTATTTGGCTCCACCCACATCATGTTTTGGTCATTCCCATTCCTCGCCGCAGTGCACTGCTCGCGCCGCTTTGTTTTGAGGTGTCGCTATCCATTTTTTGCCGCGACTGCTAATGGGTTAATGGAACTGGCCTTGTGTGTGTAAGAATTCCATAAAACACATGTTTAAAATTAGCTCTGTGGTGCTCCTTCCTCTAGCTGTTACTGGTTTGCCTATGCCTAAAAACGGCCCTGTGTTGCATTTTTCTCAGTAAAAATCCCCACAGGGTGAGGTTAAACCCATCGCAATGGCTGTGCCCAGTGTGCCAACCTGAATGCTTAGATGCTTTTTAGCCACTAGAGACCCAAAAAAATTAAGCAAAACTTGAGAAATTACTTTTTGGCAGGGGTTACCCTTTAAAGTGGTATAAGACTCAGCATTTCCTCTTTGTTCTAAAATAATATTTACAGCATAAAATCTACTATCATATTAAAAAAAAAAATTGTAGCAGAACAGCGTTTAAGCAGTAAAACACAGCATTTTGTTTTTCAGTGGAAAGCTCCTTGCTTCAGTGGGCAGCTTCTGGCTGCATCCAAAGAGGTGATAACATTATCTTTTGCTTACTTTCCTTTGCCAGATAATTTAGTAAATATTATCAAACTGCCGAAGCTGAGCTGTACTGAGCTGAGAAGCAGAAAGAGCTGAGAAGTGACCACTAGATAGATTTTAAAGCGGTCTGAAACTCTGACATAACATTCAATAAAAATGTGTTTTCCTTCTTTTTATTACTCATACAGTTATCATATTTGCTTTTGTGCATAAGTAATATTGTCTGTTTACGAATTACAAGTTTCCAAAGTGTAGTTTATTGTGCCCTAAATGCTGTCATTGCATTTTATTCAAACTGCTTTTTATTATATATTAACATCTTCTAATGAGCTGTTCTGAGCTGTTTGTGTGCTTGAAGCACAGATAGCTTCACAGAGAGCTCCTTTTCACTTGTTACACTGTGTTTACACATATGTATCAACATTGGAATGCAAACAAAGATACTGTTATCTCCAGTTTGGATGCAAATTTGAAGCTGAATAGCAGGACAAAGTGCTTTGTTTAACCATTTTAGTGGTGTTCTGCTAAAAAAAAAAATCTGGGATAGTAGCTTTCAAGCTGTGAGAATCTTTTAGAGCAAAGTAGAAATGCTGACTTTCAGACCACTGTAATGTATAAATACAGCAGCTATGCAATAAAATGCAATGAAAGCTTTCAGAGCCGATAAACTGTACTTTGGAAATTTATAATTTGTAAAAAGACAATATTACTTGTGCACAAAAGCAAATATGATAGCTGTATGCGTAATACAAGTAGGAAAACACATTTTTATTGAATATTATGTCAGAGTTTTATCCAACTTTAAGATCTCCAGCGGAGCTTACTAAGGGTGGAACAGGCAGGTAGTGACAGCCAGAAATATAATGATCGTTAATGGCAGCCTCCCTCTGACACACAGCTGTTCTAGATCCCTACAAGAATACCTCACGCTTGCGCCTGTTTCCAACGCTACATGAAATGTGCACAAATGGCAGCATAAAGGGGAATAAAGCATCTTTGTGCTCCATGGTTATTGCTCTGCATTCCTCCAATCCTGCCAAGCATTCTTCTTCACACACAGGAGGCGTCTGCAGAATGTTCCGCAACAACAATGGCCCCTACACACATCCAACTCCCCCTCGCTGCACATAATAGGTCATATGACAGATATTGAGACTTCATGGGGTGTAATCATAATAATAGCACATTATACACACAGAGGGTGGCAATGACAACACGCAAACACGGCAAACACGCTAACATTTACTATTTTTATTAAAATGCCTAGAGGTGATGGTTGGGTAGAGATTATAGTCTTCATAATTGTGCGATATAGTAAAGTACAGAGGCAAATACAAAACGTGAGTGTGTGTATCTGTGTGTGCATAAACGCCCATACTGACATCCAATCATTGTTAATGATCTCTGTACAGAGACACTGCTGGGCTACCGCCAAGTAGTCTATGCTATGTATTATGAATTATGTAGAGGGGAGGGGACAGGATGAGCAGGAGGTCCCTTACTGTGGGATAACGATAACCTCATAAAAGCAGTTGGTTGTTGCTAGTTACCACTAACATACAGTGGTGCAATGAGAAATCTGGATGTGAGGATCTGTTTTCCCCTCTCCAACCCACCAACTCCGCTCACCAAATCCTTGTGACATGACTCAAACCCCACCTCCTCCAGTCAAACAAAATTCTCAGGGGGAGGGGGTTAATTATATGGCAATAATATCACAGACCTATAAAGTTTACCACTTTAGGGATTTATCTAACTTTTGTGATGGATAGTAATAGACTGCCAGAATCAGAATCAGAAATATATATATACATTTTTTAACTTTAAATCATTATTAAAATTTTCTATTACAAAAGAACAAAAGTAATAGCATGGTGTGTACATCTTCAGGAAGTATTGTTAGTACAAGCATCAATTTCCTTAATGGTTACACGTGACGTGAATAATATCTTATCTTTATAAGACCATATTAAAACATACACTGATTATTGTTACTGTTAAAGATAGGAACCAATTATGAGATAATAATGTTAGTACAAATTTTGAACCTCGTGGTCTATAAATTATCCATTTCATATTCTAGATGAATTGTTATTCCAAATATTCCTGAGGATGGGCCTAGGGCCTCATTAGAAACCTAGTGGGGGTACACTTACCTAGTGTACCTAGATTTGGCAACTTAACATGTCATATATCTCACAATTGATGAGGGAGGAAAGTCTCGTTAAATTAGAATCAGGAATATTTTTAATCACCAAAGTTGGGGTTGGCACATACAATTGCTCGGAGGTATTGATAATACGAACAACAAAATAAAGGTAGTAATGCAATCGTATAAGCATAACAGGAGTGCAAATTAATAATGAAATAACCAGGAGTTCAGAGGGAGTCCACAGGGTGCAGTTTGAACACAGTTTTACACTAGACAGTCCATGACGGCCCGATGCTGAAACTTTGGGTGGGGGGGGGGGGGGGGATCGATGATGGTGAGTGCTAAAAGTGGGATGGCCGGAAGGGAGTTCAAGAGGCTGACAGCACAGGGGAAAAAGGAGTTTCTATGCCTCAAAGTTCTTGAGGAGATGGCCCAAAACCTACAGCCTGAAGGGTGCAGAGTGAAAAGGCAGTGGATGGGTGTGAAGGGTCGCTGGCAATCTTCAGTGCTCTAGATCGTAGTCTGGAGTTGTGGAGGAGGTTGAGTGAGGGGAGAGGTCTTCTGATGATTCTCTCTGCCGATCTAATGACCCTCTGAAGTTTGTGTTTATCGCTGGTGGAGGAGTCAGCGTACTGTACAAGACTACGATGGATGAGCAGAGGATGGACTCAATGGTGGCTGTGTAGAAGCTCTTGAGCCATGCAAAACTTCTTCAGTTGGCAGAGGATGAATAGCCTCTGCTGGTCTTTCCACATTTGGCCCTCGGATAACAGTATTAAGTATCCTTGGTGTCTCTCAGGTGGTATAAGGTAGTGTCCCTAGAACATCAATATTTGTTAGAGTACCTCATATAGCAGTAAGTCCTCGGATAGCATTAGGAAGTTCCCCTGGGATAGCAGAATTACAGTTTCCCATAATGCATCACCATTGAATATGTAAATCATTTATGTATGCTCCTAAGGGCCAGATGCACATCCAGAACCACTGGTGAATAGCGGGACTACAACAAGCATACAGTCATTTCAAAGTCATTACTGCAGGGCATGGACTGATATAGCCTTATGGGGTAGGACTTGGGCCAGTTGTACAGAATTCCCAGATAGCTCATGGAGACCCTAAACCACTGGAGGAGAGGGGGGGGGGGGGGGGGCGCACTAAAAGAGATTGGAAAGCCCCCTTACTAAAAAAAAAAGGAAATAAAAGGAAAAAACATACTTTTTTAGTAAGAGGACTTTTTGGTCTCTTTCAGATCACAATAGTCTCCAAGTGGTTCTGGGTCACCTCGAGGTATCTGGGTATTCTGTTAGACTGGAAAATGAGTTAGAGAGGGACTATCAGAGTAAGGTAGCTACAGGGACTAGTTTGTGGGGAAACGAGTGCCTCAGCTTTGACAATGGACCAAGTAAAATTCCCAACAGCAGACTGGATGCAGAAAACCTGACTCCAATGAATGTCTATGTGCCTGTTTCCACTAAACACAATTTTTCTGATGCAGATTTCCCATAGGCAGGGCCGGCGCTACCATAGAGGCAAAGGGGGCAATTGCCCCAGGGCCCCAGAGCTTGTAGGGGCCCCCAGTAGCTACAAGAGGAAAAAATTCAAATCGACCTTATAGTTTTTGAGAAAACTGATTTTAAAGTTTCAAAGGAAAAAAATACACATTTAAAAACCCGCCGACTTTAATGGTTACCAGCAAATCCACCTTAAACGCTAGAAACCCTAAATTTGCAGGATGTGTTAAAGAGACTCTGTAACAATTTTTTCAGCCTTAGTTCTTCTTTCCTATAAGTTCCTATGCCTGTTCTAATCTGCTCTGGCTTACTGCAGTCTTTCCTAACTGCACTGTCTCTGTAATAAATCAATGTATCTTTCCTCTGTCCTGTTTGTCGGGTTAAAGCTTGATTGTGTGGAATGTGCAGGGCTGCTTGTGATTGGTAGAAGCGATACACACCCTCTGCAGGCCCCCTGCATACTCTGAATGACTCACACACTATGCTTAGCTGAGCCTATTAGAAGCTGGTTAGTTTGTTTGTAAACACTGCCTAAAACTGTTAATTACAAGCCAGGATTGCAGCAGAGAGTGGCAGAAACAGCACAGAGGGGCACAGGAGAAAATAATGAATAGAATGGTATGCTTTTTATTGTAAGAATATTAGAGTACAGATTCTCTTTAAGGAGATCATTGGGAATAAGAGGAAAAAACAATTTTTCAAAAAGACCTTATAGTTTTTGAGAAAATCGATTTTAAAGTTTCGAATGGAAAAAGTATACTTTTAAATGCGGTAAATGTCACTTTTAGTAGCAAACCTAATGGTAGTGTAATTTTACTTGTATCAATAAAGAGCAATACATTTCCTGACGGGGTTTCCAGGGGGTCCATACGCAGCCGCAGCGCTTTGGCCAGGGATCGCTATACAGCCGCAATATGGCTGTATGAAGATCCCTGCCATTTTTTCCTATTTTCCCAATTTATTTTTTATGTTTAGAGTGTGGGAATTTTTAAAAAAAAAAATTATGTGGGGTCCCCCCTCCTGAAACTTTTTAACCCCTTGTCCCCCATGCAGGCTGGGGTAGCCAGAATGTGGAGCTACGACCGATTGGGGCTTCACACCCTGACTATACCAGCTGCAAAAAAGGTCCCTTAATGCCGATTTTTGTTCCGGGGTATCTGTTGGGGGGGCCCCCAGGTTTATTTTGCCCTGGGGCCCCATTGTTGCTTAAACCGGCCCTGCCCATAGGCATTCATTGGAGTCAGTTTTCTGCATCCAGAATCTGCGTGTATTGGAAATAGGCCCTCACACTCGCTTTGAACGATTAGGCCTAGGTAGCCTTAAAGACCCTTGTTCACATATGCGTGTGTGCACTTTGTGTGTGTTGGATATAAATGCGCTGTGGGTTCATACATAGGGTCTATGCTGCTCCCTACTACTACCGGAAAAGCCACCAAAACTGCTATGTATGTTAAAGCGGATCCTAGATGAAAAACTAACTATAACAAGTAACTTGTCTATCTTATCTGGAGTTTAGATAGTTTACATAGCAAATCTAGCTGTAAACAGCTTCAACAACAGTATATGATTATTTCTCCCTGTGATACAATGAGAGCAGCCATGTTTTGCTTGTGATCATTACACACAGGCAAGCTGATCTGCATATCTAGCCCTCAGCCTGTGAAAACTTCACTCCCCTCTCCTCCTCCCTCCCTCCTCCCCTCTGCCTTTGAAATCTCTGGATAGTAACACCTCCTCCTCCTGGCCAGACTGAGCTCCCATAAGCCCTTGCTACATCTCAGTGTCAGAGTGCCTAGGCGCTGGAGGAGCTGTGGGCGAGGCTTGTTTAGTTTATAGAGAATTAGGGTATTAAAACAACAAAACAAAGTATTTGGCTTGAGGAATGCCCTGTAAACTATATGAAAGGAACACAATTATGCAATGAGTAAAAGTTTATCTCGGATCCACTTTAAAGGGGAATTCTGGGAGCCAGTAAAAATAAAATTCAAAAAGACTTTGTAGTTTTTGAGAAAATTGATTTTAAAAATGCAAAAGAAAAATGTTTTTTTAAACTGTCATTTTTCTGAGTTTAAAAATCCTTTTCCTTTGCATCTTTAAAATTGATTTTCTCAAAAACTACAAAAAAAAGGTTGAAACATTTTTTTTTGACTTGTATCCACTATTATTAACATATGTAGCAATGTTGGTGACAATGGGGGCTTTGCTATTCACTGCTAAATTCAGCACGAAATTACAAGAAAATTGTGAGAAAATGTTTGCGAAATCACGAATGATTATACAAAATCAATTGAATTTACAAATCGTAATTACGTGTAGGCATAATTTAAAAAAATGTACGCAAAACTTCTCGTATTTATAGTAAGCTGATTACAATCATCAGTAATGGGGGGGGCATGGATCCCACAGAGGCACTGCCCTTCCGAAAGAGGGACAGTTGGGAGCTATGCTTGGTGTGCGTGTGTGTGTGTATGTGTGTGTGCGTGCGTGCGTGCGTGCGTATGTGTGTGTGTGTGTGTGTGTGTGTGTGTGCGTGCGTGCATGCGTGTGTGTCTGTGTGCGTGCGTGTGTGTGTCTGTGTCCATGTGTGTGTGTGCGTGCGTGTGTACGTGTGTGTGTGTGTCTGTGTGTGTGTGTGTGGGTCTGTGTGCGTGCGTGTGTGTGTCTGTGTGTGTGTGTCTGTGTGTGTGTGTGTGTCTGTGTGCGTGCGTACGTGTGTGTGTGTGTCTGTGTGTGTGTGTGTGTGTGTGTGTCTGTGTGTCTGTGTGTGCGTGTCTGTGTGCGTGCGTGCGTACGTGTGTGTGTGTGTGTCTGTGTGCGTGTGTGCGTGCGTGCGTGTGTGCGTGCATACGTGTGTGTGTGTGTGTGTCTGTGTGCGTGCATGTGCGTGCGTGTCTGTGTGCGTGCGTGCGTACGTGTGTGTGTGTCTGTGTGTCTGTGTGCGTCCGTACGTGTGTGTGTGTGTGTGTGTGCGTGCATACACTTTGTTATCACTCATTGGGCTTGATTCACTGAACTGTGATAACCCATATCACAGCCGTGCAAGCGCGGCCTTGATATGCGTTATCATGGCTTAGTGAATAAAGCCCATATTACGTCATATGTGTTGATTATATGAGCTGCACGTGTACCTACATTCTTCACTATGTGTTTGCTGTTTTAGCTGTGTGTGGGTGTTTGTTTGATAGCTCCATACATTGTGCATCTGCAAAAAGACAATACAAATAGAAATATACAATACAAAACAAATGAAATACAGTAACAATACAAACAGAATGGGACAAACACATAATGCTGTTTATACTGGTTGAAGTATATCCACCTGCACACAGATGTCACACATACTGAACTGTTTCTATTCTTCCCACAGATCTGCCTAGAGAATGCTTTAAAGGGACAGACACTTAAGTCAGGAATACAAAATCAGTTTCACTTGCCTGGGGCTTCTACCAGCCCCCTGCAGCCATCCCGTGCCCTCACAGTCACTCAGGGGTCGTTCACACTGTAGGCGTTTTCGGCTTTTTTTTTACACGCAGGCAATTTTTAAAATCGCCCACCAAACGCTTGTGCAATGAATATCTATGAGAAGGTTCATATTAGCGCGGGTTGTGTGCTGTGCGGTCGGCAAAGCGGTGCATGGGCCAGTTTTGGGGCAATTCTGCCTCAATGTAAAGTATAGAAGAAATGTAAAACGCTCACAAAATTGCTTTATGTAGTGATTGCGTACGCATTTTAAAGAATAAATACATTGTATGTATTTGTTTCCAGGTCAAAGAGTTCACTTTCTGACTTGCGTCAGGGAGGGAATTAAAAAAAAACTCTCAAGAAAAGCGCTATCAATAAAAACGCATTGCCCACCCAAGCGCCGGGAAAGGGAAAAAATCGCCTCAAAAAAAGGCCAAAGCGGAGAGACACGCGAACGGAACGCAATGTGAATGAGGCCTCACGGAGCCTCCGCTCCCCCGCTGCTAGCTAGTTTTGTTTTCGCTGACAGGCCCTGACAGGGAGTCGGTGAGCTTTCTGTGCCTGCGCAGGCCTGGCCAAGTGTATCCTTCTTCATGTTCCCATCCTCAATAGCGTCCAGCACAGGCGCAGGACGCTATTGCAGACGGGAACGCGAAGAAAAATACGCGTGGCCGGGCCTGTTGGGCCTGTCAGCGAAAAATAAACTATCTGGCGGCGGGGGACCGGAGGACTGTGTGGGCACTGAATGGCTGGAGGGGGCTGGTAGAAGCCTCAGGAAAGAAAAACTGATGTTTTATTTCTAGCTTAAGTGTCCCTTTAAGGAGAGCAGCTACACTAACTTCCCTGAAAGCATCTTTTAATAAAAAGCAACTAAAGCGCAAGGCAGATTGATTTTAAACTTGGTGGATTTGATACCATATTAAAGGGACCCTGATCAGTGCCATAAAAAGGAAATCTGGACTTACCTGGGGATTCCCCCAGCCCCCCCAGCCTGCAAGGTCCCCCGGCCTCCTCTTTGTTGTCCTGCTGGCGGCTCCAGTAATCTGGCAACTTTGGCTGAAGTGGTGCATGCGCGCCCCCAGCGCACACCTGGCGTGTCATCATGCCGGTTGCCGTAAGGGTACTGCGACTGGCATGATGATGCGCCGAGTTCTCCTGTTCTCAGCACACAGGAGTAAAGTGGGGGAACATCTAGTGGCCAAAAAGTAAAAAGACACCTACATACATTAGATAAAATAAAAATAAATAATTACCCTTTTTTAAACCCTTACCAACCCCCCCCCCCCCCCCCATGGGCGTCCGCACATATGGCAAAACCGGGCATCTGCCCGAGCCTGGCCGCCCGCTGCCCCCCCCTGGCCGCGTGCCCGTGCAGCCAGCAGGAGGGGAACAGCGCAGAAAAGAGAGAGAGCTATGGGCACAGTGGGGAAGGGCGGACGTCTCCCCCCCCTTCCCTCACCTTAGGGGGCTCTCTCTCCCTCGCTGTCCCCTCCGGAATGAAGTGTGCAGCGACTGGCAGCGGGCGGAACTTACCTCCTCTCGCTCCTGCGCCGGAAGTTCTGGTGCCGCACTCTGGTCTGGATCAGGCCAGAGTAGCGGCTAATCCATCCGGCGCATGCGACGAGAGGAGGTAAGTTCCGCCCGCTGCCAGCCGCTGCACACTTCATTCCGGACTCCGGAGGGGAGAGCGAGAGAGGGAGGGAGCGCCCCCTAAGGTGAGTGCCCATAGCTCTCCCTCTTCTCTCCGCTGCTCCCCTCCTCCTGCACGCATGGCCACTTTTTCTGGGGACACATCCCCCTGGCTACATATACTGGGACATATACCCCTGCCTACATATACTGGGACATATACCCCTGCCTACATATACTGGGACATATACCCCTGCCTACATATACTGGGACATATACCCCTGCCTACATATACTGGGACATATACCCCTGCCTACATATACTGGGATATACTGGGACATATACCCCTGCCTACATATACTGGGACATATACCCCTGCCTACATATACTGGGACATATACCCCTGCCTACATATACTGGGACATATACCCCTGCCTACATATACTGGGACATATACCCCTGCCTACATATACTGGGACATATACCCCTGCCTACATATACTGGGACATATACCCCCTGCCTACATATACTGGGACATATCCCCCTGCCTACATATACTGGGACATATACCCCCTGCCTACATATACTGGGACATATACCCCCTGCCTACATATACTGGGACATATACCCCCTGCCTACATATACTGGGACATATCCCCCTGGCTACATATACTGGGACATATACCCCTGCCTACATATACTGGGACATATACCCCTGCCTACATATACTGGGACATATACCCCTGGCTACTTTTTCTGGGGACATATACCCCTGCCTACATATACTGGGACATACCCCCCTGGCTACATATACTGGGACATATAGCCCCTGCCTACATATACTGGGACATATACCCCTGCCTACATATACTGGGCACATATACCCCTGGCTACCTGTTCTGGGGACATCTCTACCCCTGGCTACCAGTTCTGGGGACATCTATACCGCTGGCCACCTATTCTGGGGACACCTATAGACCTGGGGCTACCTATTTTTGGGGAACCACTGCTGTCAGATTGAGTGTATTTTGGGGAACTGCTGCCAGGTGAGAGGTGTCTACATATTAAGGGGGCATTCTGCTTATTTATGTGAAAAGCTGTCTATTTATGTGCCTCATGACTGCTGAATTTGTCTTGTTGCGGGCCTCATGGTTACTGACTTTGTCTTGTTGGGGGCCTCATGATTTGTTGGGGGCCTCAAGATTGCTGAATTTGTCTTGTTGGGGGCCTCATGATTGCTGAATTTGTCAACAGCAGCCCAAATTTGCGGCGCGCGTTACTCCCCACTTTTTGCCCCCCCACGGAAAATTTTCTGCGGACGCCCATGCCCCCCCCCCCCCCTACCACCACCACCACCACAGGTGAAAACAAGAGAACGGAGTGGCCAGGGTGGATGACAAGGGAACCCACAGACCACATGGGGCTGGAGGAGACTGACTCTTCTTGTGAATGATCATCACTGTCTATGAGACGGCGCCACCATTCACAAATACTGATACTTACACATCTACGTATTACTGCCTCTTTGCATAGTAATACTACACATAGGGAAGTTGTGCAGGAGGACATCTTATGGCCAAATAGTAAAATTACATCTACACACTTACACTTGTTTTATTAAAATAAATTTTATAACATTTAAAATGATATAATGATATCTCCCACACTCCCCAATAGTAACCCACATTTTTTTTTGTAAAAACAAAATTTTCAATTAACCTGCTGAGCGGTCTGGACGAGCTCAGCTCGTCCAGTACCGCCGGAGCCTGCCACTCAGGCCCTGCTGGGCCGATTTGGCTCAAATAAAAAGCAGCACACGCAGCCGGCACTTTGCCAGCCGCGTGTGCTGCCTGATCGCGGCGATCTGCCGCGAGCAGCGGCGAAAGAGGGTCCCCCCAGCCGCCTGAGCCCAGCGTAGCCGGAACAAAAAGTTCCGGCCAGCGCTAAGGGCTGGATCGGAGGCGGCTGACGTCAGGACGTCGGCTGACGTCCATGACGTCACTCCGCTCGTCGCCATGGCGACGAGGTAAGCGAGGGGATCAGAAGAACGCCTCCGGAGCGCCCTCTAGTGGGCTTTCATGCAGCCAACTTTCAGTTGGCTGCATGAAATAGTTTTTTTTTTTATTAAAAAAAACCCCTCCCGCAGCCTCCCTGGCGATCTTAATAGAACGCCAGGGAGGTTAAAACAATAATACATAAATAGCTACCTTAGGGACTGACATTTTTAATATGTCAAGAGGGTATATTACTGTTACTTTATAAATTATGGGCTTGTAATAAGGGATGGATGCAAAACTGAAAAAAACGCACATTTATTTCCAAATAAAATATTGGCGCCATACATTGTAATATTTTAAACGTTGCAGTAGCCTGGAAAAATAGACAAATAAAATGTGTGGGTTTTAATTACAGCAGCATGTATTATTTTAAAACTATAATGGCCGAAAACTTAATTTTTTATTTGTTTTTCTTACTTTTCCGGTTAAAACACATTTAGGATAAAATAATTCTTAGCAAAAAGTACCCCACAAAGAAAGCCTAATTGGTGGCGAAAAAAACCAAGATACAGATTGTTTCATTGTGAAAAGTAGTAATAAAGTGAATGAATGGAAGGAATGCTGACAGGTGAAAATTGCTCTGGTTTTTTAAGGGGAAAAATCCTTGCAGGTGAAGTGGTTAATGCTTCTAGTTAGGTTAGGTCATAGTAATATATTGGTAAAGATTACCGATATTTTACTATAGGAATTAATTAAAAGAATATTGGTAATTTTACTGATATTCTACTACCGGCACTGCAGGGGTGTTGCTAGGATCCTAAGAGATCCGGGGCACTTTAGGGCACCCCAGATGGAAAATGGGTGTTGCCATGCACCATAATGTGGGTGTGGTCATGGGTGGAGCCAAATTTACATGAACTTAACAGCGGTCTAAGTAGGCCTGTCCAGCAAAATGTTGGATGAAGGCCCCCCCCTCCATTAATACAAAAAAAAAAAAAAATGCAGCATATCACATAAATAGGCAGTGTCACTAAAACACTTAAAGAGGAACTCCAGTGAAAATAATGTAATAAAAAAGTGCTTCATTTTTACATTAATTATGTATAAATGATTTAGTCAGTGTTTGCTCATTGTAAAATCTTTAGTCTTTAGTCTCCCCGATTTACATTCCCTGACCTTCTAGTGGACCTCCTCCCATGCTCCCACAGGCCTCCCATTGAGGCACCACAACTCCCAGCATGAACCCATAGAAGAACCACAGCCCCCTGCATGCCACATAAAGGCATCATAGTGCCCAGCATGGAACCACAGCACTTAGTATGCCCACATAGAGGCACCACAGCACCTAGCATACCCCCAATTGAAGCACCACAGCTCCTAGCATGTATGTGAGGAACCACAGCTGACTGCCTGGGGGACATCCGGGACCCCCGGGAATAGATCCAGGGCACGTGCCACTGATCTTTGGGGCTAGCAACGCCCCAGTCTCCAGCACTATTTTTATCCTGACCCATATTTATAGGTACGCCTTGTTAGACCTTTTGAATGTGGATGTGAGGTGAGCAGGAAGCTGACCACCTTTCAGGACACATGGCTTTCCTGGTCCTAATAGTGGAGTGAATCCGGGATGCTTTTCAGCAGGTGAACCCATCCTTCTCTTTTCTTTAGTACTAGCAGTGCTTTAGGCAGATTTGAAATGTGAGTTTTACATCCCTACAGTTAAGACCTTTAGCTCTGAGCAGATCCCACGGGAGGAACCTTTAGCTTGGGCCTGAGGCTTCTCTGCAGAGCTGAGGATAAGTAGTTTATGCTCTTGCTCTGCAGCTCTGGGATCCTCCGTTCATTTCCCACTGGTGATCCATCTGCATGAGGCTCATCTCCTGTACCTCTGCTTGTGAGAGCTTCCTCACAAAATCACTGTGGCTCACTGAAGGCAGCATGTGTAACGTTATATGACTGTGCTGCAACATCAGACTGGAATCTCCTGTGGGCACAGCGAGTGATGTGAATGGCTCTGAATAGTAAATATGTTGAGGGATATCTGAAAGGAAGTGGAATACAGGTGCTGGGCACTGCTGGCATTCTTTATTCCTTTCAATCAATGGTAATGACCAGTCTGTCTTTGGACCGGTAGTTCCTCCACAGCTGAACACAGACATGCTTGCAGCCTAGAATAGATTTCTATCAGCTGTTCCTGTGTACACATTGCTGCGCACATTGCATTGCACCTCTGCCCTCTGCCTCCTGCTCAATTGCTATGCTTCATGTCTGCCCCCAGTTTATTATTAAATATGACTTTGACCTCTGTTCTTCATTACTAAACATGGTTTTGACCCCAGCCAGAGTACACTGGGAATAGAGGGCCCTGTATGGAGGGCTGTATTGATCTGGGCTGCTCACCCCTGACCACAGCAAGGACTTATCCATGGATTTCTAACTCTTTTTCTTGACACTTCACGTTATAGCGTCTAACATCACCTGCTGCACAGAGCACAAGGAATAGATCATCATTTTCCAGTCATAACAGTCACCACCATTACCGTGTCCCTGAATCACCCCCTCCAAACCTCTCACCAGATATACAATCTGTCTAAAAAACTGCATTGCAATACACCTAGATTTAATCAAATATAAGCATTTTAGGAACATCATATTAATGCATACGTAAAAAGCACTTAAGCACCCATTAGATGAGTAGGATACCCTGTATTCCCTCCGTGACTCCAAAATGATGAGTAGCCGGGACTAGCCTTATATACGTGCCAAGTCAAGAGGTGATAACATTGGACTGTCTCTGGGCCACATGCAATTCACTTTTTACACTGTGTTTTTTCCATGTTTCCCCGAAAATAAAATACTGTCTTATATACATTTTTCCTTTCAAAGATTTGCTATTGCTCATTTTTGGGGAGGTCTTATATTTTGTGGGGGTAGCCAGATCACCTTTAGTCAGGGCCGCCATCAGAAATTTTGGGGCCCCTCACACAACATCAAGCCTGGGCCCCCCTACAGACTGCTGTGCACGCCCTCTAGCCACCCCAGTATAGCCAGTACAGTGCCCCAGTATAGCCAGTATAGTGCCCCAGTATAGCTAGTATAGTGCCCCAGTATAGCTAGTATAGTGCCCCAGTATAGCTAGTATAGTGCCCCAGTACAGTGCCCCAGTATAGCCAGTATAGCGCGCCAGTATAGTGCCCCAGTATAGTCAGTATAGTGCCCCAGTATAGCCAGTACAGTGCCCCAGTATAGCGCGCCAGTATAGTGCCCCAGTATAGCTAGTATAGTGCCCCAGTATAGCTAGTATAGTGCCCCAGTATAGTGCCCCAGTATGGGTAGGTGGTGCCCCAGTATAGCTAGTATAGTGCCCAGTATAGCTAGTATAGTGCCCCAGTATAGCTAGTATAGTGCCCCAGTATAGCCAGTATAGTGCCCCAGTATAGCCAGTATAGTGCCCCAGTATAGCTAGTATAGTGCCCTAGTATAGCTAGTATAGTGCCCCAGTATAGCTAGTATAGTGCCCAGTATAGCTAGTATAGTGCCCCAGTACAGTGTCCCAGTATAGCGCACCAGTATAGTGCCCCAGTATAGCCAGTATAGTGCCCCAGTATAGCGCGCCAGTATAGTGCCCCAGTATAGCTAGTATAGTGCCCAGTATAGCTAGTATAGTGCCCCAGTATAGCCAGTATAGTGCCCCAGTATAGCCAGTATGGGGCCCAGTATAGCTAGTATAGTGCCCCAGTATAGCTAGTATAGTGCCCCAGTATAGCTAGTATAGTGCCCCAGTATAGCCAGTATAGCGCGCCAGTATAGTGCCCCAGTATAGCCAGTATAGTGCCCCAGTATAGCCAGTACAGTGCCCCAGTATAGCGCGCCAGTATAGTGCCCCAGTATAGCTAGTATAGTGCCCCAGTATAGCCAGTATAGCGCGCCAGTATAGTGCCCCAGTATAGCCAGTATAGTGCCCCAGTATAGCCAGTACAGTGCCCCAGTATAGCGCGCCAGTATAGTGCCCCAGTATAGCTAGTATAGTGCCCAGTATAGCTAGTATAGTGCCCCAGTATAGCTAGTATAGTGCCCCAGTATAGCCAGTATAGTGCCCCAGTATAGCCAGTATAGTGCCCCAGTATGGGTAGGTGGTGCCCCCCGCTCGTCCCCGCCGCTGTTGTTACCTTAACAGCAGCCGCTCTCCAGCGCGACGGCGCGTGTACTTATTCCAGCAGCAGCTCCCGGCTGCTGTGTGTGATGCGGCAGGAAGCAGGGCAGCGGCTTCCTGTAGCGGCGACGTGTATCACCGTTACTATGGGAACCGAGCTCTGCATCCTGCCGCATCACATACAGCAGCCGGGAGCTGCTGACGCGCTGTGGCCAGCGCGGGGCGGATGACGCGCTGTGGCCAGCAGCGCGTAGTTCCCGATGACTTGGGCTCCGTCTCGCTGGGAGGTAGGCGTGGCTGTGTTCAACAAGCGTGTGACGTCATTACGCGTTTCGGCGCACGGCGCCTTCGTCAGATGACATTGCACGCTTACGATGAAGCGTATATAGTATTTCCTCGCACTGTCACCTTAGCAACAGGGGGAAGCCTCAATGAACTTTATTGACAAAACACTGGGGGGACGGCAGGCCAGTAATGCGGAAGTTTGTATTGGAAATAAATATTATCCCGCTGCACTGATACACATATACAAGGAAAATAACTTACTAAGCATTTCAGAACTATAATTTATACTTTCCATCAGAAACAGAGGTATATATATATAAATGTATTGCAACATCATTAAAAACAATACCTCTCATACATAATAAGTTCTTATCATAATGAATTACACACAGAAAAAACTCTGATAAAACAATAAAATAAAAAAAAAAAAACAACAATGGTGCATAAAATATTACGCATCAAATCATCATAATCCACTGCTCAATTAGCATTCACGTGGCAATTTATGGATTTTTAGTGCAAACAATATACACAAATTACAGCTGATAGAACCATAAACTGACACATGCTAAGATATTCCTACCTAAAACAACTCTATAAAAAACTGTATAAGTATTATCATACTGTGGTATAGAAACCACATAACTAAATAAAACGAATGTTGCCACAATGACTGAACAGCCAGTGCTGCTGGTCACTTATTACCTAAACCAAACCAGTGGTGCATTTAGAAAGATGACAGTGCCATCCTTTTGAAAGAACGTGAAGTCCAATCACAGAAGACCTTTTGGACCAGACCAAAGGTTTATATGATGGGGCTGGGAAAAAGGAATTGGGAGTTATGGAAGGGGAAAGGGGAAAGGAAGGAAGGGAGGGAGGAAAAAGGGGGGAAATGGGAAGGAACATACAGGACAAGGGAAATAGGGAGTGGCAACCAGGAGTGAGAGAGGGAGAAAGGGGGTGAGGGGGGGGGGGGGAGGAGGGACACGGGAAGGGAACTGATGGACCAGAGTGAACTGGTCAGTGGGGTGAGTATATAGTGGGATCCTAGCCAACAGGGGACCATATTGGAGGAGGAAACAAGAGTCTGCTATGGACAGTGCCTATTATATATCATACTCACCGCCCTCATCTAGTGTAAGATCTGCTACTATTGGTTGCCACTCCCTATGTCCCTTGTCCTGGATGTTCCTTCCCATTCCCCCCCTTTTCCTCCCTCCCTTCCTTCCTTTCCCCTTTCCCCTTCCATAACCCCCAATTCCTTTTCCCCAGCCCCATCATATAAACCTTTGGTCTGGTCCAAAAGGTCTTCTGTGATTGGACTTCACGTTCTTTCAAAAGGATGGCACTGTCATCTTTCTAAATGCACCACTGGTTTGGTTTAGGTAATAAGTGACCAGCAGCACTGGCTGTTCAGTCATTGTGGCAACATTAGTTTTATTTAGGTATGTGGTTTCTATACCACAGTATGATAATACTTATACAGTTTTTTATAGAGTTGTTTTAGGTAGGAATATCTTAGCATGTGTCAGTTTATGGTTCTATCAGCTGTAATTTGTGTATATTGTTTGCACTAAAAATCCATAGATTGCCACGTGAATGCTAATTGAGCAGTGCATTATGATGATTTGATGCGTAATATTTTATGCACCATTGTTGGTTTTTTTTGTTTTTCATTTTATTGTTCTATCAGAGTTTTTTTCTGTGCGTAATTCATTATGATAAGAACTTATTATGTATGTGAGGTATTGTTTTTAATGATGTTGCAATACATTTATATATATATATACCTCTGTTTCTGATGGAAAGTATAAATTATAGTTCTGAAATGCTTAGTAAGGTATTTTCCTTGTATATGTGTATCAGTGCAGCGGGATAATATTTATTTCCAATACAAACTTCCGCATTACTGGCCTGCCGTCCCCCCAGTGTTTTGTCAATAAAGTTTATTGAGGCTTTCCCCTGTTGCTAAGGCGACAGTGCGAGGAAATACTATATACGCTTCCCCGTAAGCGTGCGATGTCATCTGACGAAGGCGCCGTGCGCCGAAATGCGTAATGACGTCACACGCTTGTTGAACACAGCCACACCTACCTCTCAGCGAGAAGGAGCCCAAGTCATCGGGAACTACGAGCTGCCACAGCGCGTCATCCGCCCCTGCTGAGATAAGCGGTTGGCTGCCCGCTGACATGCGAGCAACACAATTAAGTTTGTGAGTATAACTTTTAATTTGCAATAAATTATCTTTTATGACTAATGCACTATGGCGCGCTCCATCTTTTTCTGATTAGTCTCCCTACTCAGTTGCACACTATTTTTGGCAGTTAGACTTAGCAACTGCTGTTCAGGAAATGCTTTTGAAAATAAAGAAAACCCTGAGAATCCCCCATGAGGAGATGGACTAGTCCAAAACCCAGTGGCGTAGCTAAGGAGCTGTGGGCCCCGATGCAAGTTTTACAATGGAGCCCCTCAAGCACTCTATACATAACAAATGATACGGCGCACCAAAACCTTCCAATGACAACTACAGTGTCAGAGGTGCAAGAAGGGGATGGGGAACAGTTTGTTAATGATTACTACAATTCAAAGTATCTATCGAAGTGATTATTACGAGCACAGGACCAATAGAGAGCTAATACTGTGGTTGAGGGAGGGCCCAAGGGCCCCGATGCGGTCGCAACCTCTGCTAACTCTATTGCTACGCCCCTGCTCCTGTAAGTTCTGTCAGATTTTACCCATCAGTTTTTTGCTGGAGTGGTTCTTTAAGCCACCAGCAAGCAAGAAAATACACAAAATCATTTTGATAGTACTTTTTTTACCAACCTTTGGGTACTTTTTCATTTTTAAAATGCTGAACAGTTAATTTAAAGAGAAGAAAACAATTATCTCCTAGGAGATGACGCAGGAGAGAAAGTTATTTGCATATGGGCCTCTGGCCTTTATTCAAATAACTTTTTCTCCTGAGTTTTCTCCTAGGAATTTTTTTTATCTTCTCTCTTTAGCAAATTCAGCCTGAAGATTTTTTTTTCATTTTATGGACGCAAGCAATTTTCACATTTCAGCGCTCCTCCCAATTATTCACCATTACTTTATCACTACTTTACACACCTAAATGATCTAGATTTTGTTTTGTTTTTCTTGCCACAACTTAGACTTTTGGGATTGATATTTTTAGTAATTATTTTATTCTTTTTTTCATTTTGAAAGGGGAAAAAAATAATGCATTGTAGTTTTAAAATAAAGCTACCATAGATATAACCCACACATTATGTATGCTCATTTATCCTGATTATCCCAACATTTGCATTTTGTCCCCAGTGCAATGTAAGGGGACAGCATATTATTTGAAATAAAAGTATTTTTCTATTTTGTGATTTTCGTTTTCTCATTGTACCCAAGTAATAATTGCAAGCCTTGCAAAAACAACAGTAATACACCCTCATGGCATACACATTTAAAAAGCTGAGCCCCTAAAGCAACAATTTATGTATTCTATTTTAAAATCTGTCACTTTGCTTTCTTTTTACAAGATTTTTATTTTAGTACAGAATATATGAAAATACATATTTTATTGTTTTTGATTCCGCTTGTCACAGTTTGTCAATAAAACAAATTCACATGGGCCTCAGTACTCCAACACCCCTAAAATCTACTCTACAACTTATCATGGTTAAAATAATACCAGATATCTCTCAGTTGATGACTAGTTGGGCATCTACCAGGCCATGAACTCTAAAGTGTCTAGGTGACTTTGTACAGGCCAATTTTTTCCCAAAAAGTATTTTAGTGCCATACTTTGTTTACATAGCCCCAGAAAAGTCTGAAGTGAACAGCAGAAAAAAGACCACAAATGTCGCCATTATGGAACGCTAAAAAATTATTAAAAGGAGGTCACATATAGAGAACGTCACTTGATAATAAACTGGATGCACAACAATCCATTATTCTCAAGGTGCGCCTATGGCTTTTTTTACAGGCCATTATTTTTGCACTAATTAGTACACCCCAGACGAGCCAGGGACATCAGAAAAAGGCCACAAATATCACCATTATAGAAAGCTATCAATTAGAGCTATTCAAAATTGGGTATTTTGTAAGCTACTGACTTGTAGTTTTGCTGAAACTTTCCCAAGTTTGATCATAATTTTGAAAATGACAATTTTTTAAAATGATGGATTGAGTTTGTCTCTACCTCATTTTTATGTGACTGGGTCCAAGCTATAAGGCACATCAAATTGTATTCTGCAACTCATTATGATAAAAAATAGGTCACAAATACGTCATTCAATAACAAACTGGATACACAATCCATCATTCTCAAGGTGCACCTATGGCTTTTTAGCAGTTCACTCAGTTAGGGGCTGGATAGAGCATGTGGTGGGTGAGTGGTTAGGGTTAGGAGTAGTTGAGTTGCGGTTAGGGTTAGAAATAGTTAGCGGAGGAATCAGGTGAAAGTTAGGGCACAGTAGGTGATAAAACAATGCTTAAACTACTGATATTATACTATTGTGGATATTGGAATATCTGTAAAATTACTGATATTCTATTACCCTTATTTTGTTCCTATTACTTATATTTGCGTTGCTATAATATAGATATGCCCTATAGATAATAGGTAATACATAAGGTATGCCCTATAGATATAACCTCTTCCCTATCTATGCCTAACCCTACTACCCTTTCCACCCCAGGCGCTGTCCACTGATTTTCGTGTTCTATTTTACTGTATTCAGTATTTTGTTTGTTTGTTTTTCTTTTCTGAAAAATCAATAAAAGCCCCCTGTTATATTCCATCTGTCCCCAGGCCCACACACATATTGACTGTAAAAATCAGCAAACTTTCTCCACCTTGAAATTTTATGCATAGTATATAACATGTCCGGCAGGGGTCGTGGGTGTGGCAGGAGAGAGAGTGCCATTGCCTCTGCCACTTCTGGGACTGGTCCACAGCCAGGGAGAGGGCGCTCAGCTGTAGGGGGTGCAGCAGAGATGTGTCTATCAGCAGCACAGCCAGAGCCGAGTCAGCTGACGCTGGTGGCACCCATTTTCAGTACCTTGGGTCGCCGTCTGGCCATTCAGGAGATAGACTCACAGGCATTGATGGACATGATGATGGAGGGGCAGCCCATCATTACTTTATCCCAGACCTCCGTTGTAAGCAGCACTCCCAGCAGCAGCAGCCCCACGCTTGCAGTGACATCCACCCACGGATGAGGGCCACGGATGCATGTAATTTTTTGGGCAGCATTATCATGCTGTGGTACCACCAGTGAGGTGCAATGGTTGTTATGTGCTGCCGCACTGACCGCTTTACAATACAATATTTGTAAAGCGGTATTCTCCCAAAGGACTCAAAGCGCATAGCTTTAGCTCTTATCCTGCTGCTGCTGATGTTCTATTTCACTACAAAAGTCTACGTTCTCACTGTCAACGGCCACGGACAACTCTGCTGCCATGTCATTGCTATCCCTGCAAGGAAAAAAAAACATTTACAAAAACCTTTCTGGGTGTTTTTGTAGCATCGACCACTCATCCTCCTCCAGTGATACCACCACCGCCAGGTTTCATTGGGACTCACCTTCACCTCTGTGATTGCTTAAAGTGTATTTCCCTGTTTAAAATGACTTATTACCAATTAATAGCCGCATTTAAAGTGTTGATTTAAATTTAAAATCCATTTTCTCAAAAACTAAAAGTTCTTTTTGGAATTATTTTTTGTTAAGTTGTAGCCCCTTATCACCTTCATAAATCATACAATTTGGGGGATTTTAGCATGTATGGGAGCCTTGCTATTAGCTAGAATGCTTTTCCGTGATCAAGGCCGTGAATTTCCGTGATTGCCTCATGCACGGAAAAAATCCGGCTCGAATATGTGAGTCCTTTTCAAATCCGGAAATTAATCATGAAATTTCCAGATTTTTTTCAATCACGGCTGAATAGTCGAAACCGTGATTGGGGATTATCCAAGCATCACTGCTCAGTCATGCTCATATTCAGCATTTTGTCCATTTGCTTGTTGTTTAATCTATCTATCTATCTATCTATCTATCTATCTATCTATCTATCTATCTATCTATCTATCTATCTATCTATCTATCTATCTATCTATCTATCTATCTATCTACCTACCTATCTATGGTATCTATCTATCTATCTATCTATCTATCTATCTATCTATCTATCTATCTATCTATCTATCTATCTATCTATCTATCTATCTATCTATCGATCTATCTATCTATCTAATTATCTATCTATCTATCTATCTATCTATCTATCTATCTATCTATCTATCTATCTATCTATCTATCTATCTATCTAATTATCTATCTGTGGGGTTGATTCAGTGAACAATGGTTAAACTGATATGTGCTGTAGTGCAACTTGCGTAATGTAAAGTATACCATGCATATTACTTCTGTAATGCTTCTTACACAAATAGTACAAAATGTATTATCATTGAAGTAACGTGGGCGCTGCTGTATATATGACACGAGTTGTCATTTGTGGCAATGTGTATTACTGTACATTGCGCAGGGCAATTTTACCATCATTCATTAAATCAAGGCACATCAATCTAATTCATTCATTTTTTTTTTTTTTTTCATTTTCAATCACATGATTTTTTTCATTGCTCACCTTTATTTATTTTCCATAAAGAGGAACTCCAGCCTAAACAAACATACTGTCATTAAGTTACATTAGTTATGTTAATTAAAATAGATAGGTAATATAATCTCTTACCCACCCTGTTTTAAAAGAACAGGCGAATGTTTGATTTAATGATGGCAGCCATCTTTTTGGTTGAAAGGAGGTGACAGGGAGCATGATACACAGTTTCAACCGTTCTGTGTCCGGGCAACGTGAATAACAACATAGGAAATCCCATCATGCTCTGCACAGCATCAGGGAAAAAAAGCCCGGGCTTTTTTCTTTGATGGGAGGAGCTTAATTAAAAATGCAGCTAAAAATGATGCTTTGGTAAGAAAAACAAAGTTCTGATGCTGTGAAACTGTTAAAGAAACACCAAGCCATTTCAGTTCTGCTGAGTACATTTTTAGTCCGGAGGTTCACTTCAAGTGAAAGCCATGGTGTTCAACAATTGAACATACCTAACCAACAGAGATGTAACAACTCAGAATTCCTGACTTTTAATCACTACCCAAAACTGATTTTAGGTAGGCATGGATTAATAATAAACTACTATTTTGCATTGCTCTCCTGCACTCCCTGACCACAGGACAATGGCTCACGCCAAAGCCATGGCCGCCCAAGAGACAGGAAGTGGAGAAAAATGCCCCAATCGGCAACAGACCTCATTGAAACCAGGTTAACTCTTTCCCATACTATCCAAAACAGAAATATTCCTCTTCCTGGAGATGGACTTTAACCACTTGCCGACCGCACGCTTATACCGTGCGTCGGCAAAGTGGCAGCTGCAGGACCAGCGACGCAGTACTGCGTCGCCAGCTGCAGGCTGATTAATCAGGAAGCAGCCGCTCGCGCGAGCGGCTGCTTCCTGTCAAATCACGGCGGGGGGCTCCATGAATCAATCAGTGGCCGGGGATTGCCGCCATGTGACAGGGGACGTCCTGTCACAGGGTGCACAGGACGGATAGCGTCCTGTGCAGCCCTGATCACCGGGGGGACAGGTAGGAGAGGTAGGGGGGTGAATGTCGCCGCGGAGGGGGGCTTTGAGGTGCCCCCCCCCCCACCAGCCACACGCAGGCAGGAGAGATCGGACCCCCCCAGCACATCATCCCCCTAGTGGGGAAAAAAGGGGGGCGATCTGATCTCTCTGCCTGCACCCTGATCTGTGCTGGGGGCTGTAGAGCCCACCCAGCACAGATCACATAATACAATGCTGGTCCTTAAGGGGGGGTAAAGGGTGGGTCCTCAAGTGGTTAAAAGAGGATAACAATGGCAGTCTCAATATTTTGGTCCCTTTAGGATTCCTTTAAGATGTCAATACGCATATAAGAATGTGAGATTTTTATGCCTTTGGGAAGCATAAACAACCTTTTGTGTCCACAAATAAAGCAGTGACCTTGCAGAACAGCCACACATGCGATGACAGATTTCTGGTAGCCTCGTCATACATCCTACAATGTGCCACCTGGTTTCCACATAGGAACAGAGTGCCCTTTACATCTGCATCTCGTGTCGGCTCCCTACTGATTTGCCTCAAAAAGAAATAAATCCCACACTACACAGAGGACCTTGAGTCGCAGCGCAGGGCGAAAGTTCACTGCAGCGAAAATATCACCACCAAAGCGAGGGATTCTGGGTAATTTATAGAGGTGTCTTGAGGTCCAGAGCATCAGCAAATAAAACAGTCTATTTTAAAGCTAATTAACCTTAACCAGTAGAAGAAAACAAACTGGACAAATGAACTTTCCATTCTGTGACTTTCAAAATGTTTATTTTGCAAAAAAGCAGCAATTGATATTAAACCACATGGCTTTTCTATGCGGATGCAAAGGATTATATTACACTAATCAAATGGTAGCTGGCAATGGGATGTATTCAGTAGTACGGTATATTTGCAGTGCACAGGGAGCACATGACATTATTACTGGTATTCCTGAAAGTAAGGTAATGCACATTGTGCTATCAGCATGACCTGCGCTACCTTGGTAACCTGCACGTTTCCAGGGAACGACGCGACACACTACTTGCATTGCGTGCAGTACCCTGTGACTATGGTAACCAGTGTTGCATCAAAGATGGCATTTTGCTCCAAAGTCGAGTTGAACCTTATTTTCGTGAATATTGACGCAAAAAGAATATTGGCATTTTCGCTTATCACTAATGGTAACTTTATCATACAGGGGAATGTCACACGTTACCATACTTTCTGAATATACATCCCAATTTGTAGCATGTGTTTACAGTGTAAAACATGAAGTTATACTCATGGCCCGAGTGCCTATCTTTTTGATAGTAAAGCTGAACTGAGTTAGCATAAGTGTGCTCTCCTGCCTCATCCCTTCCACTTGCTCTGTGGCCTTGCAGACCCTGGCCCTCTCCAACTTTTACATGTCCACCTCGGGTACCCTATGCACACACATGATGACATCATTGTGTGTGCCACGTCATGGAGCAGCCTGGTCTGCTAAACTGTTCCTGTACTTCTGATGCCCCCTTTGCACTATGGTGGGGTGGGTGTACACACATCATCAGGGTGGTGGTGGGGGGTGCCAGGGGACGGATCTTCTTGGATGCACAGCTGCTTCTGGAGAAAAGGGTTGGAGCCTAATATAACATTTTACCTGTAGGTATTATCCCACAGAGTTGCCACATGCTGCAACTAGACAAGGACAATAGAAGATGCATGTTTATTTCCACTTAAAGTAAACTAGTGTTGAGACAATATTTGCGTAATTTTGTGTTTCCATAATTACACATACGAATTTTGTTAGTACGTCGTGCATTCGTAATTGCTATACAAAAAGTAAATAAGGTGTAAATAAGGTGTGCAGGGGGCCCCCTGGTTTTGCTTGGTGGCCCAGGGGACTGTTGTTAACTTTATGCCTGTGAATGACAGCCTGAACAATACTCTCACTTCAGGTAACCTTTAAAGAGACTCTGTAACAAAATTTTCAGCCTTAGTTCTTCTATCCTATAAGTTCCTTTGCCTGTTCTAATGTGCTCTGGCTTACTGCAGCCTTTCCTAATTGCACAGTAGCTGTGTTATCTCTGTTATATGATCTAATCTTCTCTCTTCTGTCGGCACAGTCGGGCTAAGACTGGAATGTGTGGAATGTGCAGGGCTGCTTGTCATTGGCGGAAGCTTTACACACCGCCTCCAGGCCCCCTGCAGGCTCTGTATGACTCACACACTCTGCTTATGTGAGCCTATCACAAGCTGGTTAGTTTGTTTGTAAACACTGCCTAAAACTGGCAATTACAAGCCAGGTTTGCAGCAGAGAGTGGCAGAAACAGAACAGAGGGGCCCAGGAGAACATAATGAATAGAATGGTATACTTTTTGCTGTAAACATTTTAGTGTACAGATTCTCTTTAAAGTGAACCTTAACCTCCTTGGCGGTAACCCCGTGTGTGACACGGGGTAAGCCGCCGGAGGGTGCCGCTCAGGCCCTGCTGGGCCGATTTTCATTTTTTTTTTTTTTGCTGGACGCAGCTAGCACTTTGCTAGCTGCGCCAGCACCCCGATCGCCGCCGCCGCGCGCCCGATCGCCGCTATCCGGTGCGGCGCGCGCCCCCCCCCCCCCCAGACCCCTGCGCTGCCTGGCCAATCAGTGCCAGGCAGCGCCAAGGGGTGGATCGGGTCTCCCAATGACGTCCCGACGTCGCTGACGTCGGTGACGTCATCCCGCCCCGTCGCCATGGCGACGGGGGAAGCCCTCCAGGAAATCCCGTTCTTTGAACGGGATTTCCTGATCGCCTATCGCCGGAGGCGATCGGCGGGGCTGGGGGGATGCCGCTGAGCCCTGGGCTCGCTACATGATTTAAAAAAAAAAAAAAAAAAAAAAAACTGCTGCGCTGCTCCCTGGCGGTATTTTTCATACCGCCAAGGGGGTTAAGCTAGAAAAAAAAATTAGTTTTACTCACCTGGGGCTTCTACCAGCCCCCTGCAGCAGTCCTGTGCCCTCGCAGCCACTCACTAATCCTCTGGTCCCCCGCTGCCAGCTAGTTTCATTTTTGCTGACAGGCCCGTCAGGACTGGCCACACGTATCTTTCTCCGCATTCCCGACTGTAATTAGCGCTATTGCGGACCGCAACACGTACAAAAATACGCATTGCCGCATATCTATGCGTGCGTAATGCAGCGTAATGCAGCAACGCGTATTTTTGTACTAATAGCGCTAATTACAGTCGGGAATGCGGAAAAAGATACACGTGGCCAATCCTGACGGGCCTGTCAGCAAAAACGAAACTAGCTGGCAGCAGGGGACCAGAGGATTAGTGAGTGGCTGCGAGGGCACAGGACTGCTGCAGGGGGCTGGTAGAAGCCCCAGGTGAGTGAAACTCATTTTTTTTCTGGCTTAAGTGTCCCTTTAAGGTTTTCCTCAACTAAAATGGTAATGAAAGTGTGTGCAGTTTTCCCCTGATGTTGTTGGCTTCCTCTTTAGTGATAGGTCAGGGATATCGTACAGCAGGATGCAGTTTGCCTGTGCCACCCCCACCCCCATTGAGCACAATATGCTCAGCCATAGGCAGAGAAGCGCTTCTCGACAGGTGTAGATCCTAAACAGCCACCCAAAATGATTAGGAATGATTTGGATGTTAAGTGTCTGAAGTGTGGCCCACTGTTGACAGCTTTGGGCTGAGTGCTGTATAGACATGTGTGCCCGCTGTAAGAAAGGAGAAACCATTTTCTCATGGACACCAATCTAGGTATCCCTCCCCAGTATGAATGGTTATCAATTTGTTATTGCTTGTCAGCAGGAACCCTTGACGTTTCCTTACATCTAGATGTTTTGACAGCGTCGTTGATGTAGATATCCCTGAATTATTGATGAAATAACATAAAGCCCCCCCAGAACACATACCAGTGTATATATAAGTGCATTATGAAGCAGAACATATTCCTACACATTAGCCCTATTGTAAATAATTTACTACAACCACTAATGTACTTTATAGGCACTGATTACGGAACAGAGTCTACCACTGGGCAGGAAGCACCCCAGACACCATCAGCAGAATTGGAATGATGTGGCATTTTCACACACAGAAGGAAGTCCGTGCAGAATTGTTATCAGGACTCTGGTGAAGAGAGACATTCCTATTATTTTTGCATAAACCTCGCTGAAGGCCTTCACTTCAAAACTGTTATTTACATGTCAAACGGAGATACTACTGCTTCACCGACCAGCAAATCGAGTGACATCTCTTATATTCATTCCACCTGACTGGTGACAACTGGGAATGGAGAGTGGCAAATGACAAGCTAGGAGAAGCACGGGAGCATCACTGCAGAGAAGCTTCGTACTCTGCTCTTTGTTACCGCTAACAACAGGAGTACAGCTGCCAGTTTCCTACATCTGGCTGCGAACAAATGTGCCAGTGGAAAAGCGATAGTGTTGGCGTCTGTATCCCCCCCATCTGGGAGAAGTGAAGGACTAAATCCCACTTATGGTGCCCATACACTGTACAATAAAAACATTCAATTTTCTTGTTTATTTGACCAAAACAATCAAATGAAAGTCAAGAATAATCTTTTTTTTTAAAGAAAAACAAACGATTATCCGTTTTTTTTAAAATAAAAATATGATTGGACATGTTGAAAAAAAAACATTATATAAAAGAATAATGGAACAAAATTATCTTATCGTAAAAAAATGAAAAAATTGTACCATATATGGGCACAATGACATGGACAGAAACAGCAATACACATTTATATTTTTTTTTCTGTGAGTGCCAACTTGTTTCACCGCTCACCACGTGACTTCCTGCAATGCTGCCCACTGAAGTACAGAGGGCAGCATTGCAGGAAGTCACGCAGTGAGCGGTGGAATGCAAGGAAGTGAGTGAGTTCCCCGCTCACCACAAACTGATTGATGATTTTAACTAAACTAGCTGGAGCACGGAAGGGGGGACCCAGGCAGTGGCGGCTCCAGGAAATTTTTTTAGGGGGTGCTATGCAGGTGCTGGACCAATTACCGGGGGAGCTGACGACCTGCACGCCGCAGCAAATAATGGGAGTGGCTATAACCGCCGCGGCGAAAAAATGGGCGTGGTCATGACCGGATGAGGGCGGGGCTAACTGTAATTTAAAGTGAACCCAGGGTGAGTGATATGGTGGTTGCCATATTTATTTCCTTTTAAACAATTCTAGTTGCCTGGCAGCCCTGCTGATCTATTTGGCTGTAGTAGTGAACTGAATTACTCCAGAAACAAGCATGCAGCTAATCTTGTCAGTTCTGACAATATTGTCAGAAACCCCTGACCTGCTGCATGCTTGTTCAGGGTCTATGGTTGAAAGAATTAGAGGCAGAGGACCAACACGGCAGCCAGGCAGCTGGTATTACTTAAAAGGAGATAAATATGGCAGCCTCAATATTATTCTCACCTCGGGTTCCCTTTAAAAGTGCAACGCAAAGACAGAGGGCCCAAGTTTTGGTGACCCTTTCCCCAGAAAATTCACATAATTGTGCAGGTTTTCTCAAGAAAATACACGTAATGTGAGCAGATTTTAACAAAAAACACATCCAATGACCCCAATATGCACAATCGGTAGCAGATATGGCCCCAATATGCACAATCGGTAGCAGATATGGCCCCAATATGCACAATCGGTAGCAGATATGACCCCAATATGCACAATCGGTAGTAGATATGACCCCAATATGCACAATCGGTAGCAGATATGACCCCAATATGCACAATCGGTAGCAGATATGACCCCAATATGCACAATCGGTAGCAGATATGACCCCAATATGCACAATCGGTAGCAGATATGACCCCAATATGCACAATCGGTAGCAGAAATGACCCCAATATGCACAATCCGTAGCAGAAATGACCCCAATATGCACAATCCGTAGCAGAAATGACCCCAATATGCACAATCCGTAGCAGAAATGACCCCAATATGCAAAATCCGTAGCAGAAATGACCCCAATATGCACAATCCGTAGCAGATATGAGCCCAATATGCACAATCGGTAGCAGATATGACCCCAATATGCACAATCGGTAGCAGATATGACCCCAATATGCACAATCCGTAGCAGAAATGACCCCAATATGCACAATCCGTAGCAGAAATGACCCCAATATGCACAATCCGTAGCAGATATGACCCCAATATGCACAATCCGTAGCAGATATGACCCCAATATGCACAATCCGTAGCAGATATGACCCCAATATGCACAATCCGTAGCAGATATGACCCCAATATGCACAATCCGTAGCAGATATGACCCCAATATGCACAATCCGTAGCAGATATGACCCCAATATGCACAATCCGTAGCAGATATGACCCCAATATGCACAATCCGTAGCAGATATGACCCCAATATGCACAATCCGTAGCAGATATGACCCCAATATGCACAATCCGTAGCAGATATGACCCCAATATGCACAATCCGTAGCAGATATGACCCCAATATGCACAATCCGTAGCAGATATGACCCCAATAAGCACCACCTGAAAAAGAAAAGAAAAACCCATTTACTCACCTACAGCCAAAGACCTTCTTTCCCGACCTCCTGCCCCGACCTCCTTGTGGCGCGCAGCGCCCGCGCGCCCACAATCCTCTTCCCGACGTCACGACGAGACTTCCTGCCTGCATGCAGAGAGCAGGGCTACGGGAAAATGGCCGCCCGAAGTCTGCAGAGCAGGGCTCCGGGCGGCCATCTTACCGTAGCCCTGCCTGCTGCTCCGTGCTGCCGCTGTGTGTGAACTGACTTGGCGTCTTTTAGACGCCTGAGGTCAGTTCACTCCAGGGGGTGCTTTGAGGGTGCTTGGACAATTCTAGGGGGTGCTCGAGCACCCCCAAGCACCCCCCTGGCGCCGCCCCTGGACCCAGGTAAGGGAGAGGAGGGTCCGACCCCCCTCCCCACCGCTGTGCCTGCTTACCCTTTCCTGGCTGCTACTCCCTCCAGGCAAGGCAATCCGGGTCTCCTTCCATGTTTGTGTGCAAAGTTGCCTGTGAAGAGGGAGATCCATGTTTATATTGCCTTTTATTACCCCTCCGTGTATCCGGTGAAAATCTGCAAAATCCAGACTTTTTTTAACCCTCCTGGAGGTCTATTAAAAACCGCCAGGGGGCAGCGCAGCAGTTTTTTTTTTAATTTTTTAATTAAAGCCCAGGGTTCGCTACATGATAGCCGCTCCGGCGATCTCCGATCAGGAAATCCCGTTCAAAGAACGGGATTTCCTGGAGGACTTCCCCCGTTTGCCATGGCGACGGGCGGGATGACGTCACCGACGTCGTGACGTCATTGGGAGTCCCGATCCACCGCCAGGAAGGTTAATACGGATCCCGCAGATCCGTTTTTTTAAGTGTGTGAAGATGGACGCTATTTTTAATATTGGTATCCATGGCTCCGGTTTTGGTCCGGGCCAAAAAACTGAGTCACGGATACGTTTTTTAAGCAAGTGTGAACCTGCCCTTAGACGTAATAAAGTAATGGAACTTTTACATTAATCTTTTCTCCAACTCTTTTCCTTTTTCCTTTTACGCAGCGGCACCACATACTTTTTTTTTTAGCCTCCAGGGCCTGATTTCTGGAAAGGCCACAAAGGCCCAGGCCTTGGGCTGCGGCAGGCCAAGGGGCAGATGGACATGAAAGAGGGGTGGCTACATGTGAAAGAGGAGGCTGAAAATGGGGAGTAACACATGAAAAGGGATACTGATGCTAATGGGAGCTGTTCATGAAAGAAAGGAACTGCTGTACAGGGATTACACACATAGAAAAGGGGGCTGCACATGGAAGGGAGGGGCGATGCGGCACAAGAAAGGGGATAACGATGCTAACGACTAGTTTTGTTACTATGGAGCGGGGCAGAGGCACAACATTGTGGTACACGATGTAGTGGGAGAGGCAAGGAGGACATCAATACAGTGGCGTAGCAATAGCAGAGGTTGCCCCTTGGGCTAGAGGGGCCCACTAGGGGCCCTCCTTCATTCACCTTGTTAGCTTTACATTGGTGCTATGCTGGTAATAACCACCTCTATATGCGCATTGAATAGTGGTAATCCTTAACAACCTATTTTCGTACTCTGATTACACATTTCTGACACTGCCACTGTCCTTAGGTTTTGGGGCTCCTGATTAATACAGTGCTTGGGGCCCCATGAAAAAACTCACAGTGGGGCCCCAAGCTCGTTAGTTTCCCCACTGGAACAATAGGGTTGGCCTGCACTTACCTGAGACAATTTGATAGTCCAGATCAGTGATGCATCGGGGGCCACTGCACAACCAGCAGACTTGGCAGAGAACCATCTAGCAATTCCAAAGAATTCAAAAGAGATTTGTTTGCAGTTCTCTGATTCGTTGGTTAAGATCAAGTATGATGATCATGTCTCACTTCTGTCTCTTGTTGCTGTCTTCACAAGACATGGAGAGATATTTCCTTTAACTTCACAGTTCACACAAGGGGCAAATACAAACACACAGTTTGAGAGATGGTCAAAGAGACAGAATTGATTTATCAGGTGATCTATTTTGTACTCCCGATTGGCTGGTCACACTCAGTCTTCACAGGAAGGTAAGACATGATCACATGATCATAGCCAGTCACCTTGAAACATACAAATAGATCACCTGATCGTGTCCTATTCCATAAATTCTCATGCCATCAAACATTCTCCTGCGAGAATCAATCATTTATTCTCTATACATCTGTAAACACATTTAACTTGCTAGCCACATTTTAATTCAAGGACGCTTTAAAGAGAAACTGGACAACGTGGCACATTGACTGACTATAAGTTATGACAGGGTTGCCGGATTGAGAGATAACAAAAGCTCATTAAAGTTTATTAAGTTTGTGTTTTATTACTGCTGAGCATCCAGATTGGAATGACATTTTCAGTTGATAAATAATAGTCACGTATCAAATAAATGCTTTGCAGCTTCCCCATCATTCCTCATATAACTTTGGAGAGAATTTTTGTAACTTTTTCCTTTTATTGATCCCGACCCCATCTCACCTCTGGCATTCAGCGCCCCTTTCTGCGTCTGAAAGTCAACTGCTAATTTGTTTTTCTCTGAGCTGCGCTGGTGATTTACTGTTTAATGGGTCCCATAACCTTTACAACCGCAACAATTTCTCCTATACGATGGCCGCAGGTAACAAGTGCAGAGATCCCTATAGGCAGAGGCAATTTTCTTCCATTTCCACCCAATTTATCTGTCTTTGGAAAGTTGACACCATTAAAAAGTGAGATGGAAGGACTTGGAGTTCGCTGACCTTTTTCCTTTGTTTGTTTAGGGCTCGAAGATACTACATTGATTATTAGCCAGAATGACATCCATCTAAGACATCAGGCAGCACCTAAGTGTGGGAAGAAAATCAATGGAAAACTTTGAGGTGAGTTTTCGGTGGAGCTGAGAAAGCCACTGAGAAGAGAACAAGATGGAGCCTTCCTAGTAATTTTGTGTCATGTGGTCATGTGATTTGTCACATGACACAGATGCCAGGAAGACTCCATTCTCCCTAGTTGGCATTATTTTTTTTTTTTCTGATTAGGGAACTGCAACTCCACACAATCATGCAAGATAGTGAGAGTTGAAATCCACAACCTTGCAGTTACCAACAGCAGTACTAGCAATTATATCCATTTCAACAACTTGCGCTCACCAGCATCACTGACATCTCGTGATGCCCAAGCTACCCTAGTTCTTTTCTGCATGCCTCCTCTGTCTGCCTTCTCTGTCTGCCTCTTGCTTTGGCCCTTTTTGATTCAGTGGAGTCTCCTAAATATTAGACAATGCGCCTGAAGAAACAGAAAACATTCTGAGTTTTATGCATTCTTGTGCATGACATTGTTGGCCTTAACCTTTTGTAAGGTGAGATGGGCTGCACACAATTTGAGCCATATTGGACAAACAACAGTATGGAGAGTCATAACAACACCTACAGAGAGAAGGCTTTTGATGATGGAGGGAGTTTGAAGAGCTTCTGAGAGAGGAAGAATGAATGATTTCTGCCAAGATTTGAACCCTGTCCTGGAGATGGTAAAGTGAGCTAATGACTGTGATGATAGTTGTGAATATGGGAGCCTTAACTGGACCGAGATCTGATTACTGTCTTATGGTGTGTTCTGAAAGCAAGGATGCAAAGTAAGTGCAAGTAGTGATGGTCACGTCTAGGAAAACTCATGGAAAAGCATGTGATCAGTTTGGTCAGGTGATAAATATTTAAGTCTCTGATTTGCTGGTTAATTATGATCATGTTGCTAAAGCAGGATGTGATTACAGCAAATCAGAGCTTTGCAAATCTATCAGCTGATCAAACAAATCACATGCTTCTCCATGAGTTCTCCTAGATATGACCGTCACTTGTTATAAGACCCCCCAACAAAAGTTTGATATGGTCTCATCCAAAGTTTACAGCCTTTTTCCTCCACCCCTCTGGACTGATGACCAAGAGACCCATCTGCCAGGAATCATAAACAAGTGTTGCCGCCATGAATCCACTTATAAATAAGTGTGTCACAACAGTGCGGGGTGAGGGAAGAGTAGTAGCAACCATATAAGAGAGATGGAGGGTAAGACGTTGGCATCCCCCCTCAGCCCTGGGCCCCCCTTGGCTGCAGTGGCTGCCCCCCCCCCCTTCCGATATAACAATGCCTCTGGCTGAAGAAAGGAAAGAAGCCAGTGGGGAAACTTACAAATCGTATGAGTAGAAAAGATGGAAGAAAGGAAGGAACTCAAATATTGCATAAAGAACAAGAGATAAAAGCATATGGGAACTCGGACTGTAAGCCCCTGTTTTATTAAACACTGACAAATTCTGAGATAATCACAATAACATTGTCATTCTGAGTAATATACAGTACAACAGCGCAGTGGATGAAAGACATTCAATTATTGCAGAGGCGTCTCCTGTGATTCCTGTCTGCAACGTGCGTTTTAAGTGTATTTACTAAAGAGAGAAAACAGAGAATTATGACACTTATCCAGCAGAAAGAAAACAGCGAGGAGAAGGCTGCGGCGCATTAAGGGAGACAACGCGAGGAGGATTCTCTCGTGTTTACTCAGAGATTCTACTAAAAGAGATTATTTCCTATGATTCATCCAGTGAAGATGGTACTTGGCACAGAGCGCCGGCGGGCTGGGAGGACGTAGTAATGTGGAGGAAGCGGGAAACTCCGGCCAGCCAGAAAAACTGCATACTACAAATAGCGTCCCCTAGGGGGTAGACACATAATTAAACATACAAATGACATAGCTAAGAAAATGCTGTTTAAAGCAAATGTCAATTATTTATTCTGCTCGATGCTAAAATAGATTTTTTATTCTTTCTCTCTCTCTCTCTCTTTTTAATTAAATATTCAGAACTACTTAAAGGATACATAAGGGCCCATTTCCACTAGCAAATGGGATTGGAAGGGATGCGATGCGGCTATGCATCAATTCCGCTCCCATCCGCGTCACTTCCACTTTAGGAGATGCAGCTGCCCATGGAATTAGACAGGATGTGGATGCGGCCGTGCGAGATTCTTGGATCGCTACGCACCACTCCGCATAAATAGCACGCAACTGAAACTGTTCCATTGTCGTGCATTGGTTTCAGTTTGGCCGTGGTGCGGCTATGTAATGAAAATGGGCCTTTAGTCCTCAATTAATTTGGAAATTGATGCCATGCGTGTGTATGGGGAGGTGCGCAAAGGCTTACCGCACCTCCGGTGGCCCAGCGTCTTTTCATCATTCAGCTGTATTTGTCCCTGTTCCAAAGCTCTGGTCGGCGGGGTTGGCGCTGGAGCAGTTATGTCTGTGGGAATATGCGCACACTCCCGCGGGAAGCTGTAGCTGGGCCGCGCGGTCACCTGACCCGGACATACTATCCGGGCATGTTCAGTATGTCTGCTTGGGTACCTGGTGACTGTGCACGCCGGCGATTTCTTCCCGCAGGAATGCACATGTACACTCTCCCGTGGACAAACTGTGCATGTACCGACCCTGCCAACCAGAGCTTTGGAACAGGCCCAGTTACAGCTAACCGAAGAAAGACCCCAGGCCACGGGAGGTGCGGTAAGCCTATGCGCAGCTCCCCACACACACATAGGGCATCAATTTCCAAATTAATTAAGGACTAAGGCATCCTTTAAATCAGTACAGCTGATCGTTAGTACCTCCTTTTCATCAATCCTGCTTATTACCGGGTGAGCACTGTAGTCACTATCATTATTATTATTATCTTTTATTTATAAAGTGCAAACAAGCAGGGTTGAACAATAAATGCAGATTAGAAACCTGCATACATATAACAAGTGCTGACTTTGACACCGGAGGAGGCAAGAGTGGATTATGCTTTTTCCTCCCCTACTACATCAGCTCCCCTTCTATGTGTAGCAACCTCCCTTCCATTCCATGTGCGGCCCCTCCTCCATGTGTAACATCTAATGGCCCAAAAATTAGAGACACCCTTTTATTTAAAGTAAGCCAGTCCAACAGTGACGTAGAGTAACATAATAACACAGAGTTGCTTATATAAGGAACGCTGAGCTTTGGAACAACGTAGTTATCACGGAAGTAAATGTCAAAATAGGCAAGACGAAAGAGTTAAGTGACTTTGAACAAGGGAACATGGTCTCAAATTGGTTTGAGGAACATCAGTCAGAGTTTAGCCTGCTTCCATGGAGGGTGTCTCTTGTTTTTTTGGCCACTCAGTGTATGTACAGCAGTCCCTTTTTACCATGAACAGATAATTGCAGGTTAGATACATACCTATGTAAAGGGAGGGCTCTGGATACCATAGAGTATTCCCAGTTCTTGGTGTGCATGCTTAGTACAGATGCGGTCATCTTCAGAAGCGCTCGCATCTCCAGGAGTGCTGAAGAGGTACTCAATTTATCAGGTGGCATAACTTCATTGGGAGATGACGTTGGAATGACGTGAAGGACAAAGGACCACAAAGGCTCTAGGTGCCCAGGTATGACTCTTGGTATGAATTTTGATTTCAACAAAGAAAAAATGTGTGCATCAACCAAGTAGAACCTGATAAATATGGCTTTGCAAATTTGGCCTAATTGGCTAATTACGAGACATCGCTCATGCAAATATGCATTTGCTTTCGCATGCCAAAATATGCAGGGTCTAGAACTAATACCGCAAAGCGGTTGCCCTGCGGGGATTAGTTCATGCTACATTAGCACTATCCAGGAGCGCCACGGAGAGGCTCCCCAATACCCCCATACAGGGGCGTAACTAGGCCCCACTGGGCCCCCCTGCAGAACTTCAGAGCGGGCCCCCCCCCTCCCTGGGGCCCGCTTGGGCTGTTTTGTGGGGGCTGGAGGGGTGGCAACTTGAGGGAAAAGCCTTGGCCACAGTCGGAGGGGAGAGGGGAAGTTCCCTCCCTCTCCCTCTCCTCGGGGCTCTCCCCTCTGTGCTCCCCTCCAGCTTAAGTTACAGTGTGGGCAGCGGCGGGCAGATACATACCTTCCGTGCGTTCCACCGCATACTCCTCGCTCCAGCGCCTGACGTTACTTCTGGAAGTGACCTCACTTAACCTTAACGTCCATTGCGTTCTGCTGCATGTGCATGACCTGGGCGCGACACATAAGAAAGAAGTGAAGCATAAGCTCCCCAAGCTTGTAGGGCTCAGGGGTGGCTCACATGCAACACTCCAGAGGGGGGGGGGGGGGGGAGGACAGGCGCAAACAGTCTGCCCCAGGGCTCTCACCTCCTAGAACAAGCCATTCACCACCCACCTCCAAAGGATAGAAATGCAATACTGATTTCAACAAAGAAAAAATGTGTGTATCAACCAAGTGGAACCTGATAAATATGGCTTTGCAAATTTGGCCTAATTGGCTAATCACGAGACAACGCTCATGCAAATATGCATTTGCTTTCGCATGCTAAAATATGCAGGGTCTAAAACTAATACCGCAAAGTGGTCGCCCTGCGGGAATTAGTTCATGCTACATTAGCACTATCCAGGAGCGCCACGGGGAGGCTCCCCAATGCCCCCATACAACCAGGGGGCCGCGGAGGCCCCAAGCTCTCTCACTGCCTGGAACCCACACTGCGGCACCCCGGAGGGGGAGGCTGGGAGGTTAGTATTTATGCGATTTTAACCATGTCGCTGCCTGTGTGATTTAACATTAGTTTCTATGCGAAATCGCATGCGAAATCGTGGTAAAAAACGCATGCCAAAACCGCATGCAATCTCCCTATTAAATACATTAGAGGCGATTCGCATAGCGGCGTGCGGGGTACGAATTCTGAGGGCTCTTCCATGCAGATTTCTCCCGCACAGAAAAACGCTCAGGATTACTGACAAGTGGAAACAGGGCCATCCACTTGTATTGGCTATGCGAATCTGCATGCAGAAAACGCATGCGGATTCGCGATAGTGGAAACGGGCCCTTAAATTTGGTGTTCAAGCGCGCATACATTTTCTCATGGAAAGCATGACTCTAAATTTTGACTAATAACTTTATTTTTTTTTTATTTTTTTACTACATCTGAGTGATATAGTGATAATCTTTTTTTTTAATAATTTTTTTATAAATTAGTTTTTAAACTAATTATTACTTTTTTTAGTTATTTTAAATAATTGTTTTATTTGTTCTGAATTAAAAAAAAAACGTTTTAATCTGTTATAACTGGAAAACAAAAAACAACAACAAAAAACAGTATTATTCTAGATAACAGCCACACATTTTGTTTGGCTATTTATTCTTTTTTTTTCATAAGACTTATTATGTTGTTGTTTTGCCATATGGTGGTGACAATATGGGATTTTGAAATAAAGGTATATTTTTATGCTCCTTGTACTATATCAAAAATAAAATTTTAGTCGTGAAAATGGGGCAGAAGAGTTAACCAGAAAGGCTAATTTATTATATCAATGATATATTCATTTTATTATATCATTGTTATATTAGTGTGCTGCTACCATGGTAGCAGAAGCAGATGTGGTTATTAGAGGGGGCTTTGTAATATACCTTATGTTTCATTCCCATTACCTCTATTATAGTGCTCCTACTACATGGTCCCATTTCTTGTCTCTCTTTTTCTGCTCTCATTATAATAAACCTTCATGAACAGTTGGCCCATGACGCCAGGTGAAGCAGGTACATCAAGCGGCATGGGCCCTGGAGTGACATTCTGCAAATATACTGACTACCTATATAGGGGGCAACAATATTGGCTACCTATACTGGGGACAGGGCCGGATTTACAGCACTGGAGCCTATAGGCACAGAAGTTCTGGTGCCCTAAGCTCCGCCCCTCAGCACAGGGCACCCCCCCAATCCCCTCTATTCTTAAGACAAAAAACACACAAGGTGATGGAGATATTACCAAAAAATTGTGATAGGTTCTACTCACAGGAAGGTAATAAAAGTAGAATATAGCGTTTGGTAGATTCTAGTGATAGGAAGGGGGTAGTAGGCAATATGGATGGTTAGTGAGATGATTTGAATTTAGTTACTAACCCAATCAATCAGCTGCAATGGCATTGGATTGGTCCAACTTCTCTCTTCACCCATCTGAACAGCAGTGCAGTTCAGCACGCATTTTTAAAACACACAAAAACATACATAAGCTGTTACTTCAATATAAACTTACACATACTCCTATGTACGCTCTTCAGCCTTTTGAACACACACACGCTGACGTACACACACTGACACACATACACAGACGTACACACGCTGACACACACACTGACACACATACGCACACACGCTGACACACATACGCTAACACACACAGATGCACACATGCTGACGCACACACGCTAACACACACACAGACGCACACATGCTGACAGACACATACACACATACGCACTCACACACACACGCGCAGACGCACACACACTGACAGACACATACGCAGAAACAAACACACTGACACACACACACACGCTGACACACTGACACACACACACACGCTGAAACACTCGCTGTTAATCCAATGTAAGGTTTCCTCCTGCATTTACAAGGAGGTGATATTTGTGAAAAAAATTAAAGAGCAAACTAGCCTTTTCCTCTCATAGTCCTAGATGTGGTCAGCTCTGCAAAACATAGGCTTGCCTAAGCATTACTATACCATAAGAGCTGGTATTACACAATGTGCTGCTCCACGGATGTAGTTATTGGGCAGATATAGCATTTGGCAGCGGACATGTATGGCCAGAGAAAAGTAAAACATCCTGTATGTAAATATTAGGATTTATTGTGTCAGAATTCTTTAACGTTTTATGAAAAGCCAATTTCGAGGTGTTTTGCTGCCATAAATCACACAGGGCAGAGATCAGAGGACACCCACTATGCAGATACATGAACAGTGAGGACAGGGGGGTCAGCACAGATTCTCCATCTTACAGGCTGTCACTTGCAGAAAACGGGAAACCTCATCCTTGACCCGTAATATTCAGGAGATTCAAATACCATCCGGACAAAGCTAAACAAAAGAGATCTGTCGAGAAGAAAGACAAATACTGCCCCATATACACCTTTCAGCTACATATACACTTTTCAGGAGTGAGATACTCACTCTGCTCTCTGAAGCCATTCTCACGCTTCTGGCCGCTGACACTGGAGGGAGGATTTCAGAGGCGGTGGAAGTTATAGTGGAAGTTCAAGTTTCCCTCTCCTGTGCTTCCTCTCCCAGCCACTTCCCGTGTTCTCCGTGGTGATGATAGGAGGAGGAGCCAGGAAGAGATATCATCAGAGACTCCCGCTCTGCACTGCAGCGGCTGCAGAAGCAGAAGGGTGCAGCGCCCCACATAGCTGTTTCAATGAGGCGCTGGGGACACATGCGATAATGCAGAGCAGATAGCCTCCAGCTGTAGGCAGCATGGAGCGGGCGATAACATTAGCGGCAGTTATGTTGTAACTGTAAGTGCGGGGGCGGAGCAGGCAGGACTCGGAAGGAGATGTAACTATGCACATTGCTACCCGCCCCTGCGCACATGGCGCCTGTAGGCTCATGCCTACAATGCCTATTGGTAAATCCGGCCCTGACTGGGGACAACTATACTAGCTACCTATATTGGGGCAACTATACTGGCTACCTTTACTGGGGCAACTATACCTGGCTACCTATACGGGGGCACCTACAGTGGGATGCGAACGTTTGGGCAACCTTTGTTAATCGTCATGATTTTCCTGTATAAATCGTTGGTTGTTGCGATAAAAAATGTCAGTTAAATATATCATATAGGAGACACACACAGTGATATTTGAGAAGTGAAATGAAGTTTATTGGATTAACAGAAAGTGCACAATAATTGTTTAAACAAAATTAGGCAGGTGCATAAATTTGAGCACCACAAAAAAGAAATGAAATCAATATTTAGTAGATACTCCTTTTGCAGAAATTACAGCCTCTAAATACTTCCTGTAGGTTCTGATGAGAGTCTGGATTCTGGTTGAAGGTAGTTTAAACCATTCCTCTTTACAAAACATCTATAGTTTATTCAGGTTTGATAGCTTCCGAGCATGGACAGCTCTCTTTAACTCATACCACAGATTTTCAATTATATTCAGGTCTGGGGAATGAGATGGCCATTCCAGAATGTTGTACGTGTTCCTCTGCATGAATGGCTTAGTGGTTTTTGGTGTTCAGGGTCGTTGTCTTGTTGAAAGATCCAGCCCTGCTGCAGGTTCAGCTCTGTCACTGATTCCTGGACATTAGTCTCCAGAATCTGCTGATACTGAGTGGAATCCATGCATCCTCAACTTTGACAAGATTCCCAGTCGGCCAGTCCCTGCACTGGCCACACAGCCCCACAGCATGATGGAACTACCACCATATTTTACTGTAGGTAGCAGGTGTTTTTCTTGGAATGCTGTGATGTTTTTCCTTTAGTTTCATCAGTCCACAGCACCTTATTCCAAAATGAAGCTGGCTCGTCCAAATGTGCTTTAGCATACCTCAAGCGGCTCTGTTTGTGCTGTATGCGGAGAAAAGTCTTCTTCTGCCCTTATGTAAAGTGTGCGGAATAGTTGAACGATGCACAGTGACTCTATCTGCAGCAAGATGCTGTTGTAGGTCTTTGGTGCTGGTCTGTGGGTTGACTGACTGTTCTCACCATTCGTTGCTTCCGTTTATCCGAGATTTTTCTTGGTCTGCCACTTTGAGCCTTAACTTGAACTGAGCCTGTGGTCTTCCATTTCCTCAGTATGTTCCTTTCTAACTGTGGAAACAGACAGCTGACATCTCTGAGATAGCTTTCTGTATCCTTCCCCTAAACCATGATGGTGACAAATCTTTGACTTCAGGTTATTTGAGAGTTGTTTTGAGACCCCCATGTTGCTATGCTTCAGAGAAAATTAAGAGGAGGGAAACTTACAATTGACCCCCTTAAATCTATATATATAAAATCGAATGTATGTATGTATGTGTGTGTGTGTGTGTGTGTATGTGCCATGATCACTCGAAAACGGCTTGACCGATTTGAACGAAACTTGGTACACAGATCCCTTACTACCTGGGATGATATGTTCTGGGGGTCTCGCGGCCCCCCTGCACACCTGGGCGGAGCTACAAACAGCAAATCAGATTTCACCCATTCAAGTCAATGGAAAAAATGGAAAAGGCTGCCATTCTGCCAGTAATCAAGCCAGAGTCCCCACACTTGGCACAGTTGGTCACTTGGTGACCGAGGTTACGAATTCAGGAAAAATGGGAGGAGCATAACACAGCCAATCAAATTTCAGCCATTCATTTTAAATGGGAAAATGTAAACTGCAGCCATTCTTAGACTCTTAATCGCAGGGTTCTCAAACTTGACACAGTTGGTCACTGGGTGAATGCGATTAAGATTCAAGAAAGTGGGTGGAGCCTACAGCAGCCAATCAAAATTCACCTGTTGGATTTCAAGGGGAATATTTAAACTGCTGCCATTCTTACACTGTTAATGGAAGAGGCTTCAAACTTGCTACAGTTGTTCGTTGTATGACTGGGGTCCAAATGCACTAAAGGGGCGGGGCCACCTACAGCCAATCAGATTTCTTTGGTGGATAAACTGCTTCCATTTACACATTTTTGATGCCAGGAACCTGAAAGCTCACAAACTTGGTCACTGGGTGACTGTGGGTCAAGGTTACAAAATATGGGCGGAGCTAAAAACAACTTTTACTGGAAAATATAAACTGCAGCCATTCTTACACCGTTAATGGCAGGGCTCTCAAACTTTGCACAGTTGGTCACTGGGTGAATGAGATTAAGATTTTGGAAGGTGGGTGGAGCCTACAACAGCCAATAAAAATTCACCTTTTGATTCTCAGAGGGAATATTATACTGTTAATAGCAAATGTCTCAAACCTGATACAGTCAGTCATTGGGTGATTAGGGTTCAAATTCAGAAAGGAGCAGAGCCACAAACAGCCATATTTGTTTATTTTTCAATGGACTTTTCAATGGACTTTTCAATGGATTTTTCAAGGACTCCAAAGCTGATAAACTCGATAATTGAGTGACTGTATGTCAAGGTTAGAAAAAGTGGCTGGTGCCAACAACTAAATTTTTAACATGGCAGGGTTCCCAAACTTTACACAATTAGCCACTGGGTGACTGGGATGAATATTCAGAAATGTGGGTGGAGCCTACAACAGCCAATCAAAATTGACCTATTGATTTTCAAGGGGAATATTTACATTGCTACCATTCTTACACTGTTAATGGCAGAGGCCTCAAACCTGATACAGTCAGTCATTGGGTGACTGGGGTCCAAATTCACTAAAGGGGTGGAGCCACAAACAGCCAATCAGATCTGTTAGATTGATTTCAGCTGTTCTCTTATTGGCAGGGTTCTCAAACGTGACACAGTTGGCCACTGGGTGACTGGGACTAATATTCAGGAAAGTGGGTGGAGCCTACAGGAGCCAATCAAAATTCACCTTTTGATTTTCAAGGGGAATATTTACATTGCTGCCATTCATACACCCTTAAAGGCAGAGGCCTCAAATCTGGTACAGTCAGTCACTGGGAGACTGGGGTTTAAATACTGAAGGGAGCGGGCCAAATACAGCCTATCAGATTTGTTTAAATTCAATGGTAAAATGCAACTTATTTATGCCAAGGACCCACTGGCGTAATAATAGTGGATGCGACCCCTGCCGTCGCGGGGGGGGGGGGGGGGGCAGGGCCCCCCTAGGGCCCGCTCAGGGACTTTTGGGGGGCTGGAGGGGTTGCAGCATAAGAGGAGAGTGTGGCAGATCGGTGGGGAGGGGGGAAATTCCCCCCCCCCTCACCTTGGGCTCTCCTCTCAGCGCTCCCCTTCTGCAATTATTGGTGGCATCGGGCAGGCAGCAGCAGCGGTGGTGGCAGGATGAATACATTACCTCCTTCTCGCCGGAGCTCTTCCGTTCTCTAAGAGCTGCATGCAACTTCCACTTAGAGAACGGAAGAGCTCCGGCGAGAAGGAGGTAATGTATTCAGCCTGCCACCGCCGCTGCTGCTGCCTGCTGATGCTGCCTGCTGCCACCAATGATTGCAGGAGGGGAGCGCTGAGAGGAGAGTCCGAGGTGAGGGGTGGGGGGAATTGAGGGGGGGGGAATTTCCCCCCTCCCCACCGATCTGCCACACTCTCCTCTTATGCTGCGACCCCTCCTGCCCCCCAAACGTCCCTGAGCGGACCCTGGGGGGGGGGGGGATGCAGATTTTTTTTTTGCAGGGGGGCCCAGGGATTTCTAGGTACGCCCCTGCAAGGACCCCAAAGCTCATAAACTTGGTCATTGAGTGACTGTATGTTAAGGTTAGAAATAGTGGGCGGAGCCAAAAACAACTAACTTTTTACATTGGAAAATATAAACTGCATCTTTTCTTACACTGTTAATGGCAGGGTTCTCAAACTTCACACACTGGGTGACTGGGATTAATATTTGGAAAAGTAGGTGGAGCCTACAAGAGCCAATCAAAATTCGCCTATTGATTTTTAAGGGGAATATTGAAACTGCTCTGCTGCCATTCTTACACTGTTAATGGCAGAGGCCTCAAACCTGCTACAGTCGGCCGTTAAGTGTCTGGGGTTCAAATTCAGTAAAGTGGCAGAGCCAAACACAGCCAATCAGATTTCTTTGCTGGATAAACTGCTTCCATTAGCAGAATATTGATGCCAGGAACCCAAAAGCTCACAAACTTGATCATTGAGTGACTGTTTGTCAAGGTTACAAAAACTCGAACACGGTAAATCCAACGCTGGAGACTTGGGCGCAGCAGCGCAGGAGACTTGGGTGCAGCCGGCGCCACCATAGGCCGTAATAGGAACTACGGCTATCACAGGCACAGGGAGTAACTTCAGCGCCGTCAGAAGACGGACCTGAAGTTGCTTTTAAAACAATAATTCGGATTCCAGCGATTGCTGGAAGCCGAATTATTTCATTCCCCCACTAGCCATGTCGGCCTGGAGGGGGAATAGTAATTAACACGGCCCGGACTTGTGCGGCAGCAGGATCAGCCATATACTGGCTGTGTCCTGCGCCCAAGTCTCCGGCGCCGTTCTCTCTCGTACGCACAAAAACTGGGTGGAGTAAAAAAAAAAAGATTTTTCTGGGAAATTGTAAACTACAGCCTTTCTTCACTGTTAATGGCAGGGTTCTCATACTTTGCACAGCTGGTTACTGGGTGACTGGGATTAATATTCAGAAAAGTGGGTGGAGCCTAAAAATGCCAATCAAAAATCACATATCGCTTTTCAAGGACAATATTAAAATTGCTGCCATTCTTGCACTGTTAATGGCACAAGCCTCAAACCTGGTACAGTTGGTCATTGGGTCACTGGGGTTCAAATTCAGAAAAGGGGACAGAGCCACAAACAGTCAATGAGATTTGTTTCATTTCATGGGAAAGTACAAATTATCGATGCCAAGGACCCCAAAGCTCACAAAATTATTCATTGGGTGACTCTGTGTCCAGGTTACAAAAAGTGGGCGGAACCAAAACCAAATTTCACTGGGAAAATATAAACTGCAGCCATTCTTACACTGTTAATTTCAGGGTTCTCAAACTTTGCCCAGATGGCCACTGGGTGACTGAGATTCATATTCAGGGAAGTGGGTGGAGCCTATAATAGCCAATCAAAATTCACCTGTTGATTTTCAAGGGGAATGTTTAAATTGCTGCCATTTTTACACTGCTAATAGCAGATGCTTCAAACCTGCTACAATTGATCATTGGGTGACTGGGGTTCAAATGCTGGAGAGGGGGTGAAGCCACAAACAGCCAATCTGATTTGTTTCATTTTATGGGAATATACAAATTATTGATGCCAAGGACCCCAAAGCTCACAAACTTGGTCATTGAGTGTTTGTGCGTTAGGGTTAGAAAGTGGGCGGAGCCAACACCAGTCAAATACATACACAGGCAATGCCGGGTCATCAGTGGGTGGAGACAAATACAAATTTCCCTGGGAAAATGTAAACTGCAGCCATTCTTACACTGTTAATGGTAGGGTTCTCAAACTTTGCACAGTTGGTCACTGGGTGACTGAGATTAATATTCAGAAAAGTGGGTGGAACCTACAAAAGTGAATCAAACTTCACCTAATGCTTTTCAAGGGGAATATTTAATTGCTACCCTTCTTGCACTGTTAATGGCACAGGCCTCAAACCTGGTACAGTTGGTCATTGGGTGACTGGGGTTCAAATTCAGAAAAGGGTGTGGAGCCACAAACAGCCAATCTTTAATTTCAATGCAAATGATTGATACCAAAAACCGCAAAGCTCACAAACTTGATCATTGAGTAATTGTGTGTTAGGGCTAGAAAAAATGGGCGGAGCCAACACCAGCCAAATACATACCCGGGCAACGCCGGGCAATCAGCTAGTACTCTATATAATAATTGGATTCACCTGTGTACAGAGCCGGCCTTTGGGAGGGGAGGGGGCAATCACCCCAGGCCCAGCGCTTGAAGGGGCCCCGTGCACCGCCACTCAGAGCCAGCCTAATTTAATATAAAATCAAATGTCTGCTGCGCTGCGCTGAGCTGCAGGCGGCCACCGCCGCCGATCGCTCACTGACCTGATGCCGTGCGCTTCCTGTATGTGTGGAGCGCATTGGCATCCTTTCCCTCCTCTGCCCGGCTGCGCTTTGCAAGTGACGTCACGATTGACGTCATATGCATGCGCAGACAGACCGTTCCCTGCGGCAGCCCGATACATAGAGCCGACCACACCACCAGGACTGACTGAGACTGAGCAAGCAGCGAGCCACAGTCTGCAGCGCCGGACCCAGACGTATTGCAGAGGGCAGGCAGAGCGCAGATACCGGTCTGGTAGGTAGGAGGATTATTTGTGGGGCGGCTAATTAGTAAATTTGGGCGGGGCACTGGGGCAGCATAATTATTTTATACTGGCTATATACTGGGCACTATACTAGCTATATACTGGGCACTATGCTAGCTATACTGGGGCACTATGCTAGCTATACTGGGGCACTATAGTAGCTATATACTGGGCACTATACTAGCTATATACTGGGCACTAGCTATATACTGGGCACTATACTGGGGCACTATACTAGCTATATACTGGGCACTATGCTAGCAATACTGGGCACTATACTGGGGCATTATACTAGCTATATACTGGGGCACTATACTAGCTATATACTGGGCACTATGCTAGCTATACTGGGGCACTATACTAGCTATATACTGGGCACTATACTAACTATACTGGGGCACTATACTAGCTATATACTGGGCACTATACTAGCTATATACTGGGGCACTATACTAGCTATATACTGGGCACTATACTAGCTATATACTGGGCACTATACTAGCTATATACTGGGCACTAGCTATATACTGGGCACTATGCTAGCTATACTGGGGCACTATACTAGCTATATACTGGGGCACTATACTAGCTATATACTGGGGCACTATACTAGCTATATACTGGGGCACTATACTAGCTATATACTGGGCACTATACTAGCTATACTGGGGCACTATACTAGCTATATACTGAGCACTATACTAGCTATATACTGGGCACTATGCTAGCTATACTGGGGCAATATACTAGCTATATACTGGGCACTATACTAGCTATATACTGGGCACTAGCTAAATACTGGGCACTTTACTAGCTATACTGGGGCACTATACTAGCTATATACTGGGCACTATACTAGCTATATACTGGGCACTATACTAGCTATATACTGGGCACTAGCTATATACTGGGCACTATACTGGGGCACTAGACTAGCTATATACTGGGGCACTATACTAGCTATATACTGGGGCACTATACTAGCTATATACTGGGGCACTATACTTGCTATATACTGGGCACTAGCTATATACTGGGCACTATACTAGCTATACTGGGGCACCATACTAGCTATATACTGGGCACTTTACTAGCTATATACTGGGCACTAGCTATATACTGGGCACTATACTAGCTATACTGGGGCACTATACTAGCTATATACTGGGCACTATACTAGCTATATACTGGGCACTATACTAGCTATATACTGGGCACTATACTAGCTATATACTGGGCACTATACTAGCTATATACTGGGCACTATACTAGCTATATACTGGGCACTAGCTATATGCTGGGCACTGTACTAGCTATATACTGGGGCACTATACTAGCTATACTGGGGCACTATACTAGCTATATACTGGGCACTATACTAGCTATATGCTGGGAACTATACTAGCTATATATTGGGCACTATGCTAGCTATACTGGGGCACTATATTGTACAATAATAATAAGGAATACTGCATTAAGGCTGGTTTCACAGTGGGACGTTACAGGCGCACGTTAGAGCAGCCTGTAACGCACCCCACCGCACAGCAATGAAAAATCAATGAGCTGTTCACAGTGCCCACGTTGCGTTACTTAGTAACGCTGCGCCATAAGACAACGTACTGCATGCAGTACTTTATAAGCGGCAGAGCCGCGTTAGACTGCTTGCACATGCTCAGTAACGTTGGGGAGGAGCGGAGAGCGGCCAGGCACATGGCTAATTAATATTCACTGCACTCAGTGACGTGCAGTGTTTACTTCCTGGAGCGGCCGCTCTGTGCGGCGATTGGCCGGGTGGGACCACGTGATGCCGCATGCGTCCAAGAGTACGCATCACGGCATAACGGACGCCAGAGTGAGCTGCACAACGTGGCTCACTCTGACGTCCACAGCAGAGAGCACCAGGCGTTGCGTTAGGGGCACGTTATGCGACCATAACATCCCCTAAAACGCAACGTCCTGGTGTGAAACCAGCCTTAAGGCAGACAAGCCCATGAACGTGGCGATACAGTATATGGCCTACACTTATGGCTCTAGGCCCCGCATGTGACACTCGCCCCAGGCCCCGCATACTCTAAGGCCGCCTCTGCCTGTGTATGTAGGTCAGGGGTCACTGAGCTTACCAAGTCAATTTGTGTTCCAATAATTAGTTCTAAAGGTTTTGAAATCAATAAAATGACAACAGTGCACACATTTATGCACCTGTCTAATTTTGTTTAAACAATTATTGCGCACTTTCTGTAAATCCAATAAACTTCATATCACTTCTCAAATATCACGGTGTGTGTCTCCTATATGATATATTTAACTGACATTTTTTATCGTAACAACCAACAATTTATACAGGAAAATCACGATGATTAACAAGGTTGCCCAAACTTTCGCATCCCACTGCATACCTTGCTACCTACCTACCTATACTGAGGGTGAAAATTTTCTGTTGCCGGCCCTGTACCCCTTCAATATTATAATGCCTCTATATAGTATATAGGGCCATTTATTGCACCCCCTATCTACAGTCATGACCAAATGTTTTTGAGAACAAATACTATTTTTCACAATGTTTTTCTTACATGCTTTTGTCAGTTATTTCTGCAGTTACAAGTTTCAAAGGCTTTATTAACCACTTTGTCCTCCTTGACGTATAAAAACGTCAAGGAGGATATGCGCACTCCCGCGGCCGATCGCGCTCGTGCATGCGCACTCCCGGCTGCGGATTTGTTAGCCCAGGAATCAATGAATCGGGCCATGGTGCCCGATCACTGATTCCTCTCCCCCGCAGAAAAAGTGACAGCTTCTCTCGGAATCTTCGCTTTTTCTGACTCCTGTGTTTAAGCGTACATTGTACGTCATGTGACGTCATGAGTGACGTCATGTAAACAAACTCAAGGTTGCCATCTTGGGCCAAAAAGTAAAACTACATCTAAAAGTAAAAAAAAATTACAATACACATATATTTCCCCAAATCAAACACTATTAACATCCCACCCTCCCATAAATACCCACATAAAATGTTTAATAAAAAACAAAAACATTTCAATAAAAAAAACACATACATATTTACCTAAGGGTCTAAACTTTTTAAATATGTAAAGATGAAATATTTCTATTTTTTTTTTTTATAAGCTTGTAAATAGTGATGTATGCAAAACGGAAAAAAAATATCTTTTATTTCCAAATAAAATATTGTCGCCATACATTGTGATAGGGACATAATTTAAACGGTGAAATAACTGGGACAAATGGGCAAATACAATACGTGGGTTTTATTTATGGAGGCATGTATTATTTTAAAACTATAATGGCCGAAAACTGAGAAATAATAACTTTGTTCAGTTTTTTTTCTTATTCTTACTGTTAAAATGCATTTACAGCAAGGTGGCTCTTAGCAAAATGTACCCCCCAAAGAAAGCCTAATTGGTGGCAGAAAAACAAGATATAGATCAGTTCATTGTGATAAGTAGTGATAAAGTTATAGGCTAATGAATGGGAGGTGAACATTGCTCAAATGCATAAAGTGAAAACGACTGAGGACTTAATTAAATTACATGTACCCACATTTGTAGTGTTGGCCCTTCTTTTTCAAGACCTCTGCAATTCACCATGGCATGTTGTTAATCTACTTCTGGGCCAAATCCTGAGTGATGGCAATTCATTTTTTCATAATCAATGCTTGGAGTTTGTCAGAATTTGTTTTTATCTCTCTCCACCCACCTCTTGAGTATTGACCACAAATTCTTAATTGGATTAAGGTTGGGAGTTTCCAGGACATGGACCCAAAATTTCAATGTTTTGTTCCTCAAGCCACTTAGTTATCACTTATGGCCTTATGGCACAATGCTCCATAATGCTGTAAAAGGCATTGTTCTTCACCAATGCTGTTTTCAAGGGGCAGCTGGTGATAGTTGGCCTTGGGCAGTAAAAAGTACAAACCTGACCCTGCTCAGGATGCTTTACAAAATATCCAAGAGGAAGGAAAAGTCTGGCACTATAGTTTAATAATATCAAAAATAGGTTCAAAAATGCAGTGTAAAAATATTGCATGAGGATTATGACATTGCAAATGATCGAAGTCTGTGCAATCTGTGCATAACTTGTGTTGCTATACCTGGGGGGGGGAGTAGGCAGCTGTGGGCGCCTGTAGGTGCACAGCCTTCCAATTATTTCATGGGGCGGATGCAAAGCTTCTTCTGAGGTATAGCAACAAAAAGTTATGCTCAGATTGCACAGACTTCGATCATTTGCAATGTCATGATCCTCATGCAATGTTTTTACGTGCCCTCTTCCTCATATACAGGGCTCTCTGTATAGTCTCCCCATGTATGTCTATATTCCGCCCTCTTATAAATAGATATGGATATACAGTAGTGTCCCATTTTCATGTCCCCTGATGGTGTAATGGTAAATCGGCCCTCAGTGTTTGATACATGGAAGTGATAGCTAAGAAAGTAGTATAGTTATCTCTCGCCATGCCAGCAATATTTGTGGTGCTCCTCCTGCCTGCCAGCCTCCTCTGCTGCATTTATTAAGTCTCCAACTGATGACAACATCTGCCTGAGACTTGTTCTACACAGCAGACAAGGCATGAAAGTGTGCAGTTGTCACTGGCACAGTAAGAGCTGGCTATACCACTTTATCACTTCCATTCATCCATTCATCAGTATCACTTCCATTCATCAAAATAATTATTGTCAATGTATAAATCATCCCTGGTGGATTGTCTTCCTAGTATTAAAATACAGCAAAGTCATATAAATCTCCTGCCTCAAATGTCAAATAAATTTGGAATTTCTCAACCTGGAATATAAAAGGTACGTCTTTATTGATGTCATGTAGCGATGCACACTGCGTAGTCACGACTACAGGCCAGCACCTGCACACTACTGCCGCAACTTGCCAGGCCAGAACTAGATAGATGGCGAGGGCCTGCGCACTACTGCTGCAGCTCGTCGGTTTGGAAGTAGATTGATGGTGAACTGTTCGCTAGCCAACAGTTGGTGCCACCACTCAAGTCATGGTGTTCATACATCTGGCCTTTAGATGGCACTGTTTGAATTGTATTGCTGCATAAGATTATCTGGGCTGTTGAGGGTCGTTAGTTCCTGTTATGCTTTGGCACTCTGTGAGGTTGCTGCTTATGTAAATAAACCTTGTTTCAGTTATCCTGCCTCTGGGACTACTGAACACAACAGCTATCACAATTCATTTTATACAGTAGAGTCCCAGTTATCCAGAACTCAGTTACTAACTTCTTAGGCTGTTTGTGGGCTCTGCTGTGCTCAATCACTGGGTTCCACAGTTCCCCCAAGGTTTATATACCTTCAATTACTATATTTTGGCATTTAATACAGAGTTCATGTATGTATAAAGAGTGGAGCATAATACTGTATTAGCTAGGCCTATTTTTAACATGGAGTCTCAAGCAACCAGAAAGCAAACTTATCCGGCATCAGCCAATCCCCATTGGTGGCAGATAACCGAGACTCTACTGTACACTGTAGCACCTATAAACACTGAGGGCCCGTTTCTACTAGCGCAAATTCGCATGCATGTTCTGCATGGAGATTCGCATAACCAATAAAAGTCAATGGAACTGTTTCTACTAGCAAAAAAATCTGCGCGCTGGGCTGTGCAGAAAAAATCTGCACAGCAGAGCCATCAGAATTCGCACACTGCAAGCATAGTGTGCGATTCGCAAGTAATATAATAGGAAAATCACATGCGTTTTTGCCATGCAAATTTTCCATGCGAATTCGCGTACGTTTTCGCGTAAAATTATTGTAAAAGCACACAGGCACTGACATGGTTAAAATCGCATACTTACAAAAATACGTGAAAATACGTGCATTTCCACGTAAAAATTTGCATACAAACAAACGCGTACGAATTTTAACGTGAAAATGCAAGGACTGTCATTTTTTGCAACGGAATCGCACTGCACTGGTGGAAACATAGCCTAATGCCCATTGCCTATAAAATGATACCATCAAAAAACAAAACAATATTGGTGGTAGCCAGTTTCTGATATCTGGTCAGTTGTCAGCCTATGGTGTGCACACATCCAGCTTACCTACACAATTGGTTTCTCGTTTTCACAATCGGTTGGCAAGTGGTAAAATTGGCCAATCATTGGCCAGTCAAAATTGGTTGTGTGTATGCACCAATTTTACAACCTCCATATAGCATGTGGGCCAATTGATTTTGAATATTATTATGAATAACTTGTGTAGGTCAATCATGGGCCAATCAAAC